>NW_004524754.1:2208372-2257479 GCF_000260255.1 Octodon degus | reverse complement strand
AGAGAGGCAGAGAGGCAGAGACAGAGAGATTTAACCCCTACCTGTGTGGATAAAGGCCAGATGGAGGAGGACTTGCACTAAGACAAGAGGATGAGGCCTGAACTGCCCCTCTGCCTCACCTGCCTGCTTCTCTGACAGCAGCATTCTGGCTGTGGGGCCAGAGCATGGCACTAGAGGAGGGACTGTCCACCTTCCCCCTCCCCATGGCACCGACCACCTGAGTTCCCCTCAGTCCCCTCTAGAGATGACTCCACTGTGTTTGTCCTGACAGTGTCCTCTCGCCTCCTGCCCCAGAAGCATCTTGTTTCTGTCCCTGGGGCTGTGAGAATGGTGAGGTGCCTGGTGCAGGTGAAGATGTGAACATTAGCTTCCATTTTGGGGTCACTGTGTGTGTGTGTGTGTGTGTGTGTGTGTGTGTGTGTGTGTGTGTAGTGTGGGGCTCATTGCAGACCTGAGCACAGAGCACAGGAGTATAGAGCTTCCTGGAGGCATGGACTGCCCTGAGTCAGCGCTGTGCCCCGGCTGGAGGAGCCTTCACAGAGAGCCACCATTGGCGGGCAATACCCGGCTCAGCTGTCACCAGCAGGCTGGCAGAGGAGCACAGGAGGAGGAGCCCTGGGGGTGAGTGATGCACTGGAGGACTTGAGGTAGCTGGGCTCAGTGGCAGGTGGAAAGCCAGGGTACTCAGAAAGAGATGGCTGTGCAGAGGGGGAGAGAAGGGGAAAGGGGATACAGGGCATTGCCTGGGCTACACCCGCCTCCTGCATGCATAACCGCCACATCCCGGCCTCTGCCCCTGCAACCCACAGGCCCCTGCCATGGCTGGGAATCCCAAGTGGCCACTCTAAGGACGGCCCATGGAAGCTCCTGAAGGTTCACGCAAGCTCTCTGCCAGTACTTAAAGGGAAGCAGTAGTGGCAGGAGTCCTGCTTCTGTGTATAGGTTCTCCCTATACACAGGGTCTTGAAAGGTCAGGAATCTGCACTGGGCTTTCAGGGGTAGGAGATGGTGCCCCCCACCCCAGTAGGAATATCGCTTGTCCATCAGCCCAGTCTTGGTGTTGAGAGGAGCAGTGGGGAGGAGCAGGTCTTGGAGCTGGGTGAGGGGAGGACACGGGTGGTGGGCAGTAGCCGGCTGTCACCCTTCCCATGGCCTCTCAGGTCTCCCTATCTGTCTTCTACAGGTGCTGGTGGATTCTCATTTCAAGTCTCCATGGGACCTTCACAGGGTGGCAGGACCCCTTGCTCCCCACTTCCTGGGCTGGGATTTCCCAAGCTGTGCGCTGCACAAGGTAAGGCTGGTGAGGGTCTGCTCCTTCTTGGAGTGACCAGGGGTAGACAAAACCATGAGCTTGAGACTTAGAAAGGTTGGAAGCCTGGGAGGGGTATGCCCAGGAGCAGCAGGGCCTCTGGTCCCTTTAGTAATGTCCATCTGCATGTCCTTCATGGAAGAGCAGAGGTCAGCACAGTACAAGGAGAGAGTGGAGTGCAGGACCCCCCCCCACACACACACAGAGCTCCACACCCCGCATTCTCCCGGGCTCTGTGAACCTCTGCCCAGCTCTCCCAACTCCCAAACCCGGGTTCTTCCCGACACACTGAGTCGTCTCTCCGCGAGCAGAACGTGAGTGGGTCTGGTGCCCAGATACTCACCTGTGGCAGGAAGACCGAGGTGAGCAGGTGATGACAGCTAGTGTCGACAGACAGTAGATGGGGTGCCCTAGGGACCAGCAGGCCAGCAGCAAAGCGCCTGCTCTGAGTACTTTAGGAGGATGTACTCATGTGACCCCAGCACAGCGCTGCTCTAGCCACCGCAGGTGACATAAGCCAGCAGTGGCAGGAGGCAGCAGTAGAACTGAACTCAGTTAAAGTGGCTGCAGAGCTGGTGCCTTCTGCCCCAGGACAACCCCCGCCAGCACCTGGGGAGGTGGCAGTGCTCTCTGAAGAAGCAGGTGTCATCAGGAATGCTATTCCATCTTCTCTCCTCCCTTTACTTGCTGTCTTTGGTCCCTCTGCTGCCATGGACAGAGCAGCCTGCCCACAGCCCCGCAAGGGTCCTCCACGGCCTGTGTGGACCCTGTAGGTTCCTGTCCAGGTAAGGGGAGGCCGTGGGCACTAGAGCTGTCCACTGGTTCCCGCTGCAGGCTGCATCCCTCAGGCCCCCAGGCCTGGGCCAGGGGTGGTTTCCTCCCAGAACTGCTCTCCTCCCTGGCCCCTCCCATGCCTGCACATCCTTCAGATTCAGGTCCCTGTCAGATCTTCGTGAGCCTCCACATCTCCCCTGAGGCCAGGCTGTTTCCCTCCTGAGATTTGCCTAGCTCCTGTCACAGGTCTTGACTCTTAGCTTCAGGCAAAACATTTCTCCTCAGATCTGTTGTGATTGGCCTCATTGAGAAGTTCTTGATCTTATTTTCAACACACTCTTGTCGGAAAGCCAACAAATGATAAAATCTAAGCTCCTTACAACAGCCTTCAAGAGCCACTGTTAACCAATTCAACACTCTCTCTGGTTCCCTGGGGGTAGGAATCATCACCCAGTCCACCAGGCTCCTCACTGGCTCAGGGCATAAGGAACCAGCTGCCAGCACGGTGCCCTCTTCTCCTGCCTTGGAACCGTCTCCTCCCCTGTCTGCTGAAGGCCTCTTCCCTCTTCCGTCTCCGCTGACTTCTAGAACACTTGCCGTCCTTCCATGGCACCAACTTTAGAGGGTGGGATGATTTGTTCCATCCTCAGCGAAGCTCTGAGCTCCCAGGACTAGAGGTCATGGGTGGGCTCACCCCAACCCCTCATCACCTCAGGGCCATACCCACTGGAGGTACCCAGAATGCTCCATATCTGTACCCTGTATTTGTCTACATTTAAAGAAATCAACAAGCTGGGCGCAAATCCCAGCCTCTGACCCAGCCACTCTATGGAGGTCGGTTTGCTTGGCAACTGCTCACCCTGAGTCACTGGGATTGGGGAGTGAGGGCAGTGTCCACAGTGTGACCGAATTCGGCCGCATAGACCGTGGGCGTGCGTCCTCACTGCGGTGGAGTGGGCTTTATGAGACACTCCTTCCCTCCTAGTTAACGGCTGCTGTGCTTATCCCGAAATGTGGATAGAAACACTGATTTTGTGAAAGGAAACTAGAGGGTGGAGGAGTGTGCTGAGGCACGCTGGTCTTGTGTGCCGGGCACCGTGACTGACACGCGCGAGCCCTAACTGCTTTGTGATTGCTCTGTTCCATTGCAGCTGCAAGCAGAACACAAGGCTTCCTCACAGCAAAGCGCTGAGGTTTTCCAAGTCTCCAGGTGCTGATGAGGAGTCCAAGGGACAAGCTAAGTGTGACTCGAAATGCGGTCGGTGCACAGCCACATCTAGGAGTGACGCAGTCTTGCACAACAAGCACGATGCCCTGGCTCGGGAGGGGCTGGGCCCATCTGGAGAGTTCTGTGACTGCAGCAGGAGCTTCTGGCTTATGGGGAGCTGCCTACAGAAAAGCAGGCACTGAGGGAACAACAGGAGCACTGGAGCGGCCGAAGCTTAATCCTGATTGCAAGCCTGGAGAACCACTGTCCGAGGAAACTGTCTCTGCGTGACCAGCAGGTGGCGAGCGTGTGCCACGGGTGCCTTCTGCTGCCGTTGTAGGGCCAGGCCAAGGAAGATCCCCACCACTGGCTCCGCAGAGGAAGGCAGAGCAGCCAGGTCTGGGCAGTGCTGGACTTGCCAGGTGGGAAAGCGCCTCCATAGGCGCCGCGCCAGGGCCTGGCCCTGGAAGGGTGCCGTGGCACAGGTGGCATCTCACTGCCACAGGCTCCCAAGGACCTCAGGCTTTGTCCCAGGACCTGTATAGGTGTCCTTAATCACTCTTCAAGCAACCAGGTTGTAGATTAAGTTAAAATTGGAAAGGGAACACATTGTGAAAGTCCTATTGTGTGGCAAGGGTCACAGACAGCAAAAGGTATCTTCATGTGTTGGCTAAGGGCAGGAGCCCCAGGGGGCCCTCAGGACCCAGAGGCTGGGTCGCAGTCCCAGTAGGACAGCAGCGAGAGCAGGGGCCCTGTCTGCGCAGTCGCTTGCTGAGCATTTGCTGCCCAGAAAGGGCAGGGCACTACAAAGAGCACAGCCTCTGAAGCCAGGGTGCTGGCTGCACTTTGGCCACCTGCTGGGCGTGTCTTTGGATGTGTCACTCAATCTTTCAATGCCTCAGCTTCTCCACTTGTAAAATGAAGATGATAGGAGCATGACTTGCACATGATTATGCAGTATTTAAATGATTTTTAACATCCACCCTGGTACTTACAAATAGTGGGTGCAGAGCCTATGTGTGCTGTGGTTGCCCTCCTCTCATTTGAGTCCCTCCTTCAGTAAAATGGACAAAATCGCCTTGCCCTCCTTGAAGGTATCAGGTGAGCCCCAGAAGAAGAATTCAGAGCAGGCAGGCCCTAGCACTGGCACGCTGCCTTCCTGCCCTCTAGGTCTTTTGCTCACGAAGACCTTCCTTGTGTCTGCCTCTGTGGCACCACACTGTGCGTCGGGTGGCCGCAGTCCCGTGGTCCAGGTGTGAGGTAAGTGCTGCCCCGCTGTGCCGGCCTGGGATGTGCACACCTGTCCTGCCCCTTTGGTGCCCTGTCAGGAGGCCCTGAGACCCAGCCTTGCCCACATTCGGCTCTTGCTCCCCAGAAGCCTCCTGGACGTCCATCCCTGTCGTGAGCAAGCAGCCTCTGGGCGACTAGGAGCATCCGGGGCCTTGTGAACCCACTCCCTCAGCATCCTGCTTCCCTGCCTGCTGTGAGCCTCCTCAGGTGGCCATGAAGGCTGCCTCAGCATGAGGCCTGAGAACTTGCCTCATTTTCTTCACAGTTTGTGCAGGCTGCTCTCAGCAGCTTGAAAGACCAAGCCACAAAAGACAAAGCCCAAAGGTGCTAGACCAGCTTCCCCTACTTGCCTCCTTCTCTCCCGCCCATCCCACCTTCATCAGGATGCTGCTTAATTCCTTTTAGGTAGGATCTTGCTGTGTATTTCAGGCAGGGCTTGAATTTACTTTATAGTCCAGGCTGGCCTTGAACTTATGGCAATTCTCTTACCTCAGCCTCTTAAGTGCTGGGATTACAGGAGTGTGCCAAGTGTGCCCAGCAGGATGCTTAGTTCTCTGGGCCATGTCTCCTGGGACGTGTTCTCTGACCACATCCAAGTGCTTCCCACCCCTAGGTCCTCCCTCGCTCCTCCAGCTTGCAGGGCTCTCACTGCTGCAGGAGGCTGGGCATGCAACGTGGCTGGAGCAGCTGGGCACCGCCTACGAGTGAGGAGACTCGTTAGCCACAGCACAGAGCAGCAGCACCCAAGCCTGACACGGCCAAGCAGAGTCTGTACCCAAGACTGATCTTCTGACACAAATTCACAGCAAATGTGGCACCGGGTACCAGCCTTCCTGCTCCGCAGCAAGTGGGGCCTCCTGGGTCAGCTACTGAGGTGCAGAAAGAAGACAGTGACTGCCTTGTGACGTCTGGCCTCTTGCTCCCGAGTGGCAGCCATTCTACACATGGCAGAACCTTCGCCTTGTCCTTTAAAGCACCCTTTCCCCTGAGCACTTTTGCAATTCTTTTCCTACTTTTCTTTTTCTTATTTCTTCCATAAAATAAATGATAATCTTTCACATCCATCAGGTGTCCCTACCAGTTCACTGATCAGGACAAAGAAGAACCTGGGGAACACTGCTGGTCCCTAACCCCCATCCGATAGCAATCCCTCTGCTCAGCTCCTGGAGCCGCCTTGCTCCCCGCCAGCGCGTGGGCCTCTGAGGCTGTGGTGTTCGTACTCAGGCATGGTTTCCTCCCTGCAGAATGAAGGGCTCTGCTAGGTGACCTCTGCACACTCCTAGCCTGTGACTCTGAACTCTACAGGGTCACAGGGACCCTGGGGCCTTGTGGTTATGAATCATCTTTGCCTGATGTGGTGACAGCCTAAGGTGTCTCTCAGAGTCCTGGAATGGGCCAGGATTTTTGGTACCAGCATGGCATGGCTGGGTGAGAATAAATGAGAACCAGGCCAGGAGATGGGGCTCAAGGTGCTTGGAATCTGGGTCTGGGTTTGGACAACTCCTGGGGTGTCAGCATGTGGCTGTTTCTCCATTGCCGCCTCTTCATAGGCTGTTGGGGGCTTACCCTGGGCCAAGACCAGAGGACCCAGGGAGGACCCTTCTCCTTCCTCAGCCCTGCTGCAACCGCTCTCCCCTACCCTTCCAGTTTGCTTTGGCCCACAGTCCGGTTGTGGCTGTCTTCACCCACGACCCTACACTCCTCACCAAGTGCTCCCTCCCTGCTGGGGCAGCTCAGCTTCCTCCCTCCACCCTCAGCCTCCTCATCCTTTCACAAGCTTCCCACAAGTGCACCTGAGGAGCAAGCAAGAGCAGGGAACTGTGTGGGCAAGATGGAGCCGAAGACGAGCAGAGTGGGCTCAGCGGAGACACCGGCAGAGGACAGCATGGCTCCCTGTTCTCTGTGCAAATGAAGAGACTCTCAAGGGGCTACATTCCCCCCCCCACCAAAAAAAAGGAAAGGGAATTGCCACTTTTCCAGAGTTCAGGAGGAGAAAGCCTGCTAATGAGCTCTGCCCATGTCACAGAGTGACTGCTCTTCTATCTTTATTAGACATCAGCCCCTGTGGCGTCCCGTTACCAGACAGCATCCCATCAAGCAAAGCTTTGGTCCTTGAATTCTGGGGTTAGCAGTCATGATCTTTGGGAAAAACAGGTCTTAAAAGCATCAGGGATTTGAGGTCTAGGCTTGCGGTGGGAAGTGGTGCAGAGTAAGCTGAAGTGAATGAGCACGCATCCATCTGGTTTCTGGTGTGGCTTCATGAAGTGGCTGGTTTCTCGCTGGGCTTCTTTTCTTCCCAATCCCAAATTTAGGTTTTTCTTTTTGTCTTATTTTTATTGATTTGCCATACTGGGGCTTGAATCCAGGGTTTTCATACTGAACTATATCCCCAGCCCTTTTTATTCTTTGTTTAGAGACGAAGTCTTGCTGAGTCACTAAATTACTCAGGCTGTGCTCAAACTTGCAATCTTCCTGTTTCAGCCTCCTAGGGATGGGCCCAACTCTGCATGGGCATTTAATGTATTCACAGGTGTGTGTGTGTGTGTGTGTGTGTGTGTGTGTGTGTGAGAGAGAGAGAGAGAGAGAGAGAGAGACAGAGACAGAGACAGAGACAGGAGAGAGACAGAGAGACAGAGAGAGAGGAGAGAATGGGTCAAAGAAACGGACCATGCACACAAGTTTCAATACTGTATTCATTTTCAAACACACACACACACACACACACACACACACACATACACACACACACAGAGTTCCACTTCTCTTTCCTTGTGTATATTGTTTGTCTACTGAAAAGTTTCTGAAAGTGCCGCACTGGCACACTGAAGCCACCAGGATCAGTGCTTCTCCTGTCGCAGTCGGAGACCTGGAGTCCACCGAGAGACCTCTGAATGCTTGCTTCACCCACAGCCTCTGATGAGGGTAGGGACAGAAGAGAAGTGGGACCTAAGGGCACAGCCACCTCTTGCAGGTGGAGATGGGGGACTCAATCACAGGGTGGCAGGAGCAAATATCTGCTGGGCTTCGTGGACCCAGAGCAGGAGGAGTTCTTGGAAAGGTGTGCTCGGGGCTGGCTCTGTGCATCACGTATTTTTAGCTCTTCATAATTGCTCCCCTTGGCTCTTTAATCCTTAGTGAAGTTTTATTTTTTGAGGCCTCAACAGTCAGGGAAAGTAAAGAATGGCTGAAGGTTATGTAGTGTTATTTAGGGATCCTTTATCTACCAGGCATGCTAGTTAATCCACCCCAGGCCAGGTAGGGCTCCATCCCATGGGCCGAGCATGCACAGGGGGTGCTGTGTCAGTGACTCAGGCGGAGGGCGTCCACACATCCTCTCCTGCACAGGCTGAGAGCCTTCAGAGGTGCCTGCCTATTTGAAAACAATTTTTCAAAGACAAACTTTCTTCGGTGAACATGTAGGAATAAGGTCTGCTTGGTGTGGCAGCCAGCACAGGAAAGTTTAGTCACCTGCCAGTGCAGGGACAGTATTTGTCCTTCTCTGCAGCTGCCTCCGAACCACTCAGTCATGCAAAGGCGAGTGAGCTGCACAGGGTCTTGGTCACGGCTGAAGGAAAAATGATCTGGGCTTGGTGTAAGGTGGGCAGCAGGCAGAGAGACGTAGGGGAAAGCTCCAGGTTGGACTGATGCCCTCTCTGCTTGTCATAAAGGCTATCTGAGAGAATGTTGAAAAATAGAAAGCTATTTGTATATGGCAAAACAGCCAATTCTGTTACTGATGTTGTAGAATTCATCTCGATTCCTAAAGATTCATTATAACAGGCTCTGCCTGTCACCGAACATTGTGTCCTGCATGGGGAGGCTCAAAAGATCAGGTGGGAGATCCTAGGAACAGAAGGACCGCGTTCCCCAGGAAGCAACAGAAAGGCCATTGGCCCTTCCCTCACCTTAGTCTTCTCTCTTTCTTGTAGTTCCCCTTATAGGTGGAGGAATCCTTTGATAAAGAGGCCCTGTTCGGTCTTTGCTGTTGTTTCCCTAGGTGGCCCTTCCATAAAATATCAAAAAAGAGATATGCTTGGAAATCTGGAAGTTGAAGCCCTCTCAGGCAGGATAGAGGATCTCTGAGGAGCCACAGCTTCAGGGCTTCAGATGGTGAGCAGGAGCAGGCAGAGGAGGGCACAGAAGACTGAGGGGGGGGAGCTGCATTGGTGAGGGAGGCCTGGCCTTGAGAGAGAAGTAGGGCTTGCTTATTTAGCATAAATTCTGCAGAGCCCTTACAAAGTTGGGGAGGTGGCCCAGAAGGCCAGAATACCTGGGTTCAGAATTCCCTCTCTTCTTAGCTGGAGCAGGATCATGGGTTGGCTCCCTACCATCAACCAGTGCCTTTTTCAACTTGGGGTAACAGGTGTATTTGGCGCTAGCAAACGTGCTACAGCAAGGTGGGAATGATGACACATGGTCATTAAACAGACCTTTCTTTACAAACCACTTAACACCTACTGGGTGGAGCATGCCTGTAATTCGACTACCCAAGAGGAGGCTGAGACAGAAGGAAAAAAACTTCAAAGCCAGCCCAGAGGGCTTAGCAAGACTCTGCCTTTAAAATAAAAATTTTAAATGCTTGAAGATGTAGTGTAGTGGTAGAAACTTGTCTAGAATGTACAAGGCCCTGGATTGAATACCTAGCATAGAAGGAAGGAAGGAAGGAAGGAAGGAAGGAAGGAAGGAAGGAAGGAAGGAAGGAAAGAAAGAAAGAAAGAAAGAAAGAAAGAAAGAAAGAGAGAGAGAGAGAGAGAAAGAAAGAAAGACAACCTCAAGAAATTAGCAATACAATATTAAATAAAATGTAAGAAAATTCTGAGTTTAAAATAATTATAAATATAAATGTAAACACAAAATATTAACTATGGTAGGATTACATGTTTTTAAAAAATTTTTCTTTGTACTTTTCTGATATTTGCAATGCCTATTTTTGATTAATCATTAAGATTACTATATTTTGGGCCGGGGAGATAGCTCAGTGGAATAAGCACTTGCTCGGGAAGCGAAAGGACCTGAGTTCAATTCTTGGTTCCACAAAAAAAAAAAAAAGATTGCTATATTTAATATTATAATGCGATGCCCTCAAGGTACCTAGGCTATTTTGTGAGAGCTATTTGCATATTGGTCTCCCTTGCTTGAAGGACTTTGCTGTTGGCCTAGATGGCAGCACTTTGAGCACTGGTGGCCTCAGGTTCACTGAGCACAGGATTACCAAGCACTTACTGCTCTTTGGGCGCTGAGGTTGGTTTTAGAGACCTGGGCAAGCCAACCCCATGGCGACAGCCTTTGCGAGGCCCATAGAACCTGAACACTTTCTAAGCTACATTTTTGGCCAAGTCCTCTGCTCTGTGGAAAGTTAAGAAGACAGCCAATCTCATCCTGCTGTGGGCGTGAAAGAGGACTTGAATGAAGACTTCACCATGTTGTGGGATGTGAACTTGGAGCCATGGCCACCTCCTCCGGCTCTGGTCTTTCTTGCTATGCCAACATAATATGTACAACCAGAGAAATGGATGCACCTTGAGACCTACCTCAAAGCAAAATAAATAAAAGTCACTTCGGTAAATACTGCGCTTGTTTCCAATGGAAGACAACAAAAGAGTTAATAAGCACCCGAGAGTAATATCGACTGAAATGGATGGAAAATGTTCAAATGGAGAAGGGAATAGAAACGGGAAAGAAGAAATAAAACAAAGGAAAAGTAAAAAAATGTACAACAAGGAAAAGTACATAAAGCTTTGCAAATGGTGAGAACAATGACCAATAGAACGGTAGAGGAAAGGGGAAAAGAGAAACAAGTTACATCTGCTTAGGACATGTGAGCCTCAGCATGTGTCCCAGTGCATGTCAGAGGGCTCTTCTTCAAGGCCACGGGGATGCTGGACATCTAAAGCTACCCACATCTAGGAGTTAGCTTTTATACAGACCAGGGTGCATTTGCGCTTACATAAAAGACTTCTTGGAGTAAAACTCCTAGGGATGTTAGAAAAAATAATGATCAGTGATACTGGTGAAAATGTGGTAAGAAGGATTTTGTTCAGGACCATTAAGGTAGGCATAAGGACCACTGCTATGTAATCTTGCAGGAGAAAGAGAGATTAGGCTTAACTTCAAATACAGCATTGACAAGTGGGAATATACAACCCAGCAGTAGGCTGAGGTCAAGTGTTGGAAAATGACAAATAAAAAACATGGGGTGGGGGACTTTGGCCATGCTGACCCCAGCTGGATCACTGGTGCACTCAAGCAGGGCACCTGGACATCACCTAGAGCGGTGCAAGGTGGGGAGCCTTATCAGATAACATGGAGATGATTCAACATTGAGAATGGGAAGCTCTTTGCTAAAATAGGATTTCATAAGGACGTGCACAGATAGATCCAGGAGATTTAACTAAAGTTTGTCCAAGGAGGAAACCTTTGTCAGGGGGAAGCCAGGTGGTAGCCCTTGCATCTGTGGAGACACGCTATTGGTAGGTGAGTGTCATAGCAACCCCTGAACCACAGCTCTTTCATGTTGCAAATGACTTCAGTACCTAAATTATTTTTTCTTTGGAAAATAAAACTAATGCCTTTCAAGGGCCAGTGAGATAGCTCAGCAGACTAAGTGCCTGCTTAGGCAAGTGCAGGGGCCAGGGTTAGATCCCTGGCACTGCATGCCACACCGGCCCTGCCACCGGGTGCATTGACCTGGTGATAGAGTCTGGGTGTGGTGGTGCACACCTATAATCCCAGCGCTAGGGAGGCAGAAAACAGGAGGATCACTAGGAGCCTGAGCTGCATAGTGAGACCCTGTACACACACACACACACACACACACACACACACACACACACTAATGACAAATGTCTTTCATAAATGAAAAGAGACTTGGCCAGAATCCATACAGAGAGTCAGGAAAGAGGAAGCCGGCCTTTAACCCCCTATCCATGGTGTATCAGCCTTGCAAGACGGGGTCAAAGTGAACTGAATGTCTTCCTGTAGGGCTGGGTACACATGCTAAATCTGAACCCTAATTTGCAACAACTCATGCCTGTGGGAAAAATAAATTGATATTAGACTTCTACTGTCTACATGTGTCTTTCTTCCTGTGTCTTTCCTCCTCCTTTCTTTCTTTTGTATATAGAGTACTTCTGTGCTGGTTCAACTTTCCACTTCGCTCTCTGTTGCAAAGTATCAAGATGGAAAGAGAGAAAAGAGGAAGCCATCAGGGAAAAATAAAAAGATGTGAGAGGGGAGAAAACAGCTTAGATTTTCAGGAGCTGAAGAAGCTGCCCAGCTGTGTCTTCCAGAAGTCCAGGCTCAGGTCTGGAGATGACAGCCATGTGGACATGCTCACCACTGCCGTTGCAGGGTGCCGAGTTGCCCTGGGAAGGAATTCCTCTTTGCATGTTCTTCCTAGCTCCTCTGCCCCTCTGACAGCGACTTTCCACAACTGGCCTTGGAGTCACAGATGACCTTGTGCCTTCCTCCTTCACTCCATTGTGAATTTCTATCCTCTGCCCTGCCTCAGGTAGCAAGAACACACAGCCTAGCGGAGCAACACACTGCCTCCATGCTTCCTGAAAACAATTAATGAGTTATTAAACTCACTGTTGCACTTTAAATAAATGCTCCAATGTGATGCCGAGTACATCAGTAGACACTGCCTTTCAGAAACCTTTGTTGGGTCTGAATACTTGATGAAAAAACTTTTAATTATAAAAGCACTATGCTTTTTATATTTGAGTTGGGAAAGTTGTGGCTTGGGAAACTGTGAACTCATTTGAGGGGGTTACCTAGGGTTCAAGCAACTGCTCTGGCAGCTTTGCAATGGGCCAAGTTGGCCAGGCTGAAATAACCATCCTAGATTTCTGTTCTCAGTGTGCTTCTAGCTTCGCTCTCCAAGGCTGGGGCAGATGCCACCGTGGCTCACGCTTTCAGTCCCTCCTCTGCTGACTGATGCCTGAGCTGCGGGCAGTAGGTGCTTGACCCACCTTCATCAGGACCCTCTCTTAGTCTCTCCGTGTTCCAGGCAGCTTCTCCCACAGGGAAAGCCTGCCTTCCAGTTTGGAGAGCTGTTCCAGCTCTAACCACCCCTCAGCTTCAGGTTGACTGTTCCCTCTCCCACATGGCACCATCTTCTTTCCATGGCTGCTTTTCCTGAGGACAAAACTCTTGCAGCAGTGTGACAGCCTTACAAAGCCTTACAAAGACTGTATAGCCAGACTCATGACCAGTTCTTATGACTCATGCCTCCTGCAGAGTCGGCTTCTCTGATTAGATTCTGATAGACACAACTTGCTTGCAATTTATACCAGCTATATACCAGCTCCATAAACTCTCTGAATGCCAAAGAGTAGTGATGCAGAGACATAGTCTGGAGGCAGCGTCTGTACCTGGATGAGAACTAAAGGTAAAAAGGGAGTAGAAGGAACAGCCATGGTGGAGTTAGTGCTTCCTGGATGGGCACAGAGTGCCCCCAGTGGAGGGAGGTGTAAACTGCATCGTCCAGGTCTCCTGCCCATTCCTGGAACAACCCCGGTGGCTAAATTGAAGACCCACATTCCCTTAAGGACCTTATGTCATGAGATTGCACTGCTTTCCAAAGTTGTTTCCCTGGGAACTAAGCTCTTGTTACCTCCCTTCACCTGGTATGTGAGAGGGTATTCATGGCTTAAGATCATCACAAGGAAATCTAGGACCAGAAACTTCAAATTCTTGCCATGTAAGGTGAATAGCCTCAACCCATAAATGCTAGAAAGTGGAGGTGATAAAGCAAGGCCTTTTCTCTTAATTTTTTGTCTCTCTTCATCCTCTCACCCAATCAAATTATAGGAAGAGAGACTAGGTAGAAATCTTATAACTGCTTTAGAGGTGAAGACCCAGTGCCCTCGGGGTAGAAGTCCATGGAGGTGGTGGCAAGGCTTACGTACACAAGACTGAACATACCAGGAGCCAAAGGCAAGACCACACACAACATGAAACTCAGGCCATAGTTTCCTAATAGTCTTCTAATAGTCTGCAGCAACCAGCCCAGAAATATCCAGCCCATTATCTATAGGAATTAGACTGGGAAATCTGCCTAGAAGATAGGTAGACTGGTAGGAGTTATATCACTATTCCTAACAACCAGAAGAAAAAGAGTAACACCTGTGAGTTAGTCATCTTCTATCACCATAACACAATATACATGCTAAGCATCTTGTAAGGAGAAACCTTTGCTTTGGCTCATAGTTTTAAAGGTTGCGGCCTACAGTCTGTTGGCCAGGCTGCCCTGGGGCCTGTGCTGACACAGCAGAGTGGAAGTCATAGAATAAAATGGATTCTTCTCTGGCTAGGAGGGAGCGAGGTTCCTACAATCACAGGCTCAAGAGAACACAGAGGGTACATGTTAGAATGCCACATAAGCCAGTTTTTTTTTCTTATTTCAAAGCCTGTGAGAGTTCTACTCTGCCTCACAGCTCAGCAAGCATGCTACCCGAATTTGCAGGAAGTTCCCTACTCTTTGGTTGGCTCTAATTGAATCTTTCTAAAAAGGAATGTGTTGGACTCTCTTCCTGGTCTGCACTGTACTATCTTATAATTTCTTTGGTTAAGAAACTCTCGCACGGCCTGCTGGGGCCAGACACAGGTCTAAGCAGTCTACGTGCATGAACTCAATAACCTTCCCAACAACACCATTACTATTACTTCCACTTTACGTATAAGGAAATGGAGCTAGAAAAATTAAGTGAGTCACTTGCTCAAGGTTTCCTACAGCCAGTAAGTTCTTCAGAGCTGGGATTCACATCCAGAGACATCATGCACATGGCTTGTGGACTCCCCATTCTAATCTGTCTCCTGCTTCCTGTTGAGTGCACAGAGGATGTTGGGGTCATGGACTCTGAGCTCCCCGAAAGGGAGATCTCCCATGAGCCTGAATCTTCAGAAATACTCATCACCGCATGAGAGCTGACTTGGCCAGATGTTGCTGTAGCAATCATGCCTTCCATCTCAGAACCAGGTCCTCCTTTATTTCCAGTGATTGTAAGGTGCTACTGGCATCCACAAGGACTGCTGTGTTGAGGCTGAGCCGCAACTCTGGAGCTCCCCTGCTAAGCATCCTTCCAGGGAACAGGCCTGGCTGCACAGGAGAAAGAAGCCAGCAGGTGGCACTGTGTTGGCAGAGAAGGCACCAAGACACCCCAGCGCTAAGAGTCCCAGAAAGCGAGGTGTAAATTTCTGCATCTCGTGGTTTTGACAAGACACTGGATCTCCCACCTGCTGGAGACAGCTGCAGGACAACAAGAAAGAGCCTGGGAAGTCTTGTAGGCTATCAGTCAGTGACACCTTGTCACTAAGAACCAAGCAATGGCAGGTGGAAGAAGACGGGGAAGGTAAGGCAGAGGGACACAGCTCAGCAGAGGAGAGGCCTTCGCAATGAGCACACAGTAGCCAGCGGCTAGCAGGGCTCTGCCATTTACTACTCAAGAACCCTTCAACACCCTCCCTAAGTGGACCACTTTTGGTTGCCATAGCTACAAATTAGGACTAGTAATGGCACATACCTCTCAGGGTTGCTTTTGAGAACATGTATGTAAAAGGCACAGTTCAAGGTTGGGTGCATAACAGGAACTCAGGAAATGTTAACTGTGGTGAAAACCTAATTCTAAAGATATAAGAGAAAAAAATCAAATGCAGGGTTGCACTCCGTCTCACCGCATCTGATTGCAAGTGCAGTGGGGTTGTCCTCTCCCACCAGCCTGCATGCTTCAGCAGTGGGGGTCACTTCTGATGCCACAGGCTGAGGGCTCAGCTCCAAAGCTGCCTGTTCAGCCCCTCTTCAGACACCAGTCACATCCTGGGTTGTTTCCTCGGGGCTTCAGAGCCACAGGCTGTGCATCTGGTTTCCCGCAGCCCCTCCCCAGGTTCCATTAATTTGGTAGAATAGTTCTGGGGAAATCCTTAACTTTTCCCACTTCCTATAAAGGATATTACAGAGAATACGGCCACATAGGGCTAGAACTGCGACAGAGATGGGGTCTGCAGGCCCACTGGGCACCTTTTCCATGCACCTCCAAGTGTGTGGCTATCTGGAAAGTATCCAGGTCCGTTCTTCTGAGGTTTTAGGGAAGCTTCATTATGCAGACAGGGTTGATTAAATTATTGGTTGTTCATGATCCCCCTAACCTTTGATCCCTCGCTTCCTCACTTTTCCTACAGTTGAAAGCTGATGGGAAGGGCCAGCCCCTTGAATCCTGCTTTCCCTTGCAGTGCGCAGCAGCCTGCACCTGGGAGCTTCCTTGCAGCTGCAGACCCTGAGCCACGCGGTGGCTGCAGACCCTGAGCCACGCGGTGGCCGACAGCCAGGTTCCTCACCCCGGAGGTCCCAAGGACTCCCAGAGCTGTCTACCAAGAAGTGGGTTTGGAGTCCAAGTGTATATTTCACACATTTATAACAATGGCCTCCATTCAGGTGCATTTTGCATCTAATGTGAACCCACTATAACCTATAAATTCAAGGCTGTAGCTCCCATTTTATACATTTTATACCTCAACAGGCTAAATTACTTAGCCAAAATGGTAAGTAAAAGGAAGGCCGAATGGGAAGTGGCCTTGTTGTTCTTCTTCCAGGGTCATGCTCAGTACACTGGTGAGATGGCACCAGCATCTGCTCCTTCCTCAGCTCAGCTCAGCGCACGCGCACGCGCGCGCGCACACACACACACACACACACACACAGAGCTACTCTCTCTTGTTCCTAGGCTTGACAATAGCAAGCTCACACAACTTGGTTCCTGGTTTCCAGTATCACTCAGCTTCGTAGAATAGCCTTAAGGAAGGCCAGGCAGCCAAGCAGCATGAAAGCCAGTCCTGGGAGAGGTCCATGGGCATTTTTTGTTGGCAGTCACAAAGACTTTAAAGTTCCACAGAAGAATCCAAGGGGTGGTGGCTGAGCCCCAGCTGAAAGTGGAAGTTCTTATTATGATCCTCAATATTAAATCCTTGCTAGCAGCATCAGCCTGCTAAAATAGGAAGTTATTTCCCAAGATTAATAAAAAGAAAGAGGTGGGAGGGTGGGGGATTCAGCACTGGGCCTGGGAAGGGGGAATAGAAGACGACAGACATTAAAATAGCAGCAAATGAATACCATGTAATTTCCAACAGTCGATAATGTCACCCTGCAAGGTTAGTAATTCTGCTGAGATAATTGCCCTTCTCTTCCCAAGATTACCATCCTTACCAGAGAAAGAAATGATTGCTGTGTGTGAGAAATCATGCTGCCTCCTGCTGCCTGAGGTGTGGCGGTGACTAACGAGAGGCCAGGCTTTCAATGCACCAATGTCGCATCTCTGCACACTGACATCCGGGAGTGAGACAGCCGGGGACTCAGAGACGCCCGATGGGTAGCTGAGAGCAGCATGGAGCTTGGCAGCTCTTCATTTTGTAGCTATTTCATTTACTCCTCTGAACTGTTGCTCCCAGCTCTGCACATGGGCAGGTTAAGTGCTTGACAAGTGTCTGTGTTACAAGCCCTAAATACATTTGGTCCCTTTCACCCCCTTCAAGATTAAGACATCAAAATAAGAGTAAAGTTATATTCAGGATTCATAGGGACATCCAAGTTTCACCTTTTATGATATCCAGTTCCAGACCTCCTGCAGTGACGCCTTGAAATCTAGAGTCATTGTCTTCAGCCTGCAGCCACCTGAGATTCTAAGAAAAAATGAGCAGCACAGACATACTGAGGAGGTCCCCCACCAAGTGGAGCAGGTACTCCGTGACAGCACCAAGGCTGTTCCTCAAGCAGGAACCATTGTCTCGCGGCCTGACACCTCACTGTGGGACTGGGTGGCTCCCTAAGTTACGGTGATTCTCCTAGAACTCTCAGAACCGATCCCGAGATAACGACTAACCAGACCCAGAGCCTGGCCAAGATTACTTACACTGCCAGCAAGACAAGCCCCAAAGCCTGCCCTTCACTCCCCTTCTCTGTACAATGCCAAGGTGCTGGTGAGCCCCTTACCCCAGATCTTGAGCCCCTTCAGCTGTGCTTCCCAGCAGTGTCCCGACTGAAGCTCACCACTGCTTTTCTCCTTGATTACCACTTTTGGGATGAGTGGTTGAGCCTGATCTGTTGGGATTCCCTAAACCTGGTTTTCACCTTAAAACCAATTCCCCTATGGGTCACTTCAGACCACTGATACATACAACTTAGGGCCGCTACATGTATTTGTCAAACATCAAATGCCACCGATTAACATTAATAAGGCAACCAATACGTACTGAGTGCTTATGATTTGCCTGAAATGGAATATTAGAGCAATTATAGCAGTAAGATACCGCTAATGTCTTTATTTTATAGATGCACAACCAAGGCCTCACAGTGCTGAATTTCATAATGAATAAAAGGTGTTCCTGGAACTCTGTGTAGGCCTGTCTCAACCCAGATCCCAAGCCCTTATCCAGGAGAACTTAGCACAGACCCCAGATTCCTCAAGTTCCACAGTATCCAGCAAAAGGACGAGACACCTAGGTATAGCAGGCCCTGTGGAACAGTGCTGTCCAACTATGGGCAGCAGGATTAGGTTGAGAGTTTATTAAATCAGATTCCTGGCCCTGAATGCAGATACTCTAATACAATACATCTGGGGAAGCAATTTGGAAGTTGCTTTCCTAGTGAGCTTCTTCACAATCTTGAAACCCCCAGCGCAGGGTCCCTACTTGGAGTGGCAACCCGTGAAAAGCATCTTGACTCAGCCTCCATCCCTAGGACCAGCTACCCTGACATCATGGCTGAATCTAAATCTTCTCACAGAACCAAACACCTTTTTGGCAAATCAGAATTAAGAAGAGACACTGAGAAAAATAGACACAAAGGCTAATACTGCTGCATCAGATGGTGTGTGGAGAGCTGGTGACATGGGCAGTGAAGGAATTTACCAACAGGGGCTGGGGAGATGGCTCAGTGGAATAAGCACTTCCCTGACAAGCGCAAGGGCCTGAGTTCAATCCCCAGTTCTAAAAAAAAAAGAATTTACCAACAGAGGAGGAATACAGGAAGTAGAAGAGTTTATTTGGATTAGGGAGGACAAAAGAAAAGTTGCAAAGAGGGTAAGAGCTTGGGGTTTGTGTAAGATAATTCAAATGTGGGAAAAGATTAGACTTGAGAAATGTAGATTTCTTAGAAACACAGTTTCCAGGTATTCCTGTTCTTTGTTCATCTTCCATTAAAATAGCATTGTAGCTAAAGCTGTACCCTAAAGTTGCTAACTGTCAAGGGCTCTCATTTAGGCTTCCTGAAAGGCCCCATTTGATGTACATAAGCATATCTGTATACTTCAACCCCTTAGGAAAAGACATAACATTAGCTCAGGAAAGGATGGCTTTTGAGTTACTTTTATCTTGTGATGTTTTTAGTTCTTAGTAGTGCGGTGCCTCTTGCCTGCCCAGTGTACAGCAGGCACAAGTATTGTCTTCGCTACTTTTCAGAGAGAGATTTAATACAGCCCACATTTTATAGCATTTTCAGTCCATATTTGGCTGGGTCCAGGGCAGGGGGCACAGCAGAGGAACACTCATGGCAGAAACAGTCCATGGCAGGGCAGGCAAAAGGCAGCAAGCAGCAGTGGAGCGACAGAAGCATCTCTCTGTCATCCCTTTTACCTTTGTATCCCATCCAAGCTGCAAGCCTGTGCGTGGTGCCACCTACACCAGGGTGGGCTTTCCTGCTATCCATACCAGGAGCTATGCTAATTCCAGTCAGTGAACTAATTTAGTGCTATCCATCCTTGATCCCAGTGTCACTCCCTCTAGACCCAGCCAGCTCCAAAACTCTACCTGTGAATGCACGAAGGCTTAGGGGTTGGGCATCTAGATATAAATGACAAGAATGTTGTCAAATAAGCTTGGGTGCTAAGAATTTTCAACTTTGGTCACAGTGACTCAGACCTTTGCCTGGCCTGAATGAATTGTGTAGCACCCTAATATTTTTTCTACACTTAAAAGCAATGCTCTTTAAGTAATAACAAAACTACTTTAGTTTTGCCCAGCACTGTTTACTTTATTTTAATTATTTATTTATGTGGTACAGGGACTTAATACGCAGCTTAGACTCATAATGATCATCCTGTCTCAGCTTCTTCAGCACTGGAATTACAGGCGTGCACCACCATGCCTGGTTTTGGTGGCCAGCACGGCACACATTTCCAGGGATTGAAACACGGTCCTTGAGCTTGCCAGTTAGGCACTTAGACCACTGAGCTATCTCCCCAGCCCTGTGCAGCACTTTTAAAATCAGGCATCATTCATGCTTTTGATACATAGCCTAAATCCATAAGTGTACCTTCCACAGTGCTGACATCACTGAGCTAGGAAGCCCATGAAGTATAAAATACTTGGCCCAGTCTTCCTCCATTTAGCCACCTGGACAGAAAGTTAGGCAAGAACTGAGAATCACAGCTGTCACTGGCAACCAGGACTTGGAACATCGCTCACCGTAGACACCAAGGAGAGCTGTTGGCTTATAATGTCATTGTCCCCAAATCCACACAGTATACTGGTAAATGCTACAGTAAGATGTTGGGGGAGAAAGAAGGAGAAACAGTGACAGTGTAGCTCTCACTCTCCAGATGGTCAGGGGAAGAAGAGAGACCTGAAGGGAAGGGAGGGAGGTGGGAGGGAAGGCCAGAGCGGGCCACCGCACAGACTTGCCAGCCACCACGTATTTAGGTCACTTCCTTCTGTTTGGCCTCTGAAAACTCACTGGACCCATTAATGAATGTATTCCTGGATTAGATTTAAAGAGGGAGGGAGAGAAAAACCTAAGGTCCAGATGTGAGCCTTGATTTGTGAATGGCTGGCTTCTCTTAATCCTTCCAAACAGGAAATCCTAACAACCCAGGGGTCTCTCTCAGGATCTAGGTCAACACAAGTATAATCTCTCCCTCTACCCTCTCCTCCCCTCACCTTCCTGGGCAACTCTTTCTCCTCCACCTGCTTTTGTCTCCATGCAACAAAGGGATGGTCCCTTCCTCCTTCTTGTTTGGGGTGTTAAAGCAGGAAAGGAAGGCAGCTCCCAGCATTGCCTTCCAGAATTTTTGGACTAGAGGCAAGTGGGAGGGGAAGAGGGATGCCTGCTTTCCTTATTAAGATGTTTCTTGCTGCAGATCTAGGAGGGAATGGCCCTGAGGTAGAGGACTGAGGGGAGAGCTCCACCTTCCTGCTCACAGAAGCCCTCATTGCTTGAGCATCTATCACTGCACTGTGTTATCGAAATGAATGCATTATAAATTCATACACTTTGGAGCAGTAAGAAGCCTCACCTTACCAAAGGCTTGTTACTGAAATCAATCTTTCTTTCTTTGAAAACTGAAGCACTCTGGCTCATTCTAACTAAACAGTCTCCTATCTGGCTCTCCCTACAACCTGCATCTTCTCTGTTGATTCACATGCCTCTAGTTTTCCTAGAAAGATGCTGACCAGGGTTTTGTAGGGAAGTAGGAGGAAACAAGACATTCCCAGTCTGGGGTGACAGAGTTCCTGACAGAGGAGATACAATGGGAGCTTTTTTTAGTTAATACCCTTCCCCGCACACACGTACATTCTAACCCTAAAGCTAAGCTGAACGCTGAACCCAGGGTCTCTGCGCTGAGCGACATCCACATCCATTTTTTATCTTTTGAGATAGTGGATCACGAAATTGCTAGGTTGCCCAGGGTGGCCTCTACCTTTCTGTTCTCTTTCCTCAGCGTCCCAGAGCGCTGGAGCTGGAATTACAGCTATGTTACCAGGCTTAACTTTAATTACCACTTTTAGTGAAGGGGTGATTCAGAAGTGAACGGTGCAGGTGTGATCAGGGTAATGTGGAATACCTGTCTCCCTAGAGTGATGGAAAAAGCAGTCAGGAAGATACAGCCCAGGGTGCCATTTTCTTATAAAATAAAAATCACTCAGTTGCACTTGGTGGGGTCCCACCAGCTGGCTGGCAATGCCTTAAAGATGAGCTCCCCAAAACAGCAGCTGTTCATTCCCTCAAGAGCACCTGAGGCTCAGACTGCCCAGTTACCTTTATATAGCAGGGACAGGCCACTACCTGGATCCTGGGGGGGCATTGATGATGTGGGCCTGTGTGTGCCAACCCCTCCATCATGCAGGACCAAACTCCATGGTTGCCAGGTAAGACTGCAGCACAATTAGAACCCACTTGTAAGTTTGCCCCTTTCCTATCTCCTTGGCTTTTGTCCAGTGGTGGAAGATTTGTCTCAGCCCTGGATGAAAATTCAGACATCTCCATGTTCTTGGTTCCCTCTTGCCTGAAAAACTGAGCTATAGCAACTTTAGGTCTCCAGCAGTGGGAATTAAATTGCACGATCCAATATGCTAAATTGTTGTTCTTGTCCACAAAGCTGATAAGGTTGTGCAGTCATAGACTGTGCAGTGATATTTAACCTAAACAAAGGGACCGAGAAAATTTAATTCCCCACTTGGCCCTCTTGGTCCCGCAGAGGGGTGTTAGCATTTCCCGTTTGGTGTGCCCTTCACTTTGACAGTCTGTCTTGGAAGTAGCCTCTTGTTCTTGTCTCTCAGTGTCCCCTTCCTTCTTGCCCCAGCAGCTGAATTCCTTTTTCTTAGTTTAACTACATTCTTTACAATGTATAATGTGAGCTTAGGATGGTGTCCACATTGCCTGTAATCCAGGCACTATGGGAGGCTGAGGTAGGAGGATCCCAAGTTGCAATTCTACTTGGGCAACTTAGTGAGATCCTGTCTCAAAATAAAAAAAAATAAGGAGGGCTGAAGATAAAGATCAGTGCAAAGGTTCTGGGTTCAATTCCAAGGGTGAGGGACAGACAGACAGACAGACAGACAGACAGACAGACAGAGGGGACCCTATGTACCTAGCAACATGTTTAGTGTTGTATGAAAAATGAGGGATGAGTAAAAAATGATCCTTGATTCCAAGATTTTTCTCTCTCTCTTTTTCTGTATCTATAATCTATTCGCCCACCTCCCTGTCAGTGTATAAAAGGATGACACACAGGTGAGTAGGTAGACTGACAGACTGTTGATAGATAAAAAGTGTGGCAGAAACCCTTCTAGATGGAATACACAGCTAGCTAGGTGCACATGGACACCATAAAGATAAAGACAAAGATATATTAAGATGGAAGTGGAAGAGAGAAGGGACTGAAACATGCAAGAGAAAGTCCAGAGGAGTACACTGGGGCTTCTGCTTTAGGAGACACATGAAGTTTGTGAGCACGGAAGGGAATTGCCGCAGTCACAGCTTGCTGGGACATCACGGAGCACCATCCCAGCAAGCTCCTCCAAACCCGGCTTTTATTGCCCTCGCTGGCCCAGAGCCACCAACTCTCCATCAGGGCTGTGTGTGGACTCCATGAACCCTGTCCTTCACACCAGCCCCATGCCCCCCTCCTCTGCCTGGAGCAGACTCTTCCTTCCAGGTGAAATAGTTTGTCTCTTTCATCATCACTCAGAGAAGCTCCCTGCATTCCAGGAGGAGCCAGACTCGCCACATTTCCCAGGGCCCTATATTCTCAAAATTGGCATCAAAACTGAATGCTCAGTGTCTTTGGCTTTTCCCAGGATACAGCACTAAGAAGTTAGGAAATACATCTAACTTTATAATTGTCCTCCATCCATTAACAATGCCCTGGAGCAGTGGCCTGTCCTATGGTACTCGTAAATATTTGTGAGTCAATCAGTACAGCTCACATGTAAGATTTTCCTCCTCCTCCTTCTCCTCCTCCTGTTCTACCTCCTTTCCCTCCCCTTAGACATTCTCTCTCTCTCTCTCTCTCTCTCTCTCTCTCTCTCTCTCTCTCTCTCTCTCTTTCACTGGCTCTATACTCTAGGTTCTCCTGTGCTCAGTCAGCACCCGTCCTATGCGTTGTGAGAAGACCTCTCAGTTGTTTTCACATGTCACATTCTGGGGACTTATGCGGGTGAGGCAAATGCTTCCTTGAAAGGAAGCTTTGGAGCTTGTCTGAGATAAGCATGCTGCGCAGCTTTACCTGGAAACTTGTTGGAAGGCAATCCAAGACCCGAGCCAAATCAGGTCCTCATTTTCATGTATTGGGTGATGGTACCCCAAGCAGGCACTGCTTCAATGGCGCCTAGTACCAGGTGGGGAGAGAGGACGGCAGGCCTTGGCTCTGTGCCATGTTCTCTGGGAGGAAGACACAGATGGAGGGAATGCCATGGGGTTATTGGAAGATGATAAAAGACAAAAGGGAAAGAAAGCCAAACTCTTGCAGGAAAGCATTCAAAACACAGTGCTTATCTGACACTTGTGAATGGAAAGAGAGTAAAAGGGCCAGACAGGGAGAGTCTCAGGCTGTGACAGAAACCTTACGGAGGATTTCTCTGCAGGAAAGGGGCAGTGGAGCCCCAATCTGGGGTCAGTGGAGGCTGTCAGCTAGGGGCATTCTTGCAGCTGAGAACCAGCTTCTTTCTTCAAGGGAGAACCAAACAGTTTATCTCCATGGCTGTCACAGGTGACCTCTGAAGGTAATTTTGCAAGAAACCTGTGAGAGCACAGGTCTTGGGAAGCAGACTTGAGGAAATACCACCTTGAAAAAGGCCGAGTATCTGTGCTTTTCTAGGACTGTTTATGTCCTCTTTCTGCTCTTCAGGGAGCAGTCCTCCCAAGCGTTCTTGGGAAACAAGCTCGGAGAACTCCCCAGGAGAGCTCATGGGAACTAACACAGCACCTTGTGCTACAAAGTTCCTGCACCAGTAAACAGGCCTGCCAATAAGGGTCTCTGATCTCACCCACCAGGTCAGCAGGGATGAACCAAGCCTAAGGAGAATCTCGGTGCCACTAAAGATGAAGGGGCTGGGAGTGGACTCAGCGGGCAGCACTTGTCTGTCCAGCATGCATGCACCCTAAGTTCTCCCCTAACCCCAGCGTGCAAAAACCAAACCAAAGCAAAACAAAGACAAAGTGTGGTAAGAACGGAGCAGAGGTGGGAAAGCAAGAGTGCTGGGGAGGAGGGGTATGAACCCCTGAAGTTGGCCCGTGAGGCCTTTCCAAACTGACTTTAATATTCATGCTCCTTCCTCATTTCTGCTCATCCACGAGACAGCCAACCATGTCACAAAGCGACACACAATGAAAACACTTACCGGCACTGAGTTCACAGCAGTCCTACCTGCACGGCCTCTAAAAGCAGCCTGCGCACGTACTTCTCCAACCCTGACATGCTCCTATGCCTGCATATTGTTACTCCGGCAAACACTTGGGCCCCCGGTGCTAGCACCTTGGTCATCACTCATGGGTGGGTCCGTTCATGCATGAGAGACCATAACATCCACATACGTAAATCCTAAGCACATTGAGGGACAAGAATAGACAATACAATCAGACCTCCAAAAATACAGCCACTTATGGCAATTCAATACTAAGGGAAAACAACGGAAGCTGTCTGCTGCTGTCAGACTTGCCTTAGAAGCCATTTCCCTTGGTTTTGGTACTCTCAAAAACCCTGTCAGGGCAAGGGCAAGAGCAGGAGTAGGGGCAGGGCAGATATTCCCCCTTCTGGGGCAAAAGAGCAATATGTTATCTCAGCTCCTGCAGTAGGAAACTGATGTTCTCAGGCTTGACGTTGGGGTGAAGGAGTGGCACTTACAACTAGACAGGGGACTGAGAATTTCTAGGGCAGGGAGGAATGTCAGGGAGCGAGGCCTTCCCCTGAGAGCTTGGTGTGGAACCCAGCTTTGGTCCTTTTTCCTTGTGTTACCTGAGCCAAATTAGTCAAACTCTCTGTGCTTTAGTTTTCTCGTTATAAGATGGGAGTAATAACAGCCTCTATGAAATAGGTTGCTGTAGGAATACACAAGACAACATTTGGAAAGCCCTAGAAATGGGCTGGTACACACAAAACAAAATAAAATCCCTCCCATAAGCCACCTCTCCACCCCAACTCCATACACAAACTTCCCTGCTGTTGCCAGTGCCAGGCTTCACTAGGAAGATCAGCCCTCAGCAGGATTCTTAAATTCCTCTTCCCCATTCCTGTGAGGGATCTTGAAAATGGAATTCGGTGAGTAAGGTGTCCTGGGTCTGGGGGTTATGACACCAGACAGCAGCGCATCCACAGGGGCGTGGCTGGAGCTGCCCCTGGCCAGAGCTGTCCCTGGCTGGGATCAGGAGCTTTCCCAGGTCAAGGGCAGGGGGTTGCTGCAGGGTTTCAGCCCCGGTACTTCTGGAGGGTTTGTAGAAAGAAGGGAAGAAGATGTTTCTGTCTTTCTCTCCATCTCTCCCTCTCCCCTTCTCTCCTTCCATACATATATTTCTTTTCTATCTAGGATTAGTATATTTTTTTTCTATAGCAATATTAGAGTACAAAATATAATTGTAATATTGTCATTAGTATATGTTTGTGATGCATACTTATATTCCTCATGGGGCTGATAGTACACACATAATAAATCTTGGTCATTTCTACTCCCTCCCGCATCTTCCCTTGTTGCCCTCCCTGTCTCGCTTTCCCCAAAATCCTTTCTGTTGCCACAAAATCCATCTCCATGTCCTACCATCTCTCAGTTAGTTTGCGTATTAGAGAAACGATGTGATGCATATGCCCGGTCTGACTTATTTCCCTTATTAGGATTATGATCTCAAGATCCATCGTTTCCTGCAAATGACCCAAATTAATCCTTATACACATCCCATTGGTCCTCCCTACTCTACCCTTGTAATTCTTCCCGAAGAAGCAGAGATAGCTTTATCTCTCCAAAGAAAAAGTGTCCAAAGGGCTGTTGCCAGTGCCTCTCAGGCTCTGACTCAGTTCAAAGCCTCCTCCCTGCAGCGCAGGCAATTTGCTCTCCCTGGAGTCTGTGGCTTTCAGCGGATTCCCAGGTGATCTGAAAACCCAGCCCCGGGCTCATCTGGTTGCCCTGGGAGGTTCAGCAAACCAGGTATAACCTGTTCCTCTCTCCTCGCGGCTCCCTCCCTCGCTCGTTTGGCTGGACCACAGCCTTCGGGGCCTTTCCCTTCCTAGGTCCTGCGCGCCAGCTGCGCCCTCCCTGGAGATACCCGCGCCGCACCCGGGAGGGGAAACGAGGAGGCGGAGACGCGAGGCGAGGTGGGCGGAGGCCGTGCGGCGCTGGAGGGGCAGCTGAAGGTTGCATCTGCGGGAAGGAGGTTTTTTGGCTGCTTGGTAACGGCTGCCAGAACTCGGAGAGGCAGAGACCAAGGCGGCAGCAGCCTGACGTCAGGACCCAGCGTGCCAGCAGCCCTTGCCCGCCCGACTCAGACCAGTGGTAGAGGGAGAGGAGCAGAGAGTGTGGGGCGCGGAGCCCGCGGGGTGCAGTATGCCCTCGGCCCCCGGACCATGGAGATCGCCCTGGTGCTCCTGGAGAACGGCGGGGCCATGACTGTTCGAGGAACGGGTGAGGCCCCGGCAGGCTGTGGGCAGACCACGGCGGGAGCACTTCCGTGTCCCCCGACGGCTGCGCTGGACGATTCACCCCAGGAGCCGGGGCCCAGGGACGCAACGAGGGGCGCAGACCCAGGCGCGCAGCCGCTGCCCCGGCTTCCTCCGCTGCCCCCGGAGCTGCCGCAGCCTGGACAGCGGTCTCCAGAAGATGAGGAGGAGGACGGAGAAGGCAGCCCCGTCCTGGGCGTGCTGGAGGACCAGGCGCTGGACACGGGGGCCCTGCACCACCAGCGCGTCTTCATCAACATCTCCGGGCTGCGCTTCGAGACGCAGCTGGGCACCCTGGCGCAGTTCCCCAACACACTCCTGGGGGACCCAGCCAAGCGCCTGCGCTACTTTGACCCACTACGCAACGAGTACTTCTTCGACCGGAACCGGCCCAGCTTCGACGCCATCCTGTACTATTACCAGTCGGGGGGCCGCCTGCGCAGGCCGGTCAATGTCTCCATGGACGTGTTCATGGATGAGATCCGTTTCTACCAGTTGGGGGAGGAGGCCTTGGAGCGCTTCCGGGAGGATGAGGGCTTCCTTAAAGAAGAGGAGAAACCACTTCCCCGAAATGAGTTCCAGCGCCAGGTGTGGCTCATCTTTGAGTATCCTGAGAGCTCAGGGTCTGCGCGAGCCATCGCCATCGTCTCCGTCTTGGTCATCCTCATCTCCATCGTCACCTTCTGTCTGGAGACCCTGCCCGAGTTCCGGGATGAGAGAGAGCTGCTCCGCCAGCCCCCAGTTCCCCACCAGCCTCCTGTGTCTGCCCCTGGGGTCAACGGCAGCAGGGCTGTGGCACCGATCTACGGCCCCACCGTGGCACCCCTTCTGCCCAGAACCCTGGCAGACCCTTTCTTCATTGTGGAGACCACGTGTGTCATCTGGTTCACCTTTGAGCTGCTTGTGCGCTTCTTTGCCTGCCCCAGCAAGGCCGAGTTCTCCCGGAACATCATGAACATCATAGACATTGTGGCCATCTTTCCCTACTTCATCACCCTTGGCACTGAACTGGCAGAGCAAGAGCCAGGGGGTGGAGTAGGGGGTGGCCAGAACGGGCAGCAGGCCATGTCCCTGGCCATCCTCAGGGTGATCCGCCTGGTCCGGGTGTTCCGCATCTTCAAGCTCTCCCGCCACTCCAAGGGGCTGCAGATCCTGGGCAAGACCTTGCAGGCCTCCATGCGGGAGCTGGGGCTGCTCATCTTCTTCCTCTTCATCGGGGTCATCCTCTTCTCCAGCGCCGTCTACTTTGCCGAGGCTGACAACCAGGGGACTCACTTCTCCAGCATCCCGGATGCTTTCTGGTGGGCGGTGGTGACTATGACCACTGTGGGCTATGGAGACATGAGGCCCATCACTGTGGGGGGCAAGATTGTGGGCTCCCTGTGTGCCATCGCTGGGGTCCTCACCATTGCCCTTCCTGTTCCCGTCATCGTCTCCAACTTCAACTACTTCTACCACCGGGAAACGGAGCAGGAGGAGCAGGTGGCCCTGAAGGAAGAGCAAGGCAGCCAGAGCCGGGCATCTGGACTGGATGCAGGAGGCCAGCGCAAGGCCAGCTGGAGCAAGCCTTCCCTCTGCAAACCCGGGGCATCCCTGGAGCGCTCAGACAGTGCCCGCAGGGCCAGCTGCCCCCTGGAGAAATATAACCTCAAGGCCAAGAGCAACGTGGATTTACGGCGGTCCCTGTATGCACTCTGCCTGGACAGCAGCCGGGAAACGGACTTGTGAAAGGAGTGCCAGGCAGACTTGTGGCAGTAGGGTGGGAGCAGGGGTGGCCTCCTGAGCCCAGGGACTCACTTGACACCGTAGAGTATTCCAAGCCCACCTTTTTGCTGAAGTCTGTCTCTCTCCTTCTGTCCTACCCTTCCTCCAGCCCTCTCATCTCTCCTCTTGTTTCCATGACACCAAGGGTCGCCTATTTTTAAAAAGTACCAAATTCCATGACGTAGGAGCTGTTGAAATGGTGAGCGCTGTGAGACGGATGTGTTTGTGGCCAGTTTCCTATACCCAGCAGAGGGATAACCCAAACAAAAATGACTTTAAATAGCCCATGTCCCAAGGGATTTTGCAGCCTTCTCCATGTGTTCCCAAGTTGCTTTGCATATGCTTATATTTGTGTATAGGGGAAAATATTATTTTTATGGCTGGTGAGTAGATTTTTGTACTGTAGTCAGAGAGCGTATTTGGATATATTCTCAAGATATATATTGAATTACTGAATTTATGGATGAAAGAGCTGTTGATGTATTCCTGGGATACTCAGAGATCCAGACCCAGGCAAGGCTGCTCTGGTTTCTGTATCTCTAAACCTCTCTTTTCGGGGATGTGACACTGGTGCTTTGCAGCTAGGTCAGGAATGTTCCAGAAGAAAGGCAAATCTGACTTTTTCTGTGCGCCTTAAACAATTCTCTTAACTTTCTTCAAAAAAGCATTTTACAGATGT
This sequence comes from Octodon degus, assembly GCF_000260255.1. Taxonomy (NCBI): domain Eukaryota; kingdom Metazoa; phylum Chordata; class Mammalia; order Rodentia; family Octodontidae; genus Octodon; species Octodon degus. Next base: position 2,228,044 of record NW_004524754.1, on the reverse strand, counting down.
TGGAGGAAAACTTCTGATAATTCACTCTTTTTATTTTTATTCCCAGGAAATAAAATTTGACTTGGCTAAGGCAAGTGTTAGTTTTTCTACAGATAATATTTTGTTTTTGAAATTTTAAATATTAACCTATTACTTGGTGTTTCTGGGTTTTGGGGTTAGAGCAAATGCCTTGTCTGGGTTACAAAGCTTGGAGAGGTCCAGATTTGCTTGGTGACATCTGGGGTCTCTCTGAGGCCCCAGGGGACGGTGGGTGGGATCTGTTGGTCTCAGGCTGTGTGTGATGCAGACCCCCTGTGGCCCACTGTTGTGCCTATGGTACTAGACACTTCATCAGTGTGGAGTGTGAAGGGCAGGTAGAAAAAGGGTAAGGAACCCTGGCATCCACTGATGGTCCCACTGCGGTTCCCTAGGGCTCAATTTCTGGCCCCCTTTCCTGCAGATTTTGGACCCTCTGGAACACACAGCTCTCCCCAATGCTCAAAAACAAATCTGATTATCACGGGGATGAAGCCCTGTGTGAAAGTCATGCCTGGTGCTCCAAGCCGAGGAGAGAACATCGCGTGATGCTGGAAGATGGCAAGGATGAAGGGAAGGCTTTGCTTGTTGTCATTAAAGGCTGATTTGACAGACTGTGACCCTGCCCTGGTCATCAGTGAACTCAGAATAAACCTCTTTGTTTCCTTTGACCTGCATTGTTGTGGCAGATCCTTACGGTAGGTGCAGCATTGGTTGTATTTCTCTCTAGAATTAGCTCTGAGGATTCCTGCTGATGCTTTTTTCTGCTGAATAATTGAAAGCCACGTTGTTGACAGCTTCAGCAAGCAGAGCTGCTGGTCCATCCTATACCTCCAGTAGAATAACATAGGTGTGTTGGGGTCGCTTTGTGGGTAAGGGAGGGTCCACTACATCCGTGTCTGGGAATTGTGAATTTAAGTAGGACACATTCAGACAAGCCAGTGTCTGAGTGCCTGAAGTGATTTCCAGTCAAGAACTGTTAACAGACAATCTGAGGAGCAAACAGGAGCAGTGTGCAGGCAGGGCGTGTTGTTTTCACTACATGCTAGTGTGAAGGAAGGGGGCAGAGGCATTCTATTTATAACTGACAGGTTGCCTAAAAGCAGGGCATCTTGCCAAGGCTCAACGCCACAGTCCCACTTTCAGCCTTCTGTGCCTTTAAAGCTAGAGTTTGTGTTCAGTGTGGACAGAGAAGTGAGTAATTCCACCTTCCCAACGGAACAAAGCCAAACCTGCTTTCGGCACACAGGACTTTTTTCAGACTTCAGCCAGGAACAGTGAGCAGCACTCACTGTTCCAGTGTCACCAGATGCCCCAAAATGGGGTAGTCCAGTTCTGTTTGAATGGATGGAATCTTTAGACCATAGAGAGGCACATTTTGTATACACATTCATGGAGAGACTAAAGGAAGGATTTTTGGGGGGAGGGCTGCTCAGGATGCCTTCAGGGCAGGTCTGGTTTGGCTTGAGGATGAGGGGATCGAGCCACAGCATCCTGAGCCTGACTGCTTTGTTTCAGCAGGCACTTAAACACCTGAGCTAATAATGGGCAGGCCCCCATAAAGGAAATGAGAGCATGGGACACCTAATTGTACGTTCAGGAGGGGTCGTCCTAGAGCAAGTTTGCGAAAGGGATCAAGGTGGCTCTGGGCATGGGGCCTTCCGTCCCAGCCCCCTCCTGGGGCCAGTGGCCTAGGACCGGCCCCATTACTCACAGGCAGTTCAGTTCTCTGTTCACCTGTTGCTGCAGTTGTGGCAATCACTGCCCTCCCTCCAGCTGCTGTGGTTTGCCTCTGTGTGCGATTACCAGAAGAGACACCTGTGTGCCCAGGCTTTTGCCAGGCTGTGGCGAGGCACCCGTCCTCATGGCCTCCCACCGCACGCTTCTCTGTTGTCATGGATTCCCCCAGCTTCCACCTTCCCAGGGAAATTAAGTCAAGTGGCTGCAGCCAAGCTCCTCCTTGGCTCTGCTGGCAGGATGTCCTCTTGGGATAAATAATCTATCAGCTTGCGCAGCCCAGTCAGAGAGCAGGGCTGTTGCCCCTGTGCGTCCTTTACTGTGTGAGGGCAGTGAAATGTTTGCTCCCTGTCTCGCAGGACTCACTCTTTTATTGCTCATGAGCTCATGCTCCCTGAGCCCTAAGAAACTACAGATGCAAGAAGAACATCTTTCACTTACCTTAAAGCAGAACCCTTCGGTGCATTCTGCTGGGGGCACTCCCTGGAGTGGAGTCCTCGCCCTTGAAGAATTTCCTCACTCCACTGGATTTATGTCATTCTAAGCCAGTGGAAGACCCCCATGGTTCTCAGGGGCACTTTGCTCCAAGTCCTCTCTAGAAATGGTAGATTTGTTCATGGAGGAGTCTGATCCCAGGCAGGGATCAAGTTGTCCTCTATCCTAGGTCCACTGAGCCTACCTGCCCTTGGATGTGGGGTGGGATACTAGAAAAAGGTCAAGATGTGGTCCGTGTCTTTGAATAGTTTATATTTTCTGGGGAAGCCCTCAGTGGAAAGCATATGAAAGTCGATGAGGGGGAAAGACCAAGGACTTTTTTTTTTTTTTTTTTTTTTGGCAGTGTCTCACTATGCAGCTCAGTCTCGTAGTGATCCTCCTGTTTTCAGCCTTTCTAGTGCTGGGATTACAGGTGTGTGCCATCATGCCCAGATTCTATCCCTGGCTCAGTGCACCTGGGGGCGGGGCTGAAGCAGCATGTGATGCCAGGGGTCAAACCCTGGCCCCTGTACTTGCCTAAGTAGATGTTTAGTCCACTGAGCTATCTCCCTGGCCACACCATGTGATCCTTTAAAATTGTGAGTATCTGTCTCCACTGGATAGCTATGCACATGTCGCATGAGTTGATGTTGTGCAGATGGGTGTCTCCTAGACATCTAGCTGTGCCTATGAACCCTGCTTCTTCTCCTCTGACCTGACTCTGTTCAACCTGTATTGATTGCAAGATCCTCAACCCTGATCTGGGGAGAGGATGCCACACTGGCATTTCCGGGACTACGTAGCTTTCTTTCCTCACCTCACAGAGATTAGACTTTTCTATGTGGTTGTGAGAACTGGTACTCTGCTTCTGGGGAGGAGGAAGAAGATGCCACTCTGGAAATTCTGCCTGCAGCTCTGGAAAGTGCATTTTCCCTGAGTTGTCACTGGCAGTGGCCAAGGGATGCACCTTTTCTTCTGAGTTTTTCTAGGTGTGAGGTTGTGCGGGCTGCTGGGTGGTGCCCCTCCCCTGCCCTCTTTATGTGGTGTTCTTCCAGCTGTAGAGGCACTGGGCTGGCACAGCCTCTGTGTGCCTGTGGAAGTACTCACAGGAGGGGCAGTGCAGCCCCTCTTGGAGCAACTCAGCCCCAGGCCAGAGGCCCCTAGAAGGACCAGGGCACTCATTACTGTCCCTTTCACTCAGCATCTATTTTGTAAAGTCCAACTTTGCCCTATGGAATATTTAAGACAGAAACTATTGTACAAAAATCTCTGGCCCATTGTACTCTAATTTTATAGATGAGGCAATGGCGCTGCAGAGAGAAGAGGTGACTTACCCAGGGACACACCCCTAGTGAAGTACAGTAGAAGGGGATTATTTCCCCTGATTCCTAGGCTAGATTTTTTCTGAGAAAGTCCACCCTGCTGTGGCCTGAAAGTCATGCCTATGAGTCTTTCTCTGTTCCCTCAGATTTGATGTTACTTAATTCAATTTGCATTTCTTGCAAAAGTCAAGCCTCTTCAGAATATGAAGCTGCAGCACGGTGATGAGCAGGGTCTCATAAACAAGAGCCCCAGTGTCTAGGGAGGAAGCATCAACCCTTCCTTTAGGAGGCTTAGTAGTAGTACCCATTCAGCCGATGCTCACGCTGAGGGAGGGACCATGCTGCACAGCAGCGTGACTGGCTAAGAATCCCCTGACTGGTTTTCCAATCAACAAGCAAGTAAGTGAGTGAATACAGGAAGGATGGTCAAGTGGAGGTCCAGGCCTGGGATGGGCCAAGGATGGGGACAGATGCGAGGGGACCATAGAGACCTGGGGAGAGCCTGTGCTCCTCCCAGCGCAGACCCCAGAGCCCGCCTGCAGAGCTGGAGACCAGGGACACACAGGTCATGCGAGCGCACTGGGTGGGCTTCTGGGTCCACCCTGCTGTCACCGTCTGAGGAGTGGCAGGTGGCCTGGCACTGCAGACATAGTGCAGAGAAGCAGCGAGGGCCTCTAGTCCAGGGAGGCTTGAGGTTTTGCTGCAAAGAGAGGATCTTCTTCCCCATCAGTTTGGGAAAAAGATTTGCAGAGGCCCTCATACGCTCCGACTGTTTGCCAGCCCTGGGGCACCAGGCAGATTTAGGGTTCGTGCCAAGAAGCAGGGCTGAGTGATCTGGGCTGCCATGCTGAGTAGGGAGGCGTGCAGAGGGGGGCTGTGGCCAGGAGATGGGGCCAAGGTCCCACTCACATTCGGATGCTCACCTCGACTTGGGCCCAGGGCAGAACCTCCTGTGTGGTTCCTTCAGGACTAAAGAGCTCCAGAAGACAGTGATGTTGCCCCATCATCCTGCCTGCCCTGTTCTCTCCTTCAACCCCTCTGGTGGGCTCTGGGTCTTTTTGCTGGGCCTGTCACCATATCTCTGAGGCGTGGCCTGGCAGGGCTGTCCCCTCCCCTTTGCACGCTCTCCAACTCCTCTCTCATGGGTGACATTCTGGGCACCTCTGCCTTCCAACCTGCTGGTACAAGCCTGTCAGGTGAGGGATAGAAATGAGATGCATTTCATCCTCTGGGAACTTGGTAACTTCTATGAGCAAACTACACCACCCATACTTTGGGAGATGCATGGAAGAATCACTACAAACAAAGTGAAATTTGACCAAAGAGCCAGCTCCAAACATCCCAGAGAAATTGAATTGTGCTTAAAGGTTTAAGGAGAGCTGTGTTACTTAAGTCCTGTGGAGTTATTTGAGCCAGAATTCCTGGAAGAGGGGATCTTCAGAAGAGTGGGCCCAGAAGCTTCCACAGATGTAGTGTTAACTGGAGTAATCCTGTGCCCAAGAGTGCATTCTTGCCAGAGTCCCCCCCCCCGCCCCCCCCCGTCACTTGTCACTCTATCCCTCAGGCTGGGTGACTTCTCAAAGCCTTACCTCCCAGCTGAGAGTGGTGATTCCTGGCAAGCAGTGGCCGGCCACCCACTGTCCTCTCCAGACCCTGGTGAGAACTTCATCTCCGACCTCACAAGCTGAGAGTTCAGCAGTGGTTGGTCGAGCTGTGAGCTTACATGGGGAAGGACGTGCGCTTGGCCCATTCTCCTTACACCTTCAGTTCTACAGAAGCTGACCCGCTGGATCTACTTTGGGGATTCTTGGTCTTCATAGTTAAGGAACTATATAAGTTGTGTCCCAAGGCAGGATCAGATTCCAAGGTTGCTGATGCAACACTATCGTAATATAACATTTATTGTACATTTCCAAATTATTCCAATTCTACAACTGAAGATGGCCCAGCAGCTTTGTTCCAGAGTTCAGCCTTGTTCCAGTCACACATTTGGCAACTATTGTAAGCAACTGGGACCACAGAACCTGGAAGGTGCTACTCAGTGGCACAGGCTGGTTCCTGTGCCTAGGCCGGGGATACCTAAGGCTTTGTGTTTGCTTTCTGTGCTGCAAGTTAAAGTTTCCAGAGCTATCCTCTGTGGCACTTTTAAGTGACATCACTTAGACAGTTGAGGCAGGTGGTCCTGTGTAAACTTCAGTGGCTAAGGTGTCTCACTGTGCCCCACACTGAATGCCTGGTATGGACCCCTGGCTGTTACATAGGCCTCTACTGCTCACTCTCTCACTCTTTCTCTCTGCAGGGCACCATTTGCCACCATGCGAGTGCTATTGATTGCTCTTATTTGGTTGTCATGAAGCCACCTGCAAAGTCTGTCTTGTTTGGACACCAGCTCTGAGAGGGAGCCTGGGTGGCACTGTCACCTCCTCCGGGTCTCCCTGTCCCCTTTCACTTTCTACCCCTTGGACAGGATCACACAGCAGTCTCTCCATCGGGTCATCCCAGGCTCCCATGCAGAGTCAGTTTAGTCCCTTTAGCCTGACTTTGAAAGTCCTCTCTCATGTGATGCCAAACACGTCTCAGAGAAGCTGTCCCACATCCCTCTGGCCCACTGCCACCTCTCCCATGGCTCTTCTTTCCCTGATACTTCTACCCCATCTGTGGCTGGGCATTGGATGACCTCTCTCCACCCAACTGACGTACTCCATGACTGACTGGTGACAGCTCCTCATGTCACTGTGTGTGTCAGTGCCAGATAGGGGCCATGGCCTCAGCAGGTCCTCAGTGACGCTCTGTGGACAGCCCTGACTCCTCTCAGGCTGGAAGGACCATTACCCCAGGGCCTGCCACACTGAGTGCTGTCCACACACCATTCCTGCAGGGGACCCTTGGCATCCAGCAACTGAGGGAGAACCGTCTTTGTTTGTTGTGCAGTGCCCTTTGCTCCACCCTGGTTCACCAGGGAAGTATGATTGCAACCGAGCTGGGATTCTGGGAGTGTCCACACAGTGCTATGGGGAGGGACTCAGGATGTTGCACAGACCTAGGAGAGATATAGGGTGGAGGTGGGTAAGGGATGAAGATGGAAAGTCGAAAAGGTCACAACTCTGGGTAAGAACATATTGGTGAGGGACAGAGTGCCATGTGTGATTTGTCATGGACAACTAGGTATACCTGTTACTGATCCATGAAGTCTTATCATTTGTAACTCTGTGTCTCACTCTTCTTCCTAAGATGAATAAAATGGTCACCAAAGACAAGGGCAGGGTAGAAAGTTGGTGACATTGTCATCCTAACCCATCGTTCTCTGCTGTCCTTTACATGAGGGACAAAGTCAGTTAACAACACAACAGGAGTCAGGCCTCGGTCAGTCAGGCCATCACGTGTATTCTGAGCAGCCAGCTGCCATGCAGATGCTGGGATTTAGCCTACAAAAGATTTCGGGTCCTCTGTGGCATTTAATCCATGTCTTCAATACCAATCCGACATCCTGCTCTCCACCAATCCTAGTCTAAGACTGAATGAAATCTTAAGATGTCTTAAGCATCAAAATGAATCTGGTACTCCTGTAAATGTAATTGCAAATAAAAACATCAAATGAAACACAAATTTAAGACTGTCCCTCAAGATTCCAACAGAATCCTTTGTGTTTGTGTCACATGTCAAGTTATTGCAAACCCGTCTCATCTCCCTGTTCAGCAGGTACACACAGGTCAGGTTAGCTCCTCATGGGACAGTCCAGTCCTCTCCCAGCTCCAGCCCCTGCGGTCCCCAGGGGTCCCTGCCTGATCTCTTTTGGGCACATCCCAGGCCCATACCCCAGGTAGGTCAGTTCTGTCCAGGTGGCTTTGCCAGTGGGATACTAATGCTAGGTGTTGAAAGCTAGTGGCCTTCCCAGACAAACCTGAGTCCTGCTGGAGTTTGGAATTTCCATAGCCTCACAGAGGTCTTTGTTTTACAACTTTGAGGGAGGCTGTGCTGGGGTCTGACTCCCTGGGTCTCTTCCCCGTGAACAAGGAAAAGTAAAGACTGAGTTCCTGCTGTCAATCAGAGGTCTCTGGTGCTGTCCTGGCCCGGCTGCCTCCTGTTATCAGTAAGTGTGTGTGTGTGTGTGTGTGTGTGTGTGTGTGTCTGTCTGTCTGTCTGTCTGTCTGTCTGTCTGTCTCTCTGTCTGTCTGTCTGTTGGAACAATGATAGGATCACATCAGAAGGTAAATTTCGAAACCTTTGAATTGTATGATAAATAGTATGCAAATATACGTGCACAGACCTCTAGGCCTACAAGCAAATGAATATTCAATGATGTGCATTTGCTATTACTTGAAGCCTTGTGGATTCTCCTTTGGGAACACATTCAGATTTCTTTGATTGCTGTGTATCTGCTTGTCAAAGGGCAATTTCCCACTGAGCTCCAGGGGCTAACAGTCCTCACACCTTTGTGCAAAGCAGTTAAAGCAAATGCAAATAACTCTAATGCCCTGCCTCAGGGAGGGGAATTGAGGCAGTGGGATGGGTGAGGGTGGAGAGAGGCAGAGCTAGGGTAGGCAGGACGGTGCGCAGGCTGCAGAACTCAGAGGAGGGGATCTTTAGCTCCTCCAAAGAGCAGACGGAGAGCGAGCTGTCTCCAGAGGTGGAAGACAAGGGCCTGAGGAGTGGGAGATGAGAGTGGAGGAAAGAACTGGGGGTGGTGGTGGAGGGGGGGGAAGGCTGTGGCCAGACAGGAGGAGGCACTGTTAGTCAAGCATTTGGCTTCAATGAGTGAGGTTTGGAGGTAGTTAGGTCGGGGTTTGAATCCTGATTTTGTCATTTATTATCTATGTCACCAAGTATAAGCCATACTTTTCTAAATAGTCTATTCCACTATTCAATAGAGACAATAATAGGGCCCTCTTTTAGGATTGTCGGGGACAAACAATTACACAATAATTAAAATGACACTGGGCTGAAGTGTAGTTCATGGTAAAACATCTCAACATGCTCAATATTCTTAGCAACCACAAAAAACTGAAAAATAAGTATGATTTTAAAAAATAAAACAAACCACACAGCTGTTCATCTGGCCACAAGCCCTCAGTGAAGGTAACTTAGTGTCCCTTTTATCACGAAAAGAAAATACCAAGAGAAAGCCAAGGACAAACTCCCTTCACACTAGCGTGGCCAAGTTTGGTCCAGCAGCACTCACTGAGTGCCATCAGGGCAGGCCCTGGCTAGAATTACTACTCTGCAAACACCAGGTAGAAGGACGCAATGGCCCACAGCCGGCCAGGCAGCCTGAACCAGGCACACAGACGACCCAGAAGACAGGGAACCAGGGGCAGCACCGGGGCTGAGCTCAGGGGCTAATAGTCACCCACATCTTTGTGCGGGTTGGGCAGCAGGAGAAGGAGAGAGACAGGCCTGAGGCCCTCTCCGGAAGTGCTTTCCTTATTGAGAGCTGGCACCGGGCAGGTGGGTCTGGGGCTGGGGGGGGGGTGCAGAGAAAAGGATGGGGACAAAGGGGTCCTTTCTAGGGAAGACTCCAAGATGGGCCATCCGAGTGTGTGGGAGGACAGGTGAGCACCATGCTGCTTCTCCCTGCTCCCACAGCGGGATCTGAGAAGCCCACTGAACACTCAGAGCAGCCCCTCAGGGCAGCCTCTGGCTTCTCCTGGGGCAGCCCATCTGGCTTTCTATCTCTTCTATCTTGTTACTCTGTTTCCTTTATGACACTTACCATTTCTAAACTATTTGTTTGCTTGCTTCTTCTTGTATTATTATTATTACTGTACTGGTGATTGAACCCAGGTCTTTGTGGTTGCTAGGCAAACACTCTACACCAATTTATATTCTCAGCTCTTTAAAAATTGTTGAGACAAGATCTACTCTGTAAGTTGCCCAGCCTAGCCTTGGGCTCGTTGTTCTGCGCCAACCTTCTGAGAAGCTGGGACGACAGGCATGCACACCATTGCGCTCAGCTTGTTTACTCACTCTGGCCTCCTTTCCCTGCTGCAGTGGAGGGTTCATGAGAACCCGCACCTTGTCCAGCCCGCTCCTTTCTGCATTCTTAGCACACAGTGGGCTTAAATAACTGTTTGTTGACTGACTTTGAGTGAAGACTAGCAGAAGTTGGCTTTGGAGTGGAGACAGATCTGACCCAATGATTTGATTTTAGATTAGTTCTCGAGGATAGAGACCAGTTTTCTTCTGTTACCTTCCTTGGCCACCCACCAAGTTCTGGACACAAAGTGGAGTGCTACAAATGCCTTAACCAGGTGACTGGTTGACTTATACCTAGTCCAATCAGTTGGACAGAGAAGTCTGGGTAGAGAGAAAGCAGTATGAGGATCATGGGTCTAGAGGGCAAAACAGAAAAGGAAAGCATGGGGGTGGGGAGATAGTTCAGTGGTCTAAGAACCTGCCTGGCAAGGGCAAGGTCTTGAGTTTGATCCCCGGTACCATACCACATGACACCAAAACCGGGTATGGTGGCATATGCCTCAAATCCCAGTACTGGGGAGGCTGAGACAGGAAGATCACTATGAGTCCCAGCTGTGTAGTGAGACCCTGTACCAAATGAATAAATAAATAAAAATTAAAAAACCAAAAGCATAAGAAATTGCTTTTACGTAAGGGGTTTTATTACTGTGACATACCAGGGACCCATATATTGATAGCTATTTTTAGTGTTGATAAGTCTAAAAGTAAGAAAATGAGCTCATCGGGGGGAGCCGGGATTTTCGGCCCAGCAGCTTCCCACTGCTTTGAGGTGGAGGCGCAGGCCAGGTTCTGCTGGCTCCCACTCCAGGGCCTATGGGACATTTGCAAATCATTTAGCAGCACCAAATCCCAAGAGCTTGCTCTGCCTTTCTCTAAGATGATGGTGGACACGCACCGCCGAGATCTGGGATGTGTTTTGACAACCAAGTGGTTTCCCTAGCAAGCTTCCAGCTCCTCAGTCACAAGTGCCACCAGCCTCCCTGCAGCCAGAGATGCCCAGGGCTCCCCTGCAGGGCACACACGTCCGGCATCACCCTGAGAACTTCATTTGTGCTTGTCGCCAGGCTCCCCTCAGCACAGTGCAGATCAGGGCTCAGCCTCCCTCACCTTAAGTTTTCTTAAAGCCAGGGAAGTCCAAGCATGGGGGTGCTTGCCTGTAACCCCAGCACCCTGGGGGGCAGAGGTGAGAGGATGGAATGCTTGAGCCCAGCCTGAGCAACTAACAGACTTAGCAAGATCCTGTCTCAAAATAAAACTGTGCTAGAAGTGGAACTCAGTGAGAATGCTCTTGGCTGAAACCCAGTTCTGAGGAAGAAAAAGAAGAAGGAGAAGGGGAGAAGGAAGAAGAGGAGAGGGGAAAAAGAGTGCCCAGTGAGCTTACAGTACAAACTCTCAGAGACCTCAGGAACATATGTCTGGAACCTCTGCTAAGAAACCAGAAGTGAGCCAAACACGATGTGTGGGGCCAGAGGAGGCAGGACAGGAGACAACTGAGTCCAGTGGGGGCGCCACCATGAGCAAGAGGAGGTCACGGGGGGGGGGTGGTTCTGCTGCTACTGCCACCCCCCACTTGCTAAGCACCGGCTGTGTGCTGTGCACACACAGGCATTTTCTATGCACTGTCCCCCCACTGAAATAATTCTTTCTTGCCAATGAAACTTAGAGGGAAACCCCCAATCTGCACAACTGACAAACGGGCTGATCTGGATTCGAACTCAGGCTCTCTGCTTCCTCTCTGTGAGTCCCTTGCCGCTGCGTTGGTGGGAGATCAAGGCAGGGAATGAGGACAGACACTGAGGTGGAGGTGGCGCTAGCGAGCGGAGCAGGATCATGCACATTCCAGCGGCAAAACGGCGTAGGGCTCCAGCAGCAGCCTGAGGGACCTGGAGCCAACTGAGGCCACCTCTCAGGGTTGCACAGCAGGCTGCTTTGCCACATGCTCCTACTGTGAAATGCCACCTTCTCTGGAGGCTCAAAGCAATGGCACCACTCAACATTGGACTGGAAGCTCCACAAATACAAGCCAAAATAAACCTTTCCTTTTCCAAGTCAACTGCCTCTGGCATTTTACTATAGCAACAGAAAACTGATTAACATACCTTCTAAAAAGTCAGGGCTCCTAGCAAAAGACAGGGTTACTCTGAGCAAGAGAGAGGGAACCAGTGCCTATGACTGCTCTATGCCAGGTGACACACAGCGGGGGCCGGAGCAAGGGAAGGGCTCTGGGGATCCTGCTTTCCTGCTACTTCTACATCTGAGGAATGGCTTTAGCTTACAGAAACTGTGCTGATGGATCTGACAACTATGCTCAGGGGTTCATACCATCAGACAACCTCAAATTAGAGGCCATCAGGGTTGAGAGGCACCTTAGTGTTCTAGTGTAGCAGCATTCTCAAATTTCAGTGTGTATTGAGAATCATCAATGATGCTCACATAATCTGTGGTTGGACCCTCTCCCTATAATTTCTGTCTTAGGGGGCCTGGGGAGTCTGCAAGATTACTTACAACTCAGTTGGCAGAAACAGGAACTGATTGTTGTCTGATTAAACTTGTATAATGCTTAGTCTTGATTGTCCACTTGATGGGCTGCAGGATGCCTAGCAGATTAGTAACACACACTGCTGGCATGTCAGGTGGGTCCTGAGAGCACAAGCTGGAGGTGCATCTCTTGTCCTTGGCTCCTTCCCCTTGGATGCTGTTCCTTTGCTGTTCCCTGGAGGTCATGACTTGAGTAATCCTCTTCTACCATGTCCTTCTGCCTTGCAACCAGCCAACCATGGACTGAAGCCTGTAAAACCATGAGCCCCAAATGAACCTTGCCCCCTATACATTGCCCCAGTAACAGAAAGCTTAAACTACAGTAACAGTTAGACTCATCCCTGGAGTTTATACTCTGGAGCATAAGAGGCCACACAGATTGCACACAGAGGGCCATTTGGTCAGTCTGGTTACTAAATGCCCCATCTATGTGGAGCTTTATGGTGACAGTCACATGTTCTACACCTACTTGTTTCCTCAAAACCTTTCTCCAACTGACTTGTCACCAGTCTTCTGGTTTTGTCTCTCCCATGTCCTTAGCTATGGATCCAAGCAATTGTCCCCTTCCTACAGTTATGCAAATGCCCTTATTTCAGTTCTCTTTCTTTCCAAGACAAATGAGTAACCATTGTTCCATTGGCTAGAGATATGTTTTGGGTTTATAAAACATAGTGTCTGTGTGTGCTACTACATGTTCAATCTTTTTGAAAGTTGGTTTTCCTTTTTTTTTTTTTTTTCCATTTGTATATTTGGTACAGGATCTCACTACACAGATCAGACACATGGTGATCCTCCTGTTTTCAACCTCCTCAGCTCTGGAATTACAGGCATATGCCACCACACCTAGACTCTGTCACCGGCTCAGCCCAGGGGCAGGGCTGGCATGGCATGTGGGACCAGGGCAGGCATTTGTCCACTGAGCTATCTCACCAGCCCTGGTTTTTCTTCTTATGATTCCCATTTTATTATTTCCCCTTGAGGAACTTGAAATACAGAGAGATTATTGCATACCCAAGTTCTGGAGCAACTCATAACTTTCCTAGGATTTAACCTGAGGCTTTGTGGCTCCAAAGACTGTGCCTTTTTAATGCTGTACTTCAACTCTTTCTTTGAAGGGCTCGGCATGTGTGTATGAACACAGATTGCACCTTGTATCAGGTCTCTCTCCCCAGATCTGGAGAGATGTCTCCTGTTTCCGAGATGCCCACTTAGTCGCTTTACTCTAGACACTCACTATCAGTTGCCCATGGTCAGGCATCGTCATGGCCCATATCCCCAACCCTTCAACAAAGCCGTTACATTGTCTGTAACAGTGATCACGTGAGCGTCATTGCTGGATATAACCAGGACCTTCACTCAACAATTATGTCAGAGGACCTCTTCTTCCCCTTAACTCTCAAACCTGCTTCCTTGAATATGTAGAAAAAATAAATAACCTTCCTTCTTGTATCTTGAAAAGAGCAAAATCAAAACTATTCCCTCAGTCACCCACCACCTCTAAGCAGACTAGTTAGCTAATAGAAGTAGTCCTGATTAATGCTGAATTCCTGTCTGGTGACTCAGTTGTAAAGTGAACTGGGTGTTAAATGAGGAACTGTATATAGTGTGTATAACAATATTCAGAACAAAGAAATACTCAAAAGAAACCCCAACTTGATGACTTTGCTTTTATTTGCATAACTTAGGCACAGGACTATAATGTGTAACAGAACAAAACTATAGTACTGTTCTGTACACTACAGTCAGCAGAAATTACAGTACTGTGCTATAGAAGAAGCCACCACAGGGGTGCACTGCCACTCACATCCCTGCCTCAGAAGCTTGAACGCAGCAGGTCATAAGTGATAGGATCTGGCCCTAGTATAAATTGCTGAATTATTATGGTGGTCATCTAATATGGCTGAAGTCCTTAAGACAACAGCCCATCTTCCCCAAGACCCCCTCCCACTTCCTTTCCAACTCAGCCCAGGGTGCAATTTCCTTTTACCCTTCCTGCTACCTCAGGGAGGCCCCAGTCAGCTCCTCAGGTCTATCTAAATACCCCCCTCAAGCCCCACCCCTGGCAACAGGCCATAAAAGCCTCAGCCTCCCTTTGTTCCAACCCAGAGAATCCATCATTTTCCCCAGATTCTCTCCATGTCCTCAACAATAATAAAGCCCCTTTCCCTGTTTCCTTCTTCCTGTTTGTTTCTCTGCTGCACCTGCACCTGAAAAAAAAAAAACTATCAATAAGTTGTTATGGTTTGTATCTGAATGTCCCCCAAAACCTCATGTGGTTATGGGAACAGGTTTTTCAAAGATAGATTGTTAAACACGGTGGACCTTTTGTTTTCATGCCTTCCCTTCAGGAAACAGAGCTACAGCATTTCCAGCCCTGCTCAGCAGGGAGCCAGGGTCCTCACTTTGTAAACATCTTCAACCTGTGCAAGAGGAAGGCACAGAGATGGTGTGAGGGCTGCACACACCCTAAGGTGGCAGCTGCATACAATATAAGGGAGCAAAAGAGGTTCACGCCTCCCCATTTTGGCAATTATGACTTTTGCTGCCTTCTGCCGTCCTAAACTGCTGCCCTCTGTCATGCACCACTCTGCCTTGGAATCAGTTTAGTATGGACTGAAACCTCCACAAACTGTGAGCTACGTAAACCTATCCTTCCTTAATTTGGGCATCAGGTATTTTGTCCCAGCAATGAGAGAAAAGGAACAAAGACATAAATATAAGCAGTGGGTGGTTAGTGTCACCAGTGCATCTTGGCCATAATTTTGAAGCTTGTTAAACAGGTGGGTTGTGAAATGAGGAATATCTCACAATGGTGGGAGGGAGATATGACAATGATCACCATTTAGAACTTAAAATAATACAAGAGAGAAAGATTTGCTTATGGTCTCACAGGAAATAAGCTTCAGAGCTGGAATTTCATGCTGGGCAGTGCAGCTCCAGAGCCAGGACTGAGCTAATCCTTCTTGCCTTAGCTTAAATTAGTTATCTCTTGCTGTATGCAGTGATGGTTAATTTCATGCATCCAACCAATAGTTATTGAATGGTGCATACTCTTCACCAATTGTGGCAAAACTGTTAGTCTAATGATGGAGAAATACATTGATCAAATAGACTTACAAATCTATATGAAATTGCATGTGAGGAAAAGCACTGATGGCATCATCCAGGGGTTTATAAAAGTGTGTAATAGGATTTTTCCTTGTTAGAGAAATGAGAGATGGAGGCATGGAACTACACAGTCCCTCAAGGGGCAGAGCTTACTTGTGGTCGCTACTGCTAGGAGACCTGCCACTGAACCTTAGCTGTGGGAGTGTTGGGGTGGCAAGAAAATAGAAGTCCAAGGATATGCTATGTAACACTCTAGGAAGTTTCTCTTTTCCCTCTCTTATGGGTTCTTTTTTTCCAAGCCTAAAGAGATTTCTTGAGAGGAGCCAAAGGATGGAACCTTCTAGAAGACATCCTGAAAGAGTTCTCTTTTCACATGAGAATTTGGCATCAGATTATCTATCAGAAGAAAGTTCTTCAAAAGGATCAGCACATCTAACCTGGGAGATTTGGGTGTCACACAAGTAGATCTCAAGGGAGAGGAAAGACGAAGGACCCGTGGGAGTTGGGTCTCCAGGGGTGGATCTATAGAAGTGAACAAGACATATTTCTGTGTGCCTTGTGAGCCTTTTGTGGCTTTTTTTGATAAAGAGGAGATAAATCTGGAGTCTTCTAATGCCACCTTATCTGCACATAAATGTCAACATCAGTGCCTAGGTTCATAGGAAAGCTTTGGAATCTCAGACCCTCTGCAGAAGATTTGTGAAGTGTTCTATCATTGGCATGTAACATGTTAATTGGAGAGAGGAGCCATAGGGCTTCTTGGTTACCTCTGAAGACCCTGCTTGTGGAAATTTTTTGTGTAAGCCTTTGGGTTTCTTTGCTCCAGTCCATCTGGGATCTCAGGTGGCTGTGACCCAAAAATTGGAGATATTTCTTTCACTTAGACTTGATTAAGTAGAGAAGCTGATAAAGAAACAAGGAGTGAGAAGCAAAAGGAGGTGGTAGTCTCAGAGGAATAGAAGAGCTTGGGAATCTTAGGGGAGAGGAGCTGAAAAGCAGTTGTAGGCTCTTTGCTTGATGTGCCGCTCACTGTTTCCAAACTCAGAGGAGAGCTACTTTGCCACTGCCGGAGTGTAAGGTTACTAGGGTGGTCATCTCTCCAACATCAGGGCCAGGACTGACAACCAGGGCAGAATCCCTGGTGCTTAGGCTGACCAAAGAGCTGGCCTCCAGTTACACAAATCCAGGGGTGACCTTTTCCTGTAGACCTGCCAGCAGAGTAACCTACTGCCCAGGCAGCCCTTGGCAGAAGATTGAAACCAGCAGTATGTCACTGGGACAATCAGACTTCAAACACTAGTAATGAGTAGGAGCTGGCTGGAAAAGTGTTTGCCACTGTGGGAAACATCACTAGAATAGACAGAAATGGAAAGAAGCTCCTATTCAAAGGCAAGGTACTAAAGAAAATGTGACACAGTTGCATTAGTCTCAAATCAATAGTCAAGAGACAGGGATTGCATCTGTCACCTACTAACTGACAATTTTATGCAGTCCTTAAACTATATGGCTCTCAGGTCCTTTGCTTGTAAAATGGAATTAAAACCACCTATCTTATATTATTGTGGGTAATTTATAAATGATGTAATATTTTTGGATGCAAGAGATTTGTAAAAACCCTAAGATCCTTTGCAATGTCTTACTCATTTTTTTTGTGTCCATCATGGATAACAAGGAGTTTTTGTTTAATCTGAAGATCAATGAAATGACACATTAAGTGGAATAAGGGCATTTCTCTTACATTGTTAGACGTTTCCCCTGCTGTATGCTATGCACACTGCACTTCACAGGAATGACACTCTCAGGAGCATAATGGGAATGATGGCCTTTGTACTAATAATGGAGGAGTATCTAATCACATGGAAAAAATCATATTTAAAATTGCATTTTAGTGCACAAATCAGTCTATATTACATAGGGCTATTAAGTCAGCCAAACATCAAAATTATGCAATGAATAGACCAGTAAACAGGGTAGATGACTTGCAGTGACATGATCAGTCAATGTCTTTACTCATCTTTTATGTCCACCATCAGATAGCAGAGGGTCTTGCTCACTTCAGTCACCGAGGGTCCAACAGTAAAGGAAGAGCCAGCATCCTGGACTTGTCAGTCATCACATCAAAGAGAAAGAAAGCTCGGTATAGGGAGCCCTTTTTGGTCCTCGTCTTGGTCCAAGAAGTCAATTTTTGTAATCTCAAAAATACATTATTGGAATCCCATCAAGTTAATTCTAATCTACCACTCCCAGTGCAACCCACAGCAAAAGTAAAGACACTAAAACATATTTATAATTATTGGGTAGCCAAGGGGTCCTAAGTCCAGCCACAAAGATGGCTTCTGGAACAAAGAGAATGACCCAGGGCCACACCAGCTGAGAAGGAGGAGTGGCTTGAGGACGAGAATTCTGGGAAATAGGTAAGTACTGTGAGCTGGGCTAGGTAGGTGACCTGCACTTACCTCTACCATATGCAGACAGGATATGCAAAGAAAGTACTTTGCATTATGCTATTGAGATATAGCTAATGTTTTGAGGGTCTGGTGCTTCAGCTCTGATGTGTAATCTTTCAAGCCTTGGGAAGTCATAGCCTCTATCTTGGAGCTCCACCCCAGCTGGCAGCATTGGAGCACAGGCTCACATTAAAGAGCAGCAGGTGTAGGTTGTCAGAGAAACACGCACGCCACCTTCAGAAACTATCACCAGCACCTCAGCCAGACCAATATCCATTGCTTAAGGCCAATTGAAAGAATAAAGAGAAGTCCTAGCCAACTCTGTACACATTAATACAAGGAAATAGGGTCAAACTCAGCCAAAATGGAGACAATTGCTCTTCTTTCAAGGAGAGCTGCTCAGGTGGTCCTCCACAGCTCTGCGCTACTAATTCAGAGCACCTAGTGATACACACAATGTCTGTTATTCTTACTCCCAGCTCCTTGGCTAGAACTAGCCACATGTTTACAGAAACCTGCAAATGACTCAGATAGAACAATCCTGACCAGAAAGGAGAGAGCTGGAAATTCTTGGGAACACAGATCACTTGCTCAGCTAATAGTTGAAAACAAATATTATCAGAACAAAATAGATTGTTGTGACACAAATACGAGTGCGATGGTCAGTTTTCACAAGTCTCACCTTGTGAAATGATGCTGAGGCACAGTCTTCTACTTCATTTTACCAGATGTTCAAAGTGTTTACTGGTCATTCTCATTGTACGAAAACCAACTTTACTTACATTTCTCCATTTTTTGTGTTTATTGCATTTTACAACTGCAGCAGTGGTGTGACTTCAGGGCTCCACCAATGTCGGAGACAGGGCATGGGTGCAGAGAGAAGGTGAGGGTCCGTTCCTGTCATCTAGGGGCCATCCTAGGAGTAGAATCCACTCTTTATATTTGGATGTCCTACACTTGACTCAACACCACATTTCCTTGCATTCTCTTTCCAGAACCAGATGTTTCTGTTTTGTGGTACCAGCTCTGATGCAATTTTTACTGAGACAGTTGGAACCTCTAAAAGAATTTGTCACATTACTGCTTTCATCAAATAATGGGAGTTCTGGTCAGTGAGACCAGTAGATCCAGGCCTTTCATCTGACTTCTTGTGTAGTGGTCTGTTATCTAAAGTATTCACAAGTTCATTTGTTAGAGCCCTGCCTGACCTACTGAGTTTCTGTGAGCACAGTCTTAGTTGTGTATATTTGGAGATTTATAAGGTTGACCCTGTATCCTATAATTATGTGTTCTAATGCTGTGTCCTTTTACTTGATTGGCTACTATACGAAGAAGGATCATGTATTTTTTCATAGTCCATGGGCTCCAGGAGAACAGGGACCATTTTTTCCCAAACCAACCCTCTATTTCTAACCCTCCGGCACTCCATAAAATTTATGACACCAATGTTTACTCTAGACTGCACACTGCTAGATGCTTAATAAATAAGTTATCTTGCCTTCATGGAACTTTGCTAAGTATTAGTAGTCACATGTACAGATGAGAAAACTGGGGTTGAGTTGCAGAGGCCATGTGACTGATAAATGCTTGAGCTACAGTTAAAACTGGGTTTGCCAAAGGCATGTTCCTTACTCTGCGACGGCAAGTAGAAACATGGAAAAGACAAAACTTGGAGGCAGATTGATTTGTATGAATGGGCACTGACTGAGATCATTCCCAAATGTAAGGCCTTGATCTCTGGTGGTCTAGTGCTTATATGAGTAAGCAAGCAGGAAGTACAGAGGCACACTGGCTTGGCGATTAGGGATTGGTTTATACAAAGTGCATCATAGTGACCAGCCATTTTTATGAGACAAAAGTAACCAGAACTATTGCCTGGGCAACTAAGAAACTGAAGCACACCGGCTGGAGTGTGTGTGGGCACCTTTTGTGCTACAATTCAAAGCCAAGGGTTTCTCTTGGCTTCTCTTCTCTTCTCTTCTCTTCTCTTCTCTTCTCTTCTCTTCTCTTCTCTTCTCTTCTCTTCTCTTCTCTTCTCTTCTCTTCTCCTCTCCTCTC
>NW_004524754.1:2185324-2208272 GCF_000260255.1 Octodon degus | reverse complement strand
CTCTCTCTCTCTCTCTCTCTCTCTCTCTCTCTCTCTCTCTCTCTCTCTCTTTCCCTTCTCCTCCTCTTCTAGCATTTTTGCCTTGCTTTAGCCACATAACTCATCACTTTTAACCTGTTGTCATTACCATAGTGAGTTCTCCCTTTCTTCATTTGCTTCCAGGCCCCAGGTATCAGATATCCTTAATTTTCTTTAAACAATTCTTGTCATTTCATGGATTACTTAAATGTTACCTTAGAATCTGTTAAGAAAAACATGACATAGAAATACATTTTTTATCACAAAGTCCATGTAGCAAAGACTGCAGATGTCTGCTGATGACCGACTCATCCCTGGAAGTCATCTCTGTGCCACACTGTCCCATGGTAGAGCTCTCACCATTGGTGATTTCTCAGAATACACTAAAAAGCACCTTCTGAATCATCTGTGTGGCTGGGACTATTTATTTGAATGACAAGCAGACAAATGACCAACAGGTGGCTGTTATGAGTGAGGTCCCAGATTTGTGGGCCTTTCAGGTGGACCAGGAACTGCTTGAGGATATCAGGCTTCCCTTTCAATTCCTCCATCTACTGCAGGTATCAGTTGTTGAAAAGTGTGACTAATTGTGCACATGTGTGTTTCAGGTAACATATTGTTGGTCATAGAAGGAAGCCACAGAAGAGTGGGGGTGAATTAATACTTATCTGATGCTTCTATAGGGAGAAAGGTCAAGGGATAGTGGGTCACCAGTGTTACTGGTGTTTGTCATGAAGGCTGAATGCAGGCTCAGAGGGGGCACGAATTTCAGCTTGTTAGTTGTTGAGGTGACATTTTCCCACTTGCATTGTCCTTTGTTCATTTGTACCAAGCTCAGCTTCCCTAACTGGAAGGGGCATCTCCTTCATCTGCCCCACTGTGATATTTTAACCTCATGCCCTATTATTGGCACACACGTGTGCATCACATGTCCTGAGTAAGTCGCTAAGCTTCTTAGGCTCAGCCTGACGGATTAAGCATTGTTGTTTGCTTCATGTTACCTAGAAAAATGCCTTTCACATATAAGTGGATATAAATCATTGTTGACAATATTATTAAATTTGGGCATAATCAGATTGACATTACAGTCTGGGAAAGCATTCCCAGGAGATTTAGCTAAGAGTTCAGTCACTGGCATCACGTGGATCTGGCTGTGAACCTCCTTTGCAGTGTAAGGGCTAGGTGAGCCCAGGAAGGCTATACAACCTCCGTAAGCTTCTTTTTCCTTATCTGTAAAATAATGATTAATAAATACTGCATCTAACTGATGAGATTATGGGGAGGGCAAATATCAGAACATAAACAAAATGCTCTGTAGTTTCTGGTTTTCACAGACAATAGCTGTAGTGATAGCAGTCGGAGCTATGGTAATAAGTCAGGCATTTCATAGAGATTTTTAACATAGAGAAAATTGCTGGTGATTTACACAAATCACATGGCTCTATTTGTTCTCCTAGACCTTGCGCAGCTATTTACACTCTGCAAGATTCGGGCTGAAGACAAAGCCAAATGAGTCTTCACATGTGTGGGTGTTGATCTGCCTCCCTGGAGCCCTGGGCAACAGGTCGCAGAGCAGCTCGATAGTAGGTGCTCAGCACGCACACACAGGGCCTGGGGGAGAGAGCGGGACTTGTGTCCGTTACACTGACAGCTCTGTCACACAATGCAAAAAGAGGTATCAAGTAAGAAGAGACCATCAGGACTTCTTTCATTTAGCTCTTTATATTTTAGGGTTTCTCACTTACGAGAAACCATGTGATATTTAAGCCCATGTATCTGATTTATTCACCTGTCCTTATGATTTCCACATATATCTGCTTTCCTATGACTGACTCAAGTTTATTCTTCTTAATGAACCAACAGATACATTTTCTTTATCCATGATCTGTCATCTGTCATTTAGGCCACTTCAAAGATCTAGTTATTGCGTATTGTGTTGCTAAGAACATAAGGACACAGGGGCTGGGAGATGGCTCAGTAGGATAGCCGCTTGACTGGCAAACGCAAGGATCTGAGTTCAATCCCCGGTTCTGCAAAAAAAAAACCAAAAAAACAAAAAAAACAAAAAACAAAAAACATAAGGACACACATATCACTATAATACAAGGTCTGTAATTCTTGCAGGAAGATACCTAGGAGAGGAATAGCTAGGTTGATGCAATTCCTTATTTGTGCCTCTTGCAGACCCTCCCTACTGATTTGCGTGGCGACTGTATGACCTTACCTTCACCCCAGTGGTGTAGGAGCGCTCTATCATCCCTGTAGCCTTGCAGCATTTGGTGTTATCCAACTCCTTCAGGACGGCAGTTCTTCTGGAGACGGAATCTCAGAGTTGTTGGAACCGGGGATTGAACTCAGGCCCTTACATTTGCCAGGGAAGCGCTTATTCCACTGAGCCATCTCCCTGGCCCCTGAGAGTTGTTTTGATTTGCATTTCTCCAACAGAGACATTGACCATTGTTTCCATGCTTTTATTTTCCATTTGTATTTCTTCTTCTCAGAAGTGTTTGTTTCAGTTTCCCCTTTTCGTGGGGCCTAAAATTCTGGGGGAGTGATCCAACTTTTTAGCTCCTGATGTATTTTAGAGATTATTCCTCTGTTGACAGTTTTCCGTCCAGTTTGTGGGCTGTCTCTCCACTCTGCTGTGCTGAAGCTTTATATTTTTATTTGATCCCAGTTTTTGGTTCTTGGTATTATTTCTTATGAAATTAGAGCTCTGTTCAGAAAGTCCTTTGCGTATGCCTGTCTTCAAGAATTATAGCTGGCCAGATAGCTCAGAGGACTAAAGTGCCTGCTTAGGCAGGCACAGAGACTGGGGTTCGATCTGGGGAGTGCCATGCCTGCCCTCTTCCCTGGGGCACGCTGAGACTGCGACTGAGACTGAGTGTGGTGGCACGTGTCTGTAATCCCAGCTCCGGAGGCTGAAAACTGGAGGATTGCTATCAGTCTGATCTACATAGTGAGATCCTGCAGACCCTGTACTAACATACATAAAAGAAAGAATTATACCTATTTCATATTCCCCTCAGATTAAATATTTCTGTTTTAATATTTAGATATTTGATCCACTTTTATTTTTGTGTGTTTGGTAGAAGGTCTCACTATACAGGTTGGACTTGTAGTGATCGTCCTGTTTCAGCCTCCCCAGTGCTGGGATTACAGCCCTATGCCACCATGCCATCTCAATCACCTCCTCAGCATGCCCCGAGGGTGGGGCTGGCACAAAAGGCCTGGGATGGAAACAATAAACAGAGATAATCTGAAGATAAAAATATTTACAAGATGGAACCTCTGCGGTCTTTCAAAGGAGATGAAGCAGAAATCCAGCGTGTGCTCAGTGACACTACCAGAGCCACATGATATGAAAGGCAGAGGCACAGCCCCTGTGCTTAGGTCCTGCCTCTGTCAATCACCCAGGAGATGGTGGGCATCTCTGAGTCCCAGTGTGTTCACCCAAAGGTGACCTCCCCAGGGGTGGGAAGGCCAAGCATAGGCAAAAGGCTCCACAGGCTGTCACAGTCTGCTACTGTGGTTCCCAGAATGACTGTCCCTTTGACTCTGTGTCTCCAGGAAGTGAGCTGTGAAGGATGGCTGGCTCAGCAGAGGTTGCCGAGTGAGGGCTCCCCAGAGAGACGCCTGGTGGTGGTTCTCCTGTCTCTCCACTGAAGGTATGTGCAGGAGTCAGGACAGAAGGCGGTGGTTTTTGTCTTCTGAGCACTAACCTGCAGGCCACACAGGCCCATCCTGGGCTCCTTGTCTTGGGGACACAGTGGAGAAGTGCAGTAGGGGAGGTAACCCTGGAAGGGAGAAGGCAGGCCAGTGGGTGAGGAGGGCCCCTTCCTAAGGGGATAGAAAGACTTACTGCAAGAGGTCAGGGCTGAGTTGAAACCTAGATAATAGAGACAGTGAGGTAAGAGGTCTTGTGCTCCTAGTCTAGATTTTAGAGCGGCCAGAATAAAGGTTTGGTATCTCTATAGCACTTTCATAAAAGACAGTTATTGGGGCCGGGGAGATGGCTCAGTAGAATAAGCGCTTCCCTGGCAAGCGCAAGGTTTTGAGTTTAATCCCTGGACCCTTGGGGAAAAAAAGACAGTTATTTATGATACGGAGTTGCTAATAGTGATGATGATCTTATCATTTGACCAAGAACCCCTGTCTGATCTAACAAGAAGATAAATACATTTTAAAATTAAACATCTTTTGCTAGCTAGGAAACATGACAAGGACAAAGCAATACATTTCTATGCACAAGATGGTTAAGGCAATGATCCTGACAATCTTTAGCAGGTTTTTGAAACCAGTAGTTATTTGGTAGGATTCTCACCCTGACTAATGATATGTGCTGATACCTGTGAACTAAGCAACTGCACTAACATTGCACATTGAAGAGCAATGTGTAATGGTAGGGTCGTGCTTGGAACACCTGTCATTCTGGTCTTTGAAATACATACTGCTTTGAAATACATACTGACTCTCAAGTAAATGTTTGTTTAAAAGAAAAAGGGTAATAAATAAAAACAGAAGGCAAGAAAAAAATATCAAAGGACTACAATGCTGTATATGGTTAGATTTCTAAATTTCTGTGTAAAAATATGCAATTGTTTATTCCTTTTTAAAATATTTTTAATTTTTTAATTTTTTCCCTCATATTCTGTAGGGATTTAAAGTTTAACATATCAATACTTGATGAAAAATACCTGTTCCATGTTATGCCTAAGATGTGTGATATTCAGACAGATGGTGAGGTTAAGCTCAACTGTCTATGTTGCAGGGTAATAATAATAAGCTTCTGTTTTGGAGGGTTAACAACCTAAGTTTGCAGATCAAAAATTAGAGAAAAAGAAGGGCTGCAAGGACAACCAGCATTTTGGTCCTAGCCTTTCAAGGTCAGTGAGGACTCGGGACAGGATAACCTGTACTATAACATCATGTAACTCTGTTGTGTTCCAAATTTTCTGATCAAGGAGATTATGGGACCACAGAAGACAGTGATCAATGATGTAGAGTGTGCCTAAGGAGAGTCACATGGAGAGAAAACATTCTCTCAGGCTTTCACAGAGAGAAAATTGGTCAAGCAATGGCCGTGACTCATCCACATGGCTGACACTGACAAAGCATATACAAAGTGTGGTACAGGGTTTCAGGATAAATCCTGAGGGGATTTGATTGACCTTGTCAGATACAAAAGTTATATTTCTTGTTATATAGGTCTTGCTTTATCTTGGTTGTAACCATCCAGCAGAAAAGTATAAAAATGAAGTATAAACAATAAAGCCATATTATTATGCTGAGCTGTAAAAGGCTCAAGTCAACAACTTCTGACTTTGCCAGTCCTACAGAAAACCCACCACTATTATGGACTACTGGACTATATTAGCATACTTTATTGAATTCATGCACCTGCAATATTTAAATGACAATAGAATGCCCTTCTCTGACAAAACTAAATAAAAAGGGGATACAAACGAAGGACCATTTTTTATCTGTATATTCAAAATAGGATAGATATACAGTTACTTCCTCTTAATTCAATGAATAGAAAGATTTGTTCTAATAGTGTTTGGACAGAATATCATGTCTCCATCTTGTACTATGAATAACCACTATAAAGACAACAATATGTAATGTATTAATTATTGAAACTGTCCTACTAATTGGTTTTGAAACTGTTTCAATGCTATTTGTTTCTCAATAAAATTTTAAAAAAAGCATTAATGTATCACAAAAAATGAAATTAGACAACTGTGGAAGCTGCTCAAATCAATAAATTTACTAAAATCACCCAAATGGATAGTTATGATGAATTTTATGGTATGCCAATTATAAGTCAACTAAGCTGTAAAAAAAAAAGGGAGATTCCCTACCTTCAGCAATGGTTAGAGACATGCAAATTAAAGGACTGAAGAAGTGATGCATTTGTCAGCTAACAGATTCAGAAAAATATTAAGCAGGTACATTATGTATCACTGATAAATATACAAGAGAAAAGTGAAGGCCAGAATTGCTTTTGTTTTTATAGAGAAATATGGGAATGATTATTAAAATTAAGAACATTTGTGCTCTTTGTGGAATTTCTGGCCATGAAATCTATCCCATAACAATGACAATACAGGGCTGGCCAAATAGCTCAGTGGATTAAAGAGCCTACAAGCAGGCGCAGGGGCTGGGAGTTCAATCCCCAGGCCTGCCGTGCTGGCCCCACCCCTAGGGTGCACTGAGATAGATATTGAGACTGGCCCTGGTGGCACACCTGTAATCCCAGCTCTTGAGAGGCTGTGAGCAGGCAGATCACTATGAGTCCGATCTAGTAGTGAGACTCTGAACACCCTGTTGCCCCTTCCCTAAAAGCACAAAAAACCAAACCAAAGCAAAACAAAATGATGATGACACAACACTTAAGTATATAGTTTAAATGATTTCATTGCAAGCATTGTATTTAAAGAAAAAAAAACCCAGGAATCAAATAAATATCTATTGATGTGGAATGAATAAAAAAATTATACATTTTTCTGGTTTTACTTTATTTTTCTTGTTACATTAAATATTTATAGAATATCTGTTGTAAACCAGGGACTTGAGAATACAAAGGCATAACACTCTCTGACATCTAGGTATTTTAATGTAGCTAAACAAAGGAGTAGATGGACAGGAAATAAGCAAACACATACCGAGCAGGCTTAGTCAAGGCTTTGTGCTTTTAATTTTCACATATTTATTTACTTTAACCAGTAAATAAGTCTCATCGCAGTGATAATAATAACAGCATGCATAAATGTTTCATTTAATCTTCAGATAAGCCTTAGGGAGAGCACTATTGTGTATCAGGAGGCTGATGCTGAGAAAGGTAAGGCCTTGCCGAGTGGCTGGTCATTCTTATACAGCTCCCTAAAGCGGAAAGCCACCAGGCAACTCTGTCGCTCCTGAGTTCCCAGAGCCTGCTGGCCGGGAGGCTCCAAGCTCTTTGGGCAGAGACCAACCTGAAACTTCAGATGAAGCTGAGGTTGACCGAGTAAGACCACACGAGTGTGGGGAAGAGTTTGGCTTCTCCCAGCGCAGCGGAGCCCAGTGACAAGGCTGGACAGAGTGGGAGAAGAGGTCAGCATGTGGGCTCCTTATGCCTCGGGTACTCTGGCTATGGACCGAGGAGTTGGAGAGTGAAGGGGCAAAGGCTGCTTGGTGCCGGCTCTTTGCCAACTGCACTGGGCAACAGAAACTTGATTTGTAGTCAGCTGGCCAGGCATCTGCTCCTGGCCTTTTAGCAGCAAAGTGAGTGTAGCCCACTCCTTCTTTTCTGTCAACAGGACCTCACCCTACTTTCTCAGTGCATGCCTGTGGATGTAAGTATGGCAGTGTACAGTCAGTGAAGTGATCGCAACTTGTGGGGGTGGTGGGCTTAAGGTGTGACTGTAGCCATTTAGTGGTCTGCAGGGTGCTGTGCACTGTCTACAGGGTGCTCTCTGTCAGCCTGGCGACTGCACAGGTTCCAGAGTCAGAGCAACTTGCCTTGAAAATAATCCTTCCTCCCTCTCAGGAAGTCTGTCGCTCTAACTAACAGAGACTCTGCCCATTCTATTGTAGTGTGGGAACGACAGTTCAGGCCCAGCTTCCTTGTTGGCTGGATGGAGCCAAAGGGTGCAGGGCGGCAGCTGCAGCACCTCACACAGCAGGCTTTGGGGGAACAGTGTGCTGCGCTTGCTCTTATGCCACACAGGCCCTCTGCCCCCGGCAAGCAAAGGCTATCAAGGAGCAAGAACGTCAGCCTGCCCACGCCTTACAGCAAGGCTCCCAAAGACTCACATATCTCAGGCTTGCTCCTCAGTGCAGCAGTGTTCAGAGGTGGGGTGCAGAGGAGTGCCACATGTGAATCTGTCAGTAGGAGGGGCCCAGTTGAAAGAAGTGGGTCTTGAAGGCGGCCTTTGAAGGGTACATCTTGTCCTTGTCCCTTCCTCTTCAGCCCGTTCCTTTCTTTCTGCTTCCTGGCAGCCATAAGTGGCTTTACTCTTCTGCAACCTCCACTGGGCTGCTTCTGCCTCATCGCAGATCTACGAGGACTGGTGCCAACCAACCATGGACAGAGCCCTCAGAGACCATGACCAAAACAAGCTTTTCTCCTTGATGTCAATCTCTATCATGTATTGCTGTCACAGCCACAGAAAGTAGACTAACATACAATGGCTGTGAAATCACTCAGCGTTACAGAAATGGAAAAGGGCTTAGAAATCCTCCACCCCAAGTCCTCTAGTTTGATACCTAAGGAAACTAAAAACCAGAAAGATAAATATTAGGCAGTATCTGGAGGTAGGGTTAGCTTCTGGGATGGAAGTGGAGCTTCTATCTCTTTCCTCTGGACCTATAACCAGATGTCTCTACTCTGTCTCATTTGTCATCTCTGCCTGCTACCACCTCAGCCACAGCCTTGTGAGGCAGTCTCTGAGAGGCCCTGGGGTGCTCACTGGAGCAGAGAGAAAGGGCTGGGCAGAGCCATGCTGTGCCTAGCCCAAGGAGGCATCACAGGAAGGGCCTTACGAGGTTCTGGCAGCAGCGACCTACTTTCCAAAGGGAGAAGAAGGGGCAGCCAGTATGCATTTTCTCATTGGAGAGAGTGGTGATTTAGGACTCTGCTATCAGTGGTGCCCATGCCTGGCTTGGATAATCACCCAAAGGCTGACGGAGCTGTGGGGTGTCCCCAGACCCCCAGATCCTTGTTAAAGAGGATAGGAAGTGGGTTGCAGCTGAGTGGATGCTGAGGGTCCTATTTCTTCTCACTACAAACCATGGGAAATGCTGGTGAAATGACACAACTCCCACAGTGTTCCATGTTGTCCTGTCCAGTACTCAGGTCAGCAGCAGGTTTTCCTTCGACATGTATTTATTGAGCTCCTCTGATATCTGTTCAGATATCAGTGTTTCTTCAAGGGACTTCCTGGGGAAGCCCTGGTGGGGATTCTGCTTGGAGTGTTTGCTATTAGGCCCTAAGTCCCAGGAAGCCACCCTTGTGGCTGCAGTTTAGTTTCTGGTTGGCTTCACACCACTGCCTCCCTGCACATGCATAGACCATCCTCCAAGGACTCACTGTGGAAATGAGAAGGGTGAAGCCTGCCTGCTCATATGAAGGGGCGTGCTCACACTCTCCCTCCAGGCCTGCCCTGTTTCCTCCCAGCTTCGTGTCTGCATGACACATGCTTGTTCAGTCTGCAGTTGGAGAAAGTCCGAGGGGGCCCACCTGTGGTCTGTGCCTCTCGGCCCTGGTGTGAGAGTTGAAATCCAGTGCCTTTGCACCAAACTACATCCTCAGCCCTTTTTACTTTTTTTTTTTTTTTTTTTTGAGGCAGGGTCTTACTAAATTGCCAGGCTAGGATCAAACTTTTTATCCTCCTGCCTCAGCTGCCCAGAATGCTAGGACGAGAGCTGTGTGCCTCCATGCTTCACCCATGCTCGGCTTTGCCTCACAACAGAGCTCTTCCCTGCGACCTGCACTGGCCCGCTCAGCCCTCCTCTGGCAAACTCTTGTGTAGTGTCCTTTGAGAATGTGAAGGGATGGGGTGGGGAGGACAGATGGAACCACGGGCGACCTAAGGACAAGACGCTGCCAAGCCTGTGGCACGTGGGGCCTAGAAACAGGGCAAGCAGCTGATGATGGTGGGAAATAGAGAAGACAGGACAGCGGGGCTTCCTCTTGCGCATTTGCTCGACAATCTGCAAGACACTTGAGGGCTTGCTGGTCAGCTACTAGGCATCAAAGCAGTCCAAGTGCAAACACTATCACGTTTCCTCTCTCTGAGGTCAAGAAAGCAGCAAATTTCACATCACAGTGCTCTCCCTTTCTTTTTTTTTCTTTCTTTCTTCCTTTCTTCTTTCTTTCTTTCTTTCTTCTTTCTTTCTTTCCTCTTTCTTTCTTTCTTTCTTTCCTCTCTCTTTCTTTCTCTTTCTCTCTTTCTTTCTTTCCTCTCTCTTTCTCTTTCTTTCTTTCTTTCTTTCTTTCTTTCTTTCTTTCTTTCTTTCTTTCTTCTTTCTTTCTCTCTTCTTTCTTTCCTTTGTACCAAGGATCAAACTCAGTGCTTGACAGGCAGGCACTTATTCCACCAAGCTATCTCCCCAGCCCCTTGCAGCTATTTTCTTGTTTAGAAGAAGATTTTAAGGAAATAACCAGAAAAAAGGTTGAATTTAACAAAAATATCCAAACCCCACATCACTCAGAAAGTGTGTGTTTCATGGATGGACACAGGGTTTGCAAAGACTTCGCCAGTGCCAGTAGTTGTGACAAACAACAGCCAGTGGTCACAGCAGACACAGGGTCTAAGGCTGGCGAAGGAGAGGTGTCTAGGTTTAGGTAGGCCCTCCCTGCAGGTTTAGGTCACCCTGGTGATGTCCCTGTAGTGGTCGATACATTGTGTCAATTTGGCTGGATGGCCCTGCTGGTCCCACACCCTGGGTCCAGGGGGCCCCTTGTCTGCAGGGCAGGGAGGCCTGCCCTAGAGCATCAAGGGGCCCACTCTAGGTGGGGAGGGCTACCGCAGAGTGACTCAGCACAAAAAGGGCACGTAAAGGGGCTGAGGAAGGGGTCAGCGTTCCACTTCCTTAGAGGAAATTTAGTCTTCAAGTCAGCTTGGACTTCACCTCCTGCCTCCCAGCACACTTTTTGGCCTCTGGCTGAGATCCTTCAGTCTTCCATCACAGACTCTCCAGCTTCCATCACAGATTCTTCAACCTTCGGTCACAGACCCATTGGCTGACTGACTGATAGAGACTTGCATGGAGCACTGTAGTGAGCTTCAGGTCTTGGGACTGAATCCTTCATGTCCTCGGCACGCTTCCTTGTGTGACTGACTGCGGTAAGCCAGTCTCGTAATTTCTTATACATTTGTACTCTTGTGTTCTATTTGTTCCTCTAGTAAAACCCTGACTAAAACAGTCCCCAATGGTGCTCTACACAAGGAAGTCATAGAGGCTTCTCTTGCTCCCAATATCTATGGAGTCAGCTTTCCCTCCAATCAGTCTTGCATTTATTCTCATGAGTCCTTGATCATTCTTTTATGCTGTTTAATGTGAAAATCCAACTAAGAGCAGAGTTGTTCTCAGAGCTGGGAGACGTCTCTGCAGAGGGTGCTGACTTTCCCACGCATTGCAGAGTCACCTCCAAGGCTGTTTGCGGGGGAGGGAGAGAGACAGACAGACAGACGGAGAGACAGAGAGACAGAGAGAGAGACAGAGAGACAGACACAGAGACAGACAGACAGACAGACAGACAGACAGACAGACAGACAGAGAGACAGAGAGAGACAGAAAGAGAGAGAGAGAGATCCTGGCGTGCAGGAAAGGGCAGGGAAACAGGGCATAAGTCCTGCCGGCTTTGTTATCAGGAAGCTGGAATGGCAGCCCTGCCTGGCTGGAGAGCTGGCTGCAGGCCACACCTCTGTACATCAGTTTTGATTAAAACTCATGGCAACAACGTGACTTTGACTCCAGGGTCCTTTGTGGGCTTAGAGAATTCAAGTTGGTGAAAGTGCAAGGAAAACTGTGCAATGCTAACATGATTACCGAGATTTCTTAGAGTCTACCCACCACGCTGTCCACTCTGATGAGGTTCTCCTTGGGAAAGGCAGAAGATGCCTCTTCCCAGCCCAAGAAAGAGCCTCACCCACGAACTCGTCACACACCAAGCCCCAAGGGTTCTGCAGTCCCTGATGTGGCATACAGTGTGGCTCCTCAGCTTCCCCACACGCTGTCCCCAAGTCACCTGCTCTGTGGCCTGCAGTCTGTGTTGAGATAGCAGCTAAGGTTTCGCTGCTTCTGACGGTAAACAAAAGGTCCTCACATGGGGCTCTGGACCTTCTGGCCTCGCTGCTCCTTCATCTCCACCCTCCAGCTCTTCCTGGCAGCAGAAGTGGCTTCCTAGGAAGCTCTGAGGAGAATCTTTTGTGCATGGCTTGCTCAGCAAGGGTCCTCACAGCAGGCACTGAGTGAAATGAAAGCCCGTTCTGTGTGGCACAGGGGACATGCACACTCAGGGGGAGCGGCTGAGCTCCATAGGGTAAGCTGGGCTGCAATGAGCTCTGAGCACTGCCCCCAAGACGCTGTCTGAATTCTCTAAACCACATCCTACTGAGTGCTGCACAAGGATGTACTATGGGCCAGTGATCCAGGCGGCAAAAGAATTTGCCCAAGTGAGAATCCAAGTGAAGGGAAATGTCTGATTAGGTCAGAGGGCGCTATCAAGGGGACAGCAGGAACAGCACGATCAAGGTGGGAGGTGGGAACTCGTATGAGCCTGAGGGTGCAGGAAAGGGCCTCGGCAGCACTGTGAGTGCCTGAAGAGTGTCTTCTTCCAGATCGCCTAGAGCCCCATAGACCTCCTAGAGCATCTACACTACCTCTACTATTCTGTGTCTAGAGTTGCAGTTGCCAAGGCTGTTTCCTCTGGCCACAGGAAAGGACATCTGCAGGGATTCACTTTTCGAGAGGATGGGTCAGAGCACAGTGGGAAGAGCCAGTGGGCCTTACATCGCAGGTTTGCTTTAATCGTGTGTGGCTTTGGTTGGTGTCACCATGCTGTCTGTCCTATGACTGCTTGGTAACAGCGGAGAGGGTGGCTATTTGGGGGAGTCTGGCTGCTAAGGACTTTTGTCCCTTTATTGTCAATGGAGGGCCACTACACTGGGCCTTAATGTGATTCATCCTACTCACTGGATTCTGCTGCCATCAAAAAAGTGTGGCTGCAGGGCACAGAGACCCTGGAAAGGGTGAGGGAGAGGTTTGAAGTCACTGCAGCTTCCACTCTTGTGCATGCCAACATCTGTGCATCGCATAGAGCAAGCACTGGACGAAGAATTGAAAAGGAGTCATGAGGTTCTGGGTGAGGTGGGGACAGTCACAGCTCTGCAGGAGGCCTGTGATACAGAGATGGAAACCCAGCAGTTAACTTGGGTGTAAGGTTTCTTCCACCCGGCATGTTGTTGCTGTGGGTAGTTTATAAGCGCAGAGTTTTATTTTGATTAGTTTGCGTCTGCTTCGAAGGGTTGTTAAGATAAACAGAGACTCACTGTGTCTGAGCCTTACTCTTCAGAACAGTGTGCTAAGGTGGAATGAGAGCTGCGCAGCAACAGGAGGCAAGGGCCATGATGCAGTAGCTCCTGTCTCCTGGGGCTCTTAGTGGTAGTTTCATCCCAAGGTGAGTGTGAGGAAAGCTTATAGTCAGGGCTCAGGCCCGGGACTTTTCTAATTACCCTGTCAATACATCCACTCACTTAGGGTGGCTGCAAGGTAAGTTATTCTCCTGATGTGCACTGCCAGGAGAACGGGGGGAGTGGGTGCTCATGGCAACAGTAACAATGGCTGTGGGTCATTGCCAGCCAAGCCAGGAACCTGGGGGTCCATAGGTTCCTGGACTGAGGACTTGGTCCAAACCCTTGGAGAAAGATTCAGAGTTAGAAGGCCAATCCTTTAGCTCAGGCCTCACCCAGAACTCAAACTCCTGATTTTGTCCCTGAACAATTATAAGCAGAATAAAATGGATCAATGCTGATGACTTGAAGTTCTGACATTGAATGTAAAATACAAGGTATGTCAAGAGGCCTCCCATGCAAACTTGCTTTGTTTTATGGTGTCAGCTGTGTAGACAAGCACCCACAATTGCAGAAAAGCAGAATTCCTGCATAAGAAGAATGTTCCTATTCTTCTCATGGAGGGCAGTGATCTCATGGGAGGGAGGAGGCAGGCCATGAGTTCACACCAGCTTTCGTGCTATTGGTAATGTTATTTCTGGAAATATCCAGAACAAATGTGTCAAGGTACAAAAACATTAACTACCTTTTGGCAGTAGGTGTACATCTCATTTTCTGTTTTAAAGCTTAACAAATGGGCCTAGAGAAACGACTTAGACTGGGAGAATTCTGGCAATGAGGAGCTCCTTCTGCACCATCCGCCACTACCTCATGATCCTCTGATCTGCCTGGCAGCAGAATCCCCTAGGAAGTCTGGGGCTCCATTTGGGCCCACATCAGAAACCCAGGTGCTCAAGTCCAGGTGAGTAAGATTGTGAAGGCTCAGTGGTAGTGAGTCCAGTCCCTCAAGGACAATCTCAGATGACACCAGAGTAGCTGTTCTGGTGTCTGATAGTCAAGTCTACACTGCAGACTCACCCAACAAGCTCTCTTTTGTCCAGGTGGGTTTGTGCCTCCATCCTAGGTGCTTCACTATGCATTAGGTTTCTTCCAAGAAAGTCCTGCTATGTGAGGTAACTTTGCCATGTCTGTTTGGACATTAGGACAGTGGAGGCCAAAGAGCTGGGGACAATCTCAAAGCCATCTTGCTAATTCTCTGCCTGGCCAAGTCACTACTTGTAATCCTGGGCATACAGCCACAAGTACCCTGCAGCCAACATTCCTGATCACTGTGCTGTGGACCTGTTGGAGTCCCTTGGCCTTCAGTAGCAGGGTCCTTAGGTGGTTCCATTTCAGACCTCCAGCTTCTCCTCCAATCATTCTTGTTGGGATCTAGGGCAGAGCAAAGCCTGGAGCAGTCCTGCAAGTACTCTGATAAGGTGAACCCTGAGTTGTAGCCCTGTCTCTGCCTCTCACTCTTTGCATCCTGTGACACACGTGCTCCTCCGTGACCTAGGAAAGGTACATCCCTCAAGCCTTCCTGCCTAGGAAAAAGCCTTGAGGAAAGAGCACTGGAAGAGCTCAGGGGGCCAAAGCAGCCATTTGTGTCTTGTAACTTAGTGATCAACGGCACTTTTGGGTTCCTTACTCCTTCCTTATGGGTCCAGTGGGAGACTGTACCCAGCTGACATGCTCAATAAATACCTGTTGAAGAGAGGAATGAATTGAACAACCTAAGAGCAATCGGGTGTTATAATTAGAAATGCAGAGTTCTTCTGGGAACTCAACTGAAGGGCTGGTTCCTGGTGCCGCCCCATCAACACTCGGTCCAGGCTCCCAGGCAACTTGGGCCTGCGCCAAGACGGGAACGCTGGCCTTATGAGAAGCCCTGTGGGACAAGCCATCCATCATAGAAGGTTGTAGTGCCTGGAAGGATTTTGTACCTCCCCTCCTCCAATCATCCTCGGGACAGTGGCTGTTGGGAAAGAATCCGAGTTTCCCAAGAGAAGAAAGACCAATTTTAGAACAGTTTTCATTTTTTTTCCTAAGCAGGCTGATGCTAGTACAGGACATTCTGCCTTGATCTCATGTTAAGGTGAGTCTCAGACACTCACCCTGACTGTCCTTGCCAACCCAGATCTCAGTTCTCCATCCTTTCTCCCACCACCCAACCCAGAGGGCAATATTATGACTAGGTCATTCTGAGCATCCCTGGCTTCCTGGATGGATGTGATGGGCTTTCTTGACTGCTCTCTATTACTAGTCATGAAAAGAATGGGTATAGGCAGCTTCTCAGGAAGGAAAAAGGCCTTAAAAAGAGTTTTAATAGCTACTTCTCTTCCAAATCGGTCATAGATATACATGAAAAGAAGAAGTAATAAGAAAATAACTTTTGAGCCTTGATGCTCAAAATGTGGTCCCTGTACCACCCCACTGGCATTAGTCCCAAGCTTGTTAAAATTTTATCCATTCATCCCCACAGAGCACATCTCAGACCTACTGGATCAGAAGCTGTACTGTAACAAGATTCACAGAGATTTTTATGTCTGTTGTTTGAGAAGTAATGCTTGATGCAGTGGTTCTCAAACAGTGGAGTCGGCCCAGCAGTGCCAACCTCTGGAAGGCTTTAAAAATTCCTGCTCAGGATCTATCCCAGACCTGCTGAATTAGGAACTCTAGAGATGGACAGGACAAATAAAGGTTGTTCTCATCAACCTTTAGATAACTCTCGTGCATTCTTAAGTTTACACTGATTTAGAGGATGCTTTCATATTAAAGATAATTTAAGGAGCAGAGAAAGAAGTACTGATTCAAACCAAGACAATAAATGTGCTCCCCACTGGTGGTGTGCTGCAGTTCTGATCTAGGGTATCCCACAAAAGCCAAGAGTTGAAGGTCTGGTTGTCAGCCTGTGGAGCTCTTGGGGAGTAACGGGGCCTTTAAAGATGGTACCTAGCTCGCTGAAGTGGATTTTGAGTGTCTGGACCCATCATGTCTTACCCTTTGCTTCCTGGCTCCATGAAATGAGCAGTGATCCTCAGCTGAGCATTTCTGCCATAAGCACTGTGCTTCTGTGGCCCCAAACAATGCCGCCATGGTTACGGACTGAGACTTCTGGAACAGTGAGGCTGTCTTCTTCCCAGTTGTTGAGTGCAGGCATCTCTTCACAGTGCCAGAACGTTAACACAGATCCAGCCAGTTTAGGTGGCACAAGCTCTTTCTCCTGGCTTCTTTTAGCAGAGAATCAGAATTTGTAACATGGAAGACATTTATCTGGACATCTAAGAGCTGACCTGATGGAGAGAAGATTGGTCTTGGTGACGAGCTGACATCTCACTTTCCCATTGCTGGGACAAAATACCTCGCACTCCGTCTTAAAGGAGGAGAGGTTAATTTGACTAACAATTTCAGTCCATCCGGCTCTAATATAGAAACAGATGACGGAGGGCACAGTGGAGGAAAGGGTGCCCACCCCACAGCAGCCAGGAAGCAGAGGGAGAAGGGAGGAGCAGGGCCCAGCAGACTCTTCTAGGTAATGGCCCACAGCCCTTTCTGGCCAAGCCCCACCTCCCAACAGTGCGTTCATCTACTGAATACATCAGTGGAGGAATACACTGCAGGAGCCAGTAACCTTCCAAACAAGTGACTTCAGGGGACTTTCAGAACTGAACCATAGCAATTGGCCAATGAGACACAGCTTGTGTCACTCCACAGAGGCTCCAGCCAACCATCAGTCCTTTCACTGGAGGGCTCTTCCAGGTGTGAAGCTGTGGAGACGAGTGCTGTGATTTCTGTCTAATGCAGAGCCACTGCCGTACTTCACTCGCCGCCACCACCTCCAATACAGCTCAGGAACCCTTTTTTCGTGGTTCTAGAAAGCTGAACTCTTCTCCTGCTCGACCACCATCTCACAGTCCAGTTGTCCTAGGATTCAGAGCCTCCATCTGTTGAAGGAAGGGTGGTGTTGAGTGGGAGGAGCCTGGCTCCCATGGTCTTCTCACTTTTCCCCTTCAGAGAGGTCAGTCTTGCTTAGAGGAAGTGCATATGGGTAGAGACTTCAGGAGTACCATGTCTCCTAAATAGTTATGCCAGGTGTTTAGCTTGCTTTCCCACTGGTCACAGTAGATTGTGGAGTCTCACTGTGTACTCACTCACCTCCTCCAGCACTGTTTAAGTGGACACCAGGGCCACTTGGCTCTTGGGACCCCATTGGTCAGCACAGACTTTGGCTTCAGGGCGAGAGCTGTGGCCTAGGACTAGTGTCTACTGATATCCTTCTCCATCATGTGCATCATGTGTTGTTGGATATCAGACTCCTTCTGCACAGCCTTGAGGTTTTTACCTTTCTCATGGAAGACTTATCCTAACCAGGATTCCAAGTAGAGGTAAATTTTCATGCCAACTCTCTGGATAGAGACTTTGTAGTCACTTTTTACTAGGTTCATTGTCTTCTGCAGCTGAGGACATGATGCTTTATTTGGGAATCATGGCTTAGGGTGGGGTCCTCGGAGCTGCCTTCCGAGCTCCCCTCCTCTGCTCCATGTCTGTGCATTGGAAGCCTTGCCTTGTGATGGCCTACTTGGGGCATAAGCCTCACCTCCATCTCTGCCAAGTCTTTGAGAAAAGGACTGTCCCTCATCTGGCTCTCAAGCCCATCATTATTTTAGAACTCTTTGGACTTTCTTGTGAGTTCAACTGCATACCAATTATTTAAACATGTATTATTTAGCATTTTTAATGCTAAAGTGAAGTCATGTTTTAGTCTAGCTTACTATATCTCTGCAAGCACTGGGTAGCAGATGATGTCACGTTTCAGGGTTCCTCCCCATACAAAAAAGCCATTTATCAGAGTTCTTTCATTATTCCAGATTTCCCAAAATAATTCTAATGATGCACCAGAGACCTAAAAATATCAATTTTTTCCCTTCTGTATATAGCCTGAAGGTAAAGGGTCGAGCTGTCTGTGAGCTCCACTTTCTCTTTTGTCCATATTACTATTGAACCCTGGTCTTCACACTGAGCTCTACCCCTAGCCCATTTTTTATTCTGAGATGGGGTCTTGCTAAGTCATTATGTTGCTCAGGATAGGCTCACGCTTGGGAGTCTCCTGCCTCAGCCTCCCAGAGTGCTGGGCTTACTTATGCCACTTTGTTCCACACACCTGCATGAACTCCATTTCTAAGGTGCCCCACCACAAGGCTTGCACAGAGCCCTCCCACGCTTAGGCCCTCCTCCCAGGGTGGCCACCATGTGGGTCTGGGTCCTCCTCATTCTTCCACTGGACCAACCTGTAACTGCACAGTGATGAGGCAGAGCCGAGGGAGCTGCCGCCCTTAAGGATGATGAGCTGGAAGCATCTCTTGCTTTCTACACCCTTGGCAGACGCTTCCTCTAATTTCATTTCCTGTGGTATTAGAAAAGATATCAAGTAATGCAATTTGCTATTATCTAAGAGAGATGGAGATGTTAAAGAAAAGTAAAGGTGGCACCAGCTCGTTTGGGGACATTGTTTTGGGTCTCACTAATATTGAAGTCTAGATAGAAGGTATGATTTGGCGTGGAGTATGCTTGCTGCTATTTGGCATTGAAAGAATAAAAACACATTGGAATTCTGAGGAATAGAAAAAAGGGTCAGCACAAGGAATTCCAGCAGTGGGACACATTTAGCTTTCTGGGAAGCTGAGGCAGGAGGATGGAAAATTTGAATCTAGCCTGGGCCACTTAGCAACTTAGCGAGACCCTATCTTGTTAAAACAAAAGATAAAAAGGGCTGTGCCTGGAATCCAGTACGAATGCCCAGGGTTCAATGCTTGGTATTGCAAAAATAAACAAAAATCCACATGAAATTCCTTACCTTTCATAGATGAGGTTAACAGATACAAGTCCAGAATTAAAGCCACTTATTAATCTTAAAACTTTAAGTATAATTTAGATCTAAAATAATTTTATGTGCTATTTAATATCACAAAGATTACCAGAAAAATAGTATCATTAATAAAAATTAGGAGATAGGATACTGGAAGTACGAGGCTGAAGAACCCAGTACATTCCTATCTGTAATATGCTGTAGGTACTAATTTCTGTTAAAACTAGATAAATTAATAATAGAATCATAAACATTTGTTTTTTGCTGTGGCATTAGCCATGAGAAAAACAAATTGAGCAACTAGCAATCATGGTTTTCTCTGGAGGGCAGGAGAAGGACAATTCTCTCATTTCGTGCCTTTCTGTAAAACATTATTTTTTTTCAGGTCATGGGTATGCAATTATTTCCACAATAATAAAAACTATTTAACATGTTCAAGGGGTCAGAGATAATTGAGTACTGGTCAGCAAGATCTGGACAGAGAAATGTTTTGATTTGTAGTTTTGCCAGATTTAGCTTCTTAAGCAAGGCAATGCTGTGGCGCCCATAGAGGGTAGACGTTGATAAGCTCTGAAGTGACAGCCAGTGGGACAGGGAGCAGATAAGGGTGCTTTGCCCTGGTGGAGGGAGCGTGGGAGTGGGAGGGAAAGGACGTGAGGAACCCGCTCCAAAGTCAGCCTGAAGGGGGCGCATCATCCCCTCAAGGTCATCAGGATCATGGCCAGGAAGACAGTCTAAAGAGTAAGAACTGATTACCTGGTGAACAGGGGAAGGAGATTACAGAAAAGAAAGAAGGGCAAGTGTGATGCCCGCCCAGATGTGGATGAAGGTCCTGCATGGTAGCAATGCCCAGTGTGAGCTGGGAATGTCAGCCCCCCGGCTTTTAGGATGTTGACTCCAAAGGAAACTCTAAAAATCACAGCAACAGCATCTAAACCCTGCAATTCCTGCCACTTCCGGGCAAGGATGGATGATGTTCTGATCTCTGTCTATTGTGGAGGACTCCTGTCTGTTGTCATTGTCTCAATTTCAAAGAAGTTCTCAATTTTCTGGCTTCTTTCATGCCTGTTAACCAAGAAACCTTCCTTGCTTTCCCTCTCCCAGACTGACGTACCAAGGGCTTTCTCCAGTGCACGCAGGAAGGGAGAGAATCATTCACATTGATGTGGTCAGTGGGAACGAGCTCCGTTGTTATGCAGCAAAGCACCTTTCCTATCCCAAGCTTCTGTGACACGTTGATCCCAATCTCCTCCTTGTACCCCATCTTGTGAAGCTCCATTCCTGTACCATGCTAGACTGTTGTCAGCTGGAACAGTGGTCTCAAGTGCGTCTCTTCCCTCTCTTTTTCGTGTGCACTGTGCTCACCCTTTCCTGACCCTGCACTCCTATGCCTGTGTGTATGGGTGCAGTCTTTTCTTCTGCTCCCCAGATTTCAAAACCTTCCTTGATGACCTCACAAGCTGCTGCCTGGGTTGCCTTCTGGATGCTTGCAGCACTAGTGTTAGGTTTTCATGTTGTGTTTAATTTGTGTCTGTCCTTTTCCAGATTCCCTCCAGGTCAGGGACTGAGGCTCAGCAGCCTCTTTTCATCCAGCCCCAAGCACAACCCATGGCCTAGAGCCCCCCTGTACAGTAGGTGAAATCAGATTTTGTCATCTGTGTAGGAGTCCCCGCTGCACTGCTTACATGCAGTGCAGCGTGACTGGTGTAAGTTAATCACTTTGAACTTTAGTTTCTCCATCTGCACAAAGACCACCTCATTTCTTCGGGTTGCTGAAGTGATTAAATCAGGTTGTTACTGTAAAATGCTTTGCATATACCATATTGTGCTATGTCAATTTCACTTATAATTATTACATGAAAGGAAGGTAGTTTACAATTGCTGATATTTTTTGCATCTCCATGTTTTATTTTTTTTCTTTTCTAAAACTCCTAAGCCAGGAAGTGTGGCTGAAAAAACCCTCCAGAATTTGGAGATAGAGCCCTAAAAATCAAAAGAAGCCAACTACCTATTGATGAAATATATATGCTCTAAGTTGCAAGTGGCAGTGGGTTTCCAGAGAGGTTGGCTTGTCCATCTGCTGCCTCCAGACAGGCTTTTGGCTTCCAAAGGTAAGAGGCCCGTTCTTCTGCAAGCCCTGCTCAGAGGTCACCGCGGGGCTGGCAAGCACAGCTATACCGGGATGTTACTTCTCCACCCATCACAATGGCTGTGGCTTCAGGCCCTCTGCCTCTTCTGTCACAGTAGACTTGTGTCCAGTAAAAAAGCCTTCAAAAGGTCTTGTCTGGTAGCACTGAGGCTGAATTTGGAAAGGGAAACATTTCTGTCTGAGCACTGCCGAGTCTCAAGCACGTGCCTTAGGTGCCCCCTGCTGGGAAAATGCCACTTTGCACTCTTTCCACTCAACACTGCAACGGAACAGAAAAGATTGTTACTGTCTGTTGTAGATGTTACTGACTTATTTCCATCACTGAAGGAATTGGGCAACTGGGGGATCAGTCTCATGAGTTGATGAATATGCCACAGGGGTCTGAGTTCAGGAAATGCAGGTCACAGAGAACGGGTCCAGGAGGGTTTTGTGGGAGCCACTCACCTCACCAGACCCCTGGGACCTGGGTCACCATTCTCTGGATTTGTGCAGTGTGAGTAGATAGATTTTATTGCAAGTTCATGGTGTTGAAGGACTAGTCTCATCAATGGCATTGCGTGAACTGTGTGTGACCCCAATTCCTTGCTTCTTTTGTCTGCTCTTTATTTTATTGTATTGTATTTATTTAGTTTCTCATTTTATGTATTTGGTACAGGGTCTCAGTATGCAGCTTGGACTTGTAGTGATCCTCCTGTTTTCAGCCTCCCCAGTGCTGGGATTACAGGCGTGCACCACCACGCCTGTACTGGGTTGCCGGATCAATGCACCCTTGGGATGGGGGCCAGTGTTATGGGCCCAGGGATCAAACCCTGGTCCCGGTACTTGCCAAAGCAGGCACTTAGTCCACTGAGCTATCTCACCAGCCCTATCTGCTCTTTATTTTAATAATGCTGGTGTGAAATCCCAGCCATTCTCCCAAGCACTTCGCAAGTACTGTGGTTTGTATATGTGCTCCCTAAAGCAGGGATCCCAACCCTTCGAAGTCAGGCCCCCAGCAGTGGTGAGTAGGAAGCAGGCAGCGAGTGAACTGAACTTGGCCTCTTGTCAAATGGAAAGCACAAGTGAGGCTGCCAGCCTTCCGAGCACCTGATGAGTTAATAATACAAATAAAGTACACAAAGTAATAATAGAAATAAAAAGACAATAAATGTGAAGTGCTTGAATAATCCTGAAACTACTACCTGTCCAAGTCCATGGAAAAACTACCATTCATAAAACTGGTTCCCAGTGCCAAAAATGTTAGGGAACACTCCCTCAACATCCCAAGACTCAGTCCCCATGTGGCAACCTCAGTAGGAGGGAGCCGATGGAAGGTCTTCGGGTGGCTGGGGTGAGACCTCCTTGAACAGGACAGGGAGACCCCAGTCTGCTGCCCACTCCCTAGTTCCCAGCCATGAGCTGAGCAGCTGGCTCCACCATACTCTCCACCCATGTTGTGCTGCCTCCACTCAGGGCAACTCCACAGGGCCTGTCGCTCATGAACTGGAGCCTCCAAAACTACAAGTCAAAATAAAACTTTCTAAAAGATAAGTGGTTGATCTCAGTTATTTTGTTATGGTTATGGAAAGCTGACTGACACTGAGGGGAACTGAGACATCTAAAACCAGAGAGCAGCTGTTAACGCCTCTGCTCCCTGTCGTGAGGCTGCCGGCAGGTGCTTCGCATCTTGTCCCCTGAGCTGTGCTGTGGGCCTGTTCCAGGGCTTTCTCCCACCGCACCACTTCTCTCCATTCTTCCTTCCACGGCACAAATCTCTGCATCTTTTTTTTTTTTTTTAATTTATTTATTTATTTATTTATTTATTTTTTCTACAGT
>NW_004524754.1:2179089-2181999 GCF_000260255.1 Octodon degus | reverse complement strand
TGGCCCACGCTGCGCCTGGGCTGGGACTGGTCCCGCCGGCGCAGGGTAGCTCTCTGCATCTCTTGCTGCAGCTACTGTAACGACTTTGTCCTTGGTCTCCTGCCTTCTAGCCCCTTCCCTTTTAGTTCTCCTTCTGTGAC
Source organism: Octodon degus (assembly GCF_000260255.1). NCBI lineage: Eukaryota > Metazoa > Chordata > Mammalia > Rodentia > Octodontidae > Octodon > Octodon degus. The sequence continues at coordinate 2,181,859 of NW_004524754.1, read as the reverse complement.
GGAGTTAGCAATGTGTTGAAGAGAAAGATACTACCCTGAATTAAATACTACACAACATTGCCCTGAATTAAACTGAAAGTCAAACCAAACTGTCATGGTTCCTTTGCAACTAGGATGCTGCTGACTTCGAGTGACCCTGGCCCCGGACCCTGCCTGCACTGACCGCCTCTTTCCCAGCTCCTTTCCTCCCTGGTCCCTGCATCCTCTGTCTGCCTGTTCTACCCCTCCCCCCACCTTGTGGCCCTAGCTCCCAACCTCAAGGCGCTTTTCCACGCCCCGCCTTGCTGATCCCTCTGGGTGTACACTTTCTCCTTCTTCTGCCTGCCCAGCCTCAATGCCCCACCCCACTTGCTGGGAGTTCGGTTTTCTCCAGATGACACTCTTGCCTTCTCGTCCCTGATTTGTGCCCCAAAGCCCATTGCTGAGCCTGTATTTTGCTAGGTCTCAGCCAACTTCTATCTTGAATGCTGCACTAGCAGGTGACAAGAGAAAAACTGTGGGGCTCCTGTCTTCACAGGCATCTGTGCCATGGTCACTTTCTCTCCCAGAGTCCCAGGCCTCAGCAGCTTCCCTTGAAGCTACAGCCACAGCAGATCTTGGCATTCACACTGTTCAACCTTGATCCGCAGCCCTGGAAGCAAGGTTTCCTGCTGCCCCTGGGTGGCTGGCTTCACTGGCCCTGCCCACACCTCAGCCCCAGCCTTCTGCAGACACTTCTGCCCCTCCTTGGCCCCTGCTGCTTCCTCCTCCTGGCAAGAGTAGTCATTCCCACACAGAGTGCATCACATGTCTGCACTTTTGCTCTTACTATATCACAGGATTCGTTGTTTGCAGTTAGCCACTCTGTGGCAGTGTCTCTTTTATCCAGTTTGTTTGCAGAAACCCAAGTATGTGGCTTGACAGGCAGTATGAGGCCACAATGCTAATAAATGAATTGATTCATTCACTAAAGAGATGTTCTGCTGGCAAGACTGTGGTCTAATGATATCAGGGTGCTGGGTTTGACCTTCAGAGGGACCAGTTATTTTTGTTCAAGGCCCATGGCATATTGTCATTCAGATCATTCATTCAAATGTTTTCCCCCCAAGGGTGGGTGAACCCACAAGCTCCGTCATGCCCAAGAGAGTGCCCTGCTCAAGAACTCATGGCTCTGGCACAGCTCTAGCAGGTAAGCCTGCTTATAATTGGGAGTGACTCCTTGCAAGTCACATGTGGTATGCTGTGCACCAGGATCTGAGACTCTCCCCGCAGGTTGGAAGATGTTTTTCTGTCCCAGGAGTGTGAACTCAAAAGTGTGTCTGCAGACGAAAGCGCATCAGCATCCTCACTGCCCCCCTCCTGGCCCTCTTACCTGATTCAGTGATTTCGTTGAGTTTCAAGGCTGAGGGCACAGTAGGGTTCTTTGGATGCCCAAAGTCAGCTCCCATGGTATGGCCCTTTCATCTTACACAGTGTCAAGACACGAAGACTTTCCAGAAGATTTCTAGTGTGATTGCTAATCCTGATATATCATCCTCATTGAATTAAGAAATGCCTAGCAGATTAGGAAAGCACACTCCTGGGTGTGCCTGGGTGGCTAATGGAGGTGTGGCATGGGTACTATGCAGCTTCACCCAATTCCCCTTTGGCAGTATTCACTGCCATCATGAATTAAGCCTCTTTGCCTCCCCATGCTCTTCCCCATGATGCCTCTGGCTTGGATCCAGAAAACCCATGGACTGAATGCCTTGAAACCGTGAATGAAGCTAAGCTGTGGGTGCCAGGTATTGTGTCTCAGCAACAGTGGAAGGCGAATCACGTGGATGGCCACTGAGAAGGGTTATCTGGCCAGAGGACAGGATGGCAGCCAGACTCAGGCGAAGGGGCCACAGCTCACAGATGCTGTGTCTTGTTCTTCTCAGGCAGGCTTTGGGGTGCAGAGAGGCCCTGCGCTGGCTCCTGATGCCCACAATGCACTACTGGCCACTAACCTAACTCTGTCATATCTAATTCCAGGATTGTCTCAGATTTTCTGGCCTGGTAGCCAAAGAATGGGGCAACTTTCTTAAGGATTTGCTACCAAAATAGTTATCGCTGATCAAGGCTGGAAGGCTTTTAAGAGTGCTTGGGAATTTGGTCAGGGATTCAACTTTTTATTTATTTATTTGAGACAGAATCTCACTATGCAGTTTGGGCTGGCCTTCTGTGCACTTGTATACCCACAAGGCCAGCCTCAAACCCACAGAGATCCTCCTGGGTCAATATCCTGAGTGCTGGGATTACAGATGTGCATCACCACACCTGGAGTTCTGGAACCAGCATGGCATGTGGGCTGGGGATTGAACTCAGTTCCTTGCACTTGCCAGGTAGGTGTTTATGCCTCTGAGCTATCTCCCCAGGACAGGATTCAATGTTTTTATGACTAATTTAGAGCTGTAGACTCTGGTGCATCCAGAAGGGATTTCATTCAAATTTGGACATAGAAGACACAGTTACATCGGAATAGCCATTGCAGTAAATAGCATAAGGTTCTCTCAAGGCATTAAAATAAAATACAGAGACCCAGTCCTAGCCCAGGTCCGGTGAGTGTGTGGAGAGCTTCCTGCTGCCTTGCGCCGGCGGGACCAGTCCCAGCCAAGGCGCAGCGTGGGCCGGACCCTCTCCCACCCCCTCGGACTGCCCCCCATCACTCTGCCATGAGAAATTCAGGAAAGAAATAGATCACATGAAGCAGAGTCAAAGAGATATAGAGGAAATGAAACTCTCAATCACAAGCTTGCAAAACCGTTTA
>NW_004524754.1:2154099-2175749 GCF_000260255.1 Octodon degus | reverse complement strand
GATATATAGTTGCATTCTCTTAATGAATAGAATGATTTGTTCTAATGGTGTTTGTAAATAGGATCTCAAGTCCGCATCTTGTACAGCAATTAACCTCTAAGAAGAATATATGCAGTGTGTTATTTGTTGAAACTGTACTTCCGATTTTATTTGAAACTGTCTCTTTGCTATCTGTTTATCAATAAAATTAAAAAAGACTAATTAGCAAAAAAAAAATACAACTACAGTACAACCCAGCAATCTCATTGGATAGCACAGTGACAATAGACAATTACATAGCCCTGAATACTCGGAACTTGCTAAGAGAGTAATAGGGTTTCTGTTTTGCTTTGTGTTTCAGTCCTGGGGATCTAACATACAGGCCTCATGTGTGCCAGGCTGCTGCTCTGAGCTCCTTCCCCACCTGAGCATAGATCTTGGCTTCTTACCACACACACAGAGAGGTGACCGTGTGTATGGTGGACTTCTGAGTAATCTGATTGTTGCAACCACTCTACCTGCAGGCTATACATGTCAAATCATCATGCCGCACACCTTGAATGCACACAATTTTTATTTGTCTGTTGTTCCTTAATAAAACTGACAGAAAGACAAAGCCTCAGACAGCCCTGGGAGACAGAGGTGATCTCGGGATTCCCCTCCCGCACACACAGTGCCCACTGTCCATACCCTGTGCATCTCTTCATGGCTGATACTTCAATCTTTGCCCCTTCCTTTTGTCGATCTTTGAACACCTGACTAGACCTTGTATTTTGCCCCCATCATTTCTGTTTCTTCACTCTGAGTGTGGGTGTGTAGGGTGGTTGGTTGCCTCGTGTTGCTGTACTGGGACTGCTAAGTCTGTGGCTGTGAGTAAGTCGACATTTGATGTCACATTCTTATTCTCAAGAGATCCCTTTTCACTGACTATATTTTTAGTCCCCTGTGGTCATTTGGAGTGACTTATAGAATTGAAAAGGCCACAGACTTGTCTCTTGGACAGAACAGCATGTTTTCAGGCTTTGTGCACAGGGACAGCCTTGGAAAGTACACAATTTGGAGTCTTTGGCTGCCACTGTTCCTCAATACCCTTAGATCTATACAGATAGTGTGGGTTCCCTTTTGGTGAAGCGGAAGATACGTTTCTGAAGACCCACCACATACTGCATGTAGGGAGTACTGGGGCTACTCCACAGCACCTACCATGAGCAGTCCCAGGGAGTGACAGATCCTAGAGAGTTGATCGGTGATAGATGGCACCAGTCCAGTGCTTTTCTTGTGGAAGCATGGTAGAGAGGTTGCTCAAGAACTTCATGTAGCTCAGTTCAGTACTGTTCTTAGGTGTCTATGGGGGAGCCAGGAGTCAGAAGAAATAGGAGTCTTGTGGGTAGCAGCCTTTGTAGGGGTGCCAGTCTGAGGCTCTTTCAATACGTCTGTACTCCCTTGGGTGTTTAGGAAGTCTGGATGTCCCCCACCTCCAGAGCACGCTTCAACCTGGAGGCATGCGTGGCTCCCTGGGGGCCACGGTGGCCCACTGGCTCAGAGCACCCATCACTTGCAGCCTTCCCTGTGCCCTGCTCCACTTACAGGTTTAAACTCCTGGGCCCCTTACCTGGGGGGAAGGGAAGCCTCACCAAGAGCTCAGGTAACTCTGCGTTTTTTTTTTTTCTGGAACGGGGGATTGAACTCAGACCCTTGTACTTTCCAGTCAAGTGCTTATTCTACTGAGCTATCTCCCCCCGGCCCCATTTCGGGTAAGTTTGAGCTGACCTCCACACACCTACACCTGGTTCTATCATCTAGTGCATGAAATGACAGGAGTGTGTGTGTGTGTGTGTGTGTGTGTGTGTGTGTGTGTGTGTGTGTGCTGCTGTACATCCTGTGGCTCTTACGGTCCCTACTCTGGCACCAGCAGTCCCTGACTACTGGACTAGAGGATCCATGCCCAGGAAGTCACACTCACATAGACTTCTCACTCTGAAGCCAGACAGACTCCACAGAGGATGAGATAGAACAACAGGTCCCTGTTGACTCTGACCTCCTGCAGTGGTGAACACCAGTTTTACAAACTCATACTCATAGGAGCATACAGGGTAGATATACTTCCTGGGGTCTTTTAGTGGCATGCCCTTTCTGTCTTTGCATCCAGTAAACCCAGTAGGACCTGATTCCTTCAAGGTGCCTGCAGTGCTGTTTGTGCCCAGCCAGAAGGCTCTTGGGGCTGCAATGTTGCAGACATGTGCAGTGGGGTGTGACGTTTAGACACCACCCTTTTTGCACCAGGAGAGCAAAAAAGAAATAGAGGCTCACTGATTGCCTTGCAGGCTAGTCTCGCAGAGAAGGTTGGGCCATCAGCTTCAGGTGAGTGCTGTGAGAATGGCGCAGCTGGACACTTCCTTGCCCTGTGATCCACCTGGAACTGCAAGTTGAAGCAGTTCTCTTATCAGGAGAGGGCCTGGGGCTCTGCATAACCTCTAAGGTGGGCTAGCCAGATAGGATGGGAGCCTCTGCTCTGCCCGCCATATTGCTATCCTGTCCTGGCTCTGGGGATGCCAGTGTGATGTTCCTTAGTCAGATAACTCACAACCCCAGCACCTGTAGCTTACATCCTTGATCTGGTCCCAGGAAACAGCTGGTGCCCTCTGAGCAGCCGAGGGAGTCCTGCTTACTGCACTTGCTTCTGCCTCTGCCAGTTTCCCCAGGAAGCACTGCTCTCAGAAGGGCGGTGAGTGTTCTCTGATACTACACTCAGCATGTTGCTGTCTGACTTTCCAACCTTTATTTTTTCTGTGTACATATGTGTATGTACACATATCTGTATATATATTTAAACCAAAGGAGTTGTGATATATAAAAATTACTTTTATTAATTAAGCTTTTATTTATGGACAATTTGTAAGAAGGTTGCAAAAATGTCAAGAGAGTTCTGAAACACCTTTTTCTTGACTTCTCTTTAAGGTAATTGAGCCCTTAGTGCTTTGATGAGGTTTCCTGTGGCTGTACAAAATATCTGACATCTACAACTTAAAGGAGAGAGATTTAATCTGGCTTATCATTTAGAGGGATTTTGTCCATGTCAGCTGACTCCAAGGCAAAAACGACACAGTTGAAAGGCTGTTGAGGAAAGTGGAGAGAGAAGGACCCTTTCTTGAGAGGGAAAGATGCTGTCCTGAGATGACCCCAGTGACACCCTCCCAGCCAGGCTCCCCTCCTAACACATTTAGCTATGCGCACATCAGAGGATTCAACCACAGTATGTCTGTCGCCCCTGGGATCTGATCTCCCAAGCCCTGCCTCTAACTACACGAGACTTTGAGCAAACGACTTGGATCTAAACCAGCCACAATGAATCATGATCAGGTAAGCACTGGGTAAACCAAAGACTATTCCAGTCCCACTAGTTCATCTCCAAGGTCACTTTCCTGGTCCAGAATTCAATGTTGGACACAATACTGCATTAGTCATTGCATCGCCTAAGTTTTTTAGTTTCTCAGCCTTTCCTTGTTTCCCATGACCTTGATAATTTAAAGGAGCACTGTTCAAGTACTTTGTAGAGTACTTGTCAATTTGCCTAATATTTTCTCATGAACTGATTGAGGTTGTGGGTTAATGGGAACAAAATAACAGGGGTGGCATGCCTGGCTAGAGCTGTCACATTGGAGGTGGAATGGTAGTTATGCAATTTGCCATTTTAGGGTGCTTACCAGGTGCTTACTGGGGAGCTACTGTTTTCCCATTTGTGTGCTGCTTTTCAGTGTGAGTCACAGTCCAGCTTGTCCTCAAGGAGAGGGGAATGGTGCCACACCTCCCGGCATAGGAGAGACAGAACATATATCATCTGAATATTTTCTGTAAGGGTTCTTTGTCTTTTATTTCTCATTTATCTATTCAATTGGTTATTTATATCACTATGTAGTCATGGATATGTAATTTTATTCTGCTGAGTTATTATTCAATAATACAATTAATTACTCATAATATCATTCAAATGTCCAGGTTCTGACTTTTGGAGTCTCTGAGGTTGGTTCCGGAGTTCTCTGGCGTGCTTCCATCCCTCTCCCTGCTCTGTGTTTGGTGAGTTCTCACTTTCTAGCCTTACGAAGTGCTCCAGGTCATCCAGTATTGCCCCTGTTCATTGCTATGGCCAGTCAATTCTCCTAGCAGTCATGGTCTCTTTCCCTGGAGAATCATATTTAATAACCAAAATCTGAGAATTGAGGATGCTTGTTGCTACTGGGGTCTCACTGCTTATAGACATTTCAACAGGCAGACCTAGGACTCCCAAATATGTTTGACAAAAACAAGGCCCTCGCTGTATCAGATTCAAGTCAAATTGCCAAATGACCAAGACAAAGACAGAATTATAAAACTAACAAAAAAAGAGTCAAGTCACATTTAAGGTAATTCCCATAAGACGAATGGTTTCTCTGGAGAAATCTTATAGACCAAAAGGGAGTGGAATCGTATGTTTAGAAAATTAAAAGAAAAATCTTTCAACCAAAAAATACTGCAACCAGAAAAGCTATCCTTCAGAATTATAGGGAAACCAAAAATGTCCCAAGACAAGCAAAACCTGAGAGCATTTATCATTCGAGATTAATCCTACCCTTGTTTAAAGAATGCATAAGGGCTAGGGAGATAGTTCAGTGGAATAAGTGCTTGCCTGGCAAGCACAAGGGCCTGAGTTCAATCCCTGATACTGAAAAAAAAAAAAAAAAGGAATGCATAAAGAGAGTCTACATCTAGGCAAAAGGCTGACATCTACTGTGAAGAAAGCACATGAAACAATAAAGCAGATACACAAACAAGAAAAAGAAAAATCATAACTCTATGTAATGAAAGCCATCAAAGCAAAAACTAAACAGTAAAAGAGATGAAAAGTGAAAGAGACAAGCGAAAACAATGAACCAAGTGGCATGAGTGAATCTTTCCTTGTTCTTGTTGGTGGTAACCTTGAATGTAAACAGACTAAATACCTTATTCAAAAGATAGGAAGCCATCAAAATTGATGAAAAGACAAAATCCAAGCATCTGTTGTGAAGAAATTAACTTCTCCAGTAAAGACACATACAAACCAAAAGTAAAGGGCTAGAAAATATATTCCATGCAAATAAAAACCAAAATAGAGAGGATGTGGCTACAATTTATCAAGATAGAGCTAAGCTAAAAAGTGTACAAAGGACATAGAAGGACACTATAAAATGATGAAGAGATTTTAACAAAAGGAAGTAGCAGTTATGAACATGCATGCATCAAAATTAGGCACCCAATTGTATAAAGCAAACATTATTATATTTAAAGGGAGAAATAGATTATAATACAATGACAGTTGAGAACTCCAGTACCCCGCTTCAATCGATGAACAGATCATGACCACAAAACTCACTGAAGAAACATCCGAATGGACCTAACAGACATCTGCAGAGCATTCCCTCCAACAGGTGCCTAATACACATTCTTATCATCAGCAGAAGGTAGAAACCTCATGAACAAAACCCAGAGTGCATGGGAAATGCTATAAAGAATCAAATAATGGGATCTCACCTTATTACAAAGTTTTGCATAGCAAAAGAAATCATCAACAAAGTGAAATGACAACCCAGAGTGGGAAAATATGGCCAGTTGTCCCTCAGGCAAAACCCTCCTTATATCTAGAACTTATAAAGAACTGAAGAAAAATCGAATTCAAAGACCCAATCCAAAATGGGCATCTGAGATGAATACACACTTCTCAGATGAAGACATACAAATGGTAAATAAATATATGAAAAATTGCTCAGCATCATCAGTCATCCAAGAGATGCAAATTAAAACAACACTGAGATTTCATCTCACTCTAGCAAGACTGGCTATCAGCAAGAAGTTAACAAAGAGCATGCTGGCAGGGCTGTGGAGAAAATGTAACCCCTCTCCACTGATGGTGGGAATGTAGACTGCTGTAACCACTGCAAGAATCGGTGGAGAGATTTCTCTAAAAACTAGGATTAGAGGTTTCATTCAACCCAGAAGTTCCCCACCGGATATCTTCTAAAAAGACTTGAAAACATACTACAGGGATATATGTCCACTCATGTGTATAGCAGTACAATTTGTAACAGCTAAATCTAGGAGACAATCCAAATGCCCATCAACCGAGGAATGGGTGAAAGGTTTGTTTCTTTTTTGTTGTTGTTACTTTCATTTTTTTTTATAAGGGAGTACTAATATAAAGAAAGACAAATTTGAGACTTTTGTAGGTAAATGGATGCATCTCGAGACCATGCACACAAGTGAAATAAATCAGACGCACACATGTAGACATCATATTGTCTCACTAGTGTGAGAAGCTGCATGAGTAAAGATGCAAAACATGTGAGAGATATTGTGAAATAGAAAGAAACTGTTCAAAAGAAAAGAGAAACTCTGGTAGGGAAAAGGGGAAAAGAAGGACTGAAGGAAAAAGAATATATAGGCAAGATGGTTAAGACAGCTACACAGCTAGTTTCTATTAGTTCATTGAAAAGAAAGATTTATGGTAATATTATTTGGACGAGATTTCCGGCCTATACCTTGTACTCTGAATAACTTCTATGAAGATAATAATATTCAATGTATTAATTATTTACTCCCCTATTAATCTGTTTGGAAATGGTTTCAATGTTTTTCTCTTAAAAAAACACCTAAAAGTCCTCCCAGAAAGCTGTTAGAACTGATGAACAAATGTAGAAAACTTTCAGGCTACAAAATAGTCATAAAAATTATCATTTTTTCACAGCAATAATGAGATAGTTGGAACAGAAACAAAAATGCAGACTCTCTCATAGCATTTATGAAAGACTAAAATACTTAAGAATAACTTTAACCAAGAAAGTAAAAGATTTCTATAATGGAAATTATAAAATATTGATGAATCACATGTGACAGAAAAATGAGATTAGATCAGAAGGATTAATATTATTAAAATGTCCATACTTCCTAAAGTGATCTGCAGGTCCATTGCAATCCCTATCAAGATGTCAGTGGCAACTATTCAAAAAACTAGAATAGACAACCAAATAAATTCACAAAACATTGCAGAAGATCCGGAATAACCCAAGTAGTTCTGAGCTTGAAAGCTCCCGAGGTTGGTAGCATTACAATACCTGATTTCAAAACAACCATAAAGCTATGGTGATTGAAAGGGTATCACACGGACACAAAAGCAGACACATAGACCAATGGAACAGAATGAAAACTCCAGATATTAACTCACATATTTACAGTCGATTGATCTTCAACAAAAATGTCAAGAACGTACACTGGAGAAAGGCAACCTCACGTGCAAATTGTGCTGGGAAAACTGAATACGGACACAGAAAAGACTGAAACTAGACACTTCCTCTCACCTTATGAAAAATTAAAAAAAAGAGATAGGGGCTGGGTAGATGGCTCAGTAGAATAAGCACTTGCCTGGCAAGTGCGAGGGCCTGAGTTCAATGCCCGCTTCTGCAAAAAAAAAAAAAAAAAAAAAATTAACTCAAAATAATTGAGGACCTAAATGAAAGACAATGAAGCTACTACAACAAAATATAAAGAAACCAACACAAAAGGAAGATAATGGCATAAACAGATTTTTCAGATAAAATCACCCGAACATAGGTATCAAAAGTAAAGGTAGATAAGTGGGGTTATTTCAGTCTAAGCTTCCACACAGCAAAACAAACAAATGAACAACCCAAATAATAAGATCAAGAGCCCACACGTACATGTACACACAGGGAGAAACTTCACGAACTGTTCATTTGAAGGGCTAACATTCAGACTATACGGAACACCAAATCCTTAAAGCATATTTAATTAGCATAAAATCCTTAATAATTCCATTTTTAAAATGAGAAAATTACTTAAGTAGACATTTCTCAAAAGAGGATATGCAAGTGGGCCAATATATGAATACTGTATAATCGTCAGAGATGATCGACATCACTAATCATCATCACTAGTCAACACCACTGAGGATTAGGAAATTGAAATCAAAACTACAGTGAGGGAGATGGGGACATGGCTCAGTGGAATAAGTGCTTCCTTGGTAAGCACAAGGGCCTGAGTTCGATCCCTGGTTCCAAAAACAAAACAAAACACTACAGTGAGATGCATACTCACCCCAGGGAGAATGGCTTTTTATCAAGATGACCAAAAAATGCTGGCAAAGATGCAAAAAAATAATCTTATTTATTGTTGGTTGAAAGGTAAGTTAGTATAGCTACTCTGGGAAAAAATATGGATGGTCCTCAAAAAAAAAAAATTGAGAGCAGAATTACATTATGATACTGCAATCCACTCCAGGATTCAGGAAATGAGATGTCATAATGTCAGAGGAAACGAGGTAATTATGTCCGAGAGATACCGTACTCTTACGCTTTTTCATCACCATTCCAAAGAGATAATATGATATAGCAAGATGATAAGATATAGCAAGATTTATCCACCTCTATCCAAAGGTGGATAAATGGATTTTAAAATGTTGATTTTAGAATTAGATATTATTCTACCTTAAACAAGGATGAGGTCCTGCACTTTGCAGTGATATGAATGGATATATAAAAGCTAAAAAAGTTGACCACAGAAGAATGGAGTAGAATATAGTCCACTGAAGACGAGGAAAAGGAATGACGGAGGGGGTCATTTGAGGTTGTTTGATATAGTACTGAAATTACAATTTGCAACCATTAATTACACATTTCAAAATAACTAGAGAAGTGTTTGATGGCTCCCTACACATAAATATGATAATATTTAAGGAAGTGGAAATGCTAGTTACCCTGATTTGATCATTGTACTCAGGCATCAATTTACAATGCATTACCTCATAAATATGTACAAATACTATTGGTCAATTAAAATGAATAAGTACACAATCAAAGTGCACCAGTCAAAAATTTAAGGCTTGCTTTTTTATAAAATGATCATATTCTGCCAACCTGCACTCAGATAAGTACTCCATATGCAAATTTCTGCTGTTTGTGAACTTTGTAGAACAGGACCACTCTGGATTGAGACTGTTTCTTTGCCTGGCATTATGCTGTGGGTTTTGCAACTGTTGTTGTGCATAGCTGGAGTTCATTTTTCACTGTGTGTCTTGCTTTCTTAACCTAACATTTTATTATGAGCAGTTATTCTAGAACTTAAATGTTTCTGCAAAATGATTTTGCCAGCTACATAATATTCTATGGTGCAATTATACACAAACTACTTATCCTCCGGTTGTCAGTCATTTAACTGTTCTCTGAATTCTTCATTACAGAGTATACTGGCTATTGATCCCTTAAGACAGACCATTGTCAGGAAAGAGATTTAACAATCCAAGCACCTCAGAGTTAGTCAAATCACCTCTTGTGTTCTGTAGTCCACTCTGGACCTTAGTCTTCTGAGCAGACCACAAAAGCCCTTAGGAGAATGGTGAGGAGCTCAGCATGGGGAACTGGGGCTATTTGCATGGGGTGGGAGGTGCTGGGTAGCATAGTTGTTTTCAATTATTTGAAACACTACTTCAAAAAGAAGTTAATGTACTTTGTAATGAAGCCTTAATGCTCTTACCCAACTGAGCCCACATTACTGGGGAAAGGATCCTGACTGGTCCAGCCTTGTCAGCAACTAAGCTGTGACCTACCCATTTGGCCCAAGGAATGTAAGACCAAGTTGATTCTATCAGTCATTTTGGGATCTTCCTCAGTACTGGACTGAGGAGAGAAATGTCTCTGAGACAAGCAGACCTACAGTGGGTATCTGGCCCACACAGCAAGTCTGAACATAGAGCTAGGGGACACTGAGGTCGCCCGATCTCACAGAGTGAGATCTCCTCTTCAACATCCTGTCAACATGTGGGCACTGGACCATGATGGCTTGGCTCTTCTGCCTTGATCATGCTTGAGCAAGAGTAGTACTGTTATGGTTTGTCTAGTTGTCTCCCAAAGCCCCATGCAGTCATGCGGTGGCTTCCAGAGTTTGTGATTAATTCATGATCCAATGCTGAGATTATGGGTGTGAAGGCTACACTCTCCCTGGGGCAGTTGATCTGCATTACAATGTAAGGAAGGGAAAGAGGCTTACTAGCAGCAGCTGATGCTACTCTTCCTTTTGTTCTTTGCTGTTTTCTGCTACCATGAAAGGCTGCCCTTTGCCCATGTGCCACTCTACCTTGGAGCTAGCTGAGTATGGATTGAAACCTCCACTAACTGTGGGCTAAATAAACCTTTCCTTCCTTAATTGTGGATGTCAGGTACTTTGTTTCAGCAGTGAGTGAAAAGTAACTGAGACAAGCACCTTTCTCCAATCCTTAGAAATAAATAGAAAATTGTACTTGAATCGAGAGGAGAGGTGAAAGTTTGAAGATCCTTAATAGTTTCTTAGACTTAAATATCTCTTGGGTGACCTTTGAACTGAATCATCCACTCTGCTATGTCACCCACTGTCTAAAGACATGGAACTAAAACCTAAAAGCTAATCCTTTAATGGGACTGACTTTAACATGCAGCAGATTTTCAGCAATGAATGGAAAATCTTTTCTGAAAGAAGAGCTGCCTGGATCAGATGCTTCAGGGCAGGAAAGCAAAGCATACCTCGGTGGCTTAGTGGGGAGAAGGAGCGGGCGGGTGCATGTTGAGAAGAAAACAATGCTTTACAGCTTTTCCTAGATTCCTGATTCATATTTTCCTCCTGATGTCAGGAACGGAGCATCCTTTTGTCCTCTGGCAGCTTGGTTATGGCACTAAGAAATCCAAGATAAATGATACAGTCTGTGAATGGATCCTGAAACAGCTGGCCATTGCTGGACACAACTACAATGCTTGGTCAAATGGGGACATCTGGTTTACTTCCCCAGAGGTTTGACAACGGCAGTAAGGCCAATAAAGATAATCCAGTCAACCACTTCCAGGCTGGAGCTCCCAGGAACCCCAAAGCTGGCCTGGGCGGTATTGGGTTTCTTTTATATGGGAAGAGAGAAGGGAGAGTAGCAGGTGAGCAAGCTGTATGCCTATCATTTTCTCTGTGCCTAAAGTGTTCTCTGCCTGCAACCCTGGGTCCCTACAACCATGAGAGACAACGTCCTAGGAAAGTGTGAAGGATTGGCTGAAAAAGTGTGGAGAACTTTGTACATTTGTAATTTGGGGCACACTAATGGCCAGATCCTCTAGAAAATCATTCCCATGAGAATCCTCAGCCTATTGTGTGATGGACATTTGTTCCACATGACCAGGTAAAGAAGTCTCAGCTGGAGTCAGAAGATTTGGGATTAGGGCTGACTTGTATCAGACAAGTGCTCCGTGGTCTTGTGCAAAACATTTAGCTTCTGCTCATACTAATTTATAGAATGAATAATTCCTACATCCCAGGATTTTTATAAACATTATATAAAATCATGAATTTGGAGAAGTTAAGGAGAAGATGTGAGCCATTTTAGTAGTCAATAAGATCATTTAAAAATTCATTTACAATGTTTACAACCAAGTGTCTGTTCTCCATAGTGATGGGTGATACGGGGAACTGAAAGATTCACCTGTTTCCATTTTAGCTTCTACTCTCAAGCTTCAAAAATATTTTAATCCCTTTTCCATAAAAAAGAAGACACAGTAATTAGACACACTGGATATCGTAGTTAGTCAGAATTCCATCACTATAATAAAGTACTTGGGATAGTTAAGGTAGAAAGAGAAAAGGTTTGCCTTGGCTTGCAGCTTGGAAGTTTCCAGTCCAAGGTTATGGACCCATTGCTTTGGGCCTCTAATGGAGCAGCCAGGTGGTAATGGTAGGGAACATGTGGCAGAACAGCTGTTTTTCCAATAGCCAGGAAGCAAAAGAGAAAGTAAGAAAGGGTGGTTTCCCATAATTCCCTATGGAGGCACACCCCTAGCAAGGCAACTTCCTTCTACTGGGCCTCACCTCTTAAAGGTGCCACCACCTTCCAAAAATGCCAGGCCGGGGAGCAAGCCTTCAACTCACAGACCTGTGAGAAGTTTTAAGACCTAAACTATGGCAATATTCATGCCTTGATCTCCATAGAAAGACCAATGAGCAATAAGCTGATGAATCCACTAGGAGTTAATGGATCTAAAGCCAATACTGGAAGCTAGGGGGACAACCATTCAGGGAAGAGACTAAGCTAGTCTACATGAAAATTTAGAACTGGGCCCTCCTTTCTGGCTCCCAGGAACAAGTGAGCTTTGATTTCAACATACTGTGGTTTCTCCAAATGAGATAGTATTGGGAGTTTAGACCACTGGTTGACCTTGGGTTCCTCAGTCTCCTTTCTGTTTCTGGTGACCTCAGACACACGGGTGCTCAAACAAAGCATGATGCCTGAGCAGAATGCCAAAGAAAATCACCCAAGATGTCAATGAAACATGTTCAGTTTAGGATGTTTGTGTGTCAGGGGACAGGGAGGCAACTATTTGGCTTGAATGCTCTGCTATGCTCACGGAACACGGGCTTCAAGGATGAGGAGACCCGAAATGATGGGGTGAAGTCCAAACACAAGGGCCTCTTTGACTCCAAAAATTGTGATGTGAGGAATGAATTTTATTTAGCTTGCTTCATTAAGGCTGTATTTGTTAGTGAACCATGAGCCACAAGAGGGCAAGGTCTCTTCTAACCTAAAAATAAAGTTGTAGGAACAGAGTGGTCAAGGGAGGGTTTGTGACTTGACCTTTCCTATTTATGGGTGTGGGGCAGCAAGAGTGGGGTGAGCAGGAAGGAGAAGAGCCCCAGCTCTGTTTCTAAGAAGATGTGGTGGTAAGACAGGCACTTGGTGACAGCACAGGTCTGAGTCATGCCTAGATACAGGCCTGGATTGCAGTCCTGGCAGTCTGGGGCATCCTAATGTCCTGCCATCTAATGTCCCAAGTCTACTCTGCTATTCTTCTTGACCCTGCTTGGCACAGCTCTGGTTTTGTGACCAAAAGGATGTGGCTCTCACCCCTTGGCCACAATGCAAACATGAATCCAGACCCTTTCAGACTTGTACTGCTAAATTTTGACCGAAGTCAAAAGTTGACTCTGAACCCACGGGAAATGCACACTGTTTCTGTGATGTTTACCTGCCATGGGGCACAGTACAAAGAACAAGAGGGCTTGCCTGAGGACAAGCTGGCATCGGAACAGTTAAGAATTCTGTCTGTGCTGTGTCAAGAGGGAAACCTCAGCTGAAAAGCCACCATATAACCTGTGCTACCATGGAATGTCCATGTTAATTCCTTCTAGCTCTCAAACACAGTGTATACAATTTGTCCAATAGCAACAGTAGCTGAGAATGAGGGCCCAACACTCTTGCAAGTAGGTCCAGAAAATCCTTCAAGTCATATCGCTTTACCTTCCACATCCACCACTGATGCATCAGAAAACAAATGTTCTTTTGCAAACCTCACCAGGCTCTCATTGCAGCCGTGAGAAGTAGAGCCATGGACATAAATTGAGAAGGAAGCATGCTGCCACCCTCCTTGCCACTCGTGTGGCTCTTTACCTCCCACCTGCTCCACATTCATGCTTCCCCAGATTCCTACCCGCTTTCTGCCCTGGATAAAGCCTGCCCATCTTGCAAAGGATGACTTCACCCCACCTCTGCAGGACACCCCCATGTACTGTCGTATAGTGCCCTCTTCTTCCCATCAACCTCACACATTTATCCTTGATGCCATCCAATTTAGTACTTGCTAATGGACTGTTAGTGATGTTTTCCACTATTTTGTGAAGTGACTTGCTGTCTTCACTAAGCTCAGGCATAGTAGGCAAGAGCAAGGTCCTATCTATACTTCCTGGTCCAAGTCCCAGGAAAGCAACTTGCATATTTTAAAGCTCAGCTCTCTTGTCAGTGAGTTTGCATGAGTCATCTCCCTTTGCAGATTGTTGAGAGAAGAAAATGATTAAAAGCACATAAAAGTCTTGGAGTAGTGGCCAGCACACAGGAACAGTTTGACAATATGGTCTGTCATGTTGTCATTGCTAGAGGATAACGATGATGTCATTTGTTTAGGTTCAAGATTCCATTTATTGGCCCATGCTGAATCCCACAGCATAACTGAGGCTCCAACAATGTAGATAACATCAAAGTGTCCATGAGCTTCTAGTGGAGCTTGGTACTGGTATGAGGAGAATGGCACTGAGTGACCTTTTGGTGGCCCCACTCACTGCCCTCTTGACTCCAATATTGAGGAGTAAGAATGCCGACAATGACTAGCTGGCAGAGAATCTTGGGAACTGGCCCATGAATCAGAACATAAGCTCCCCAGAGACCCAAGACCATGTGTTCCTAACCTACCGGGGTGGTTGGTCGCTAGTCTGGCACTCCATAAATCTGAATTGGATGAGGACAAGCAGAGAATGGGGATGCTCCGCCTTAGTGGGGCAATGCCAAGAGCCCTGCCCATGCTGAGGGTCTGTCAGTGCCTGTAATGAAGTAATCAGAGGGGGACAGCTGCATGTGTCCTGGTAAACAGATGAGCTCAGTGCATATGCTTAACAGCAACCTGCACAGAGGAGGAGCAGCCTCTTGAGGCCGTATTGCTCTGGGCCCAGCACATTGGCAGTGGGAGGAAACCCCTCCTGTTACTGGGGTTACTGAAATTCAGAGTGGTACTATGGCTGGGTCACACAGAGAGGGCCACCAGATTCAAATGTAAGACAAAGTCTGTAGATCTCATACCACTGCTAGAGTGACAGTCTCTGAGCCTGCTCATAACTGCATGAGACCATGGGAGCTAAGGAGGGTTCCCAGGGTCGTGCTGCTCCATCTCCTGACTCTGCACAGGAGAGTGACTCCATGTTCTATGTCGGAGGCCGACTCTTCAGTTGAGAGAGGCTGATTTTCACTGTGACTGAGTGAGCAGGCCCATTCTAAGCTTCAGAAGCTGTTCTGTCCTGTGGAAAGAATAAAATAATTCTATGTCCATAGGTCTGAAATGTCAGAAAAGTCCCTGAATTTCTACTTTTATTTGGAACCCCAAATGCTTCTTTTAAGTGAATTCTGACTATGCAAGAATGCTCTGATTGTGCTAGTAGACTTGCAAGACCTCACACAAAAATCACTGGAGTGATTTGAAGCTCCAGACCTTGTTTGGAGGGCAGTAGAGCTGGAGTGTGTGTCCCAAGAGGAACAGGGGAAAGGAGGAGGAGAACGAGAGCAAGAGGCTCTGGCGAGTGCTTTAGGAAGGCTGAGACCAGCCCTCCTTCAAAGAGAAGCACTGAGGTTATCTCCCTCTCGTAGCACTTACTCTCATTGAACTGCAATGTCTTCATCTGTAAAACAGTGACACTGATCTCTTATAGGGAGGCAGCATGACCAGGTATACTAATGCACTCTGGCATTCCACTCAGCATTCGCGCTTCCCCAGATCTCTACCTGCTTTCCACCCTGGCTGAAGCCTGCCCATCCTGCAAAGGTCAGCCTGAGGACACTTTGATAAGCCCAAGGACGATGTGAGCCATGCTTACTTCTCCAAGGACCGTGAATACAGAGAGCACCAGCTAAACTGACCAGTGATGGATCCATGAGTTTTACTTCATTTGGCCAGATCCAGCGCTTCCCCCAAGCCCTCCTCCTCCCCCAGTCTGGCTGTACCTGGAAGCCCCATGGTAGCCAGCCACCCACTGCTCTCTGCACTGTCGGCAGATTGCTGGCTGCACCTTGGAGCGCTCATTCCCACCAGGGGGCGATCGTGGATCGCTCCATCTGAGAAGAGCGAGCTAAGCGAGCTTTCCGGCCTGACGTTCTCTGTCCTCTGCTGCAGGATCTACCAAATCACTTTGGAGAAGTTCCATGGGGACAGGCTGCCCTTTTCCCCTTTTCTTTTGCGTCCCTAGTCTTTCTCCTCCCTTTTCTGCACCCCCCACCCCACTTCTTTTCTTCCTTCCTTACTAACTTGAATAGTTTAATCAATATGGCGCCTCTCCAGGGTCTCCAGCCTGTCAGTGCAATTTGCTGTGGTTCAGTGGGTGAATTTTCTTTTCCCTTATAGTGGGAAACAGCATTATTTCCATGATAGGAGCCGACTTGTCTCAAGAGACCTCCACACAAAGAAGACTATGAAGAAAGGAGACAGCTGGTTGAAAAGAGAGAAGGGATTTGGGGAATTGAAATGCCTTATGATATTGGACTAGAACGTGGAAAATTCACGTCTCTGCATTGCTCAAATGCCTCTGAATTAGAGCAGAAGGGGTATCAGTTAATTTGTTAACACTGGGTAGGAATTCTTGGCCGAGAGCTTTGCAGGATATTTTTCTGACTTGGAAGACATCCATTAGGCTGGACTTTGTCTACACTCAACACTTCCTTAGTAGCCTGGCCTGAACTATTTATTCATCACCTTGTCGTCTTCAGGGGAGATGGTGCTCAGACACTGCAGAGAAGAGACTGCCACAATAACTTCCACCCATCCCTTTAGGAACAAAGACCGAGGCAAGTTTATGCAGTGAGTGGTGTATTAGAAAGCACAGGACCAAGCCCAGGGACTTGGTTCCCATCCCACCTCTCCTGTGCACTGCTCATGGATAAGAGCAGCCACTTTCCTTCCTACCTGTTGTCTCTCAACTGTGATCTTTCTCCCAGGTCACTGGGCAAACCATACAGAGTTGGGAGGATCTTATTTGCTCTGTTAGTTATAGACTCAGAGAGTTTGGCAGGAAAATGAGGAAGTTGGGAACTGTGACTTTTCTATTTAAAAAATCCTATCATATCACAATATGTAAATTGCATCCTGCTATTCAGCTGCATCTGTTTCAATTAACTCTTACATATCTTTATTTATGCAAATTTTTCTATGCAGGCGTTCTATCCCTGTTTTCTAGAACATGAGGTGAGTACTGGGATTAGATCATCTCTAAACACCCTACTGTCTGGCAGAGGGGTATGTGGAGGAGAGACAGGCCACGGCAGGGTAGTAGGAGGAAGCAAGCAGCACAAGCCTGCTTCCACCTTCCCTTTTCATTCCATCTATGCTACAAGCCTAATGGTTGGTGCCACCCCCATCCAGAGTGGGGCTCCCACAGACTCCAAGGCCCCTTGGGTGAAGACACCTTTGCTAGGTAGCCTTGTCTTTCAATCAAAAGAAGACATTGGATAGAGTGAGGGAGTTCATGTGGTCTCTCCAGGCCAATTGTAGAAGGTTGTGAAGTTTGTATTTGAACCACTGGAAATTTTCTTCACTTTCTCATCTTTGGGACAAAATCTTTAGGCAGAAATGTGGCTGCTCTTAAGAAATGAGTAACATCACTAAGCATCTGCTCTTAGTATAGAATATCAACCTTCCTTGAGTTCCATTTCGGCTTCCTAACTTCTACTTCATATCTTTAATTGGGAAGAGTCAAGGAGATAGGGAAGCTCTGAGGCTCCATTCAGTGAGAATTCATCCTCAGAGAAGGGGATTCTCCAACCCAGGAGTATATTCCTTAGGAGATTGACTTTCAAGTTAGGCATCAACAGAGAATGTGCAAGAACAGGGCAGATTAATATTAAAATGTTACTTTTATTACTTCTGAAACTGAATTCAAATTAATGTTAAGATATGTAACTTTGAGGACTGGCCAAATAGCTCAGTAGATTGAAGTGCCTGCAAGCAGGGGCAGGGGTTGGGCTTTCATCCCAAGCCTGCCATGCTGGTCCCACCCCTGGGGTGCCCTGAAACAACAATTGAGACTGGGCATGGTGGTGCACGCCTATAATCCCAGCACTTGGGAACTGTAAACAGGCAGATCACTATGAATCCGACCTAGTAGTGAGACCCTGAACACCCTGTAGACCCCTCTCTAAAATACAAAAAAAAAAAAAAGTGTGACTTTGATTAGGCCCTTCATTACCTCAGCATCTTCAAGCTACAGTCTCGAAGTAGACATGTCAGAAGGTTGGAACCAAGAACAGAGGGAAAAAGGAAAACTATAATAAGCTTGGCTGTTATTAGACTAATTGCTCCCATGTAAGGGACATGGGTGAGCTGGAGACACAGGCTGGATGCATTCATCAGGAGGCATCTCAACACAGAAACATGAAGCAAGAAAAATGACGCTTCTTCCTCAGGGGCGTGAAGGTTCTCTAGGGGTTCTACCTCAGTCGTCTTGCACAGCAGTTTTTCAAAAGAGGAAATAATGGAAACATCAGAAAAAAGTGCTATGTCCGCATTGACCAGGTAGACAAAACTACCTTCCATTAAACTAGAGGAATACTTCTACATATGAAGCTGTGAATGTTTGGGCTCTGTCTTAGTTACTTTTCTCCTTAATGAGACAAAATACCAAGTACCTACAAGTTAAAGGAGGAAAGGTTTACTTCAGTTCACTGTTTGTAGAGGTTTCAGTCCATATTGGGCTGGCTCCAGGGCAGGGTGGCATGACAGTGGGACATGGTAGAGGAGAGCCAGCCCATGACAGGGTAGGCAGGAAGCAGCAAGCAGCAGCAGCGGCTGGCTTCCATCTTTCCCTTTTGTTGTATCCAGGCTACAAGCCTAATGATTGGTACTACATCCAGAACAAAGTTAAACCAGTTTAGTTATCACATACCCTTAATACGTATTCACATACCCTGGGTCCTGCCACCTCTAGAAAGCCCCACCTAGGAGTACATGAGGGCTTGGGGGCCATTTACATAAAAGCCATGACAAGCCCTAATTTTTATGGCTGGTCCCACCAAGAATGAGATGCCTCATAACTATGACTAAAATCATCAGTCATCATCCATGCATGCAACTCTAGGTCCCATATGCTAAAGGAATTTAATCTCAGTTAAAAAAAATAAATCTTGTAGGATTACTGATGTTCACATGCTGATGCATTCAGTGCTATATTATCAACATGTATTATAAGCAGTTCATGAAATTTACTAACATGAGCCATTAGTTTTCCACCTTCTGAATATTATGAGGAACCTCACTTTTACTAAAATGTCAAAGACTAACACTTATTTTTTGCATCTTACAAGGAAGATCCTAGGTTACAGTTTCATTTTAAAACAACCCTCTAAGTATCATAGTAACCAAGATTTTGGCTGGTAAAAGCTACTCTCCCCCTACTTTACTTTGCTCCCCAGTTCAAAGCTATCTTTAGCTAGTGTTGCAGTGTCCCCCTCCACCTCCATGGTACTCTCTGCCAACAGACATGTACTGGATTTCACTTACCAACACCTTATTGAAGAAGTGTTCTTCTTCTAGATGTTAGACCTTATCTGCCCAAATGCCTCTTCTGGCAGCTATGCTTTCTAGAGCCCTGGATTCAACATCCCATTGAATGATTTTCATCTTCGTCCCATGTGCAGGAGTACAGTTCTTTTGGCTAAAAACAGGACCAGGCTTACCCAGAGCAAAAAATGAAACTACTAGCCTTAACACTCCTTCCTGGCCCTTTTGCAGATCATTTCTGAGATCTGGGGCTTGAAAGAGGCTCCCAGGAGTATCTGCCCCCTCCTCATGCTCCCTGCCTGGTGTCTCTTGTTTTTCCCAACCTTTTCACTCAGGTCTTAGGATTTCCACTTGAAAACCACTTTAATGTTAAGCAACTCTCAGAAGTTCTGTGGCTTTAAAGTCTGGGCACTCAGGCAGTGATCAGTGACAGGATCAACAAACTTCCAAAGAAAACAGATTTCCTTTTGTCCTATTTGGCAGAGCCATGATGGTCTGGGATAGTAATTGTAAAGCTAAGAACCCCAAGGAAAATAAGCAGAGTTTTCATTCAATGGAAATCTTTTCCCTAAATCATTGTTTGAAATGTCACCAGCACACTAAAAACCCAGCTTTCTACCATGGCGCAATGGTTTCAGCCACACTCCTGTGGCATGTGTGTCTCCCCACCAGTCCTTTTTCCTTCTAGTTGGGTACCCATCACTGGGTGCTCTTTGTGACCATCTCATTTCTTTCTTCTATCTCTGGCCGAGGTTATATTTTAGCTTTTCCTTAGCACCCATAACACCTAGAACTGTTGCTTGCATCTAGCCAGAATGTAAAATGGTGGAATTGGACTATGAGATTGACATCAGGTTTGGCTCAACATAAGCAACACTTACATACATTCCTCAATATCCACTAAAGAGGGGCCAGGGAGGTAGCTCAGTGGAATAAGCGCTTCCCTGGCAAGCGCCAGGGCCTGAGTTCAATCCCCAGTTCCACCAAAAAAAAAAAAAAATCCACTAAAGATTGATACTAGGGCCCTCTCTGGGTACTAAAATCCTTGATGTTCACATCTGTAATATAAAATGGCATAGTATTTATATAGAATCTATGCATATCTACAGTATGCATATTTTAAAACATCTGTAGACTACTTATGATACCTAAATGATATGTAAGTAATTCTTCCACTACATTCAGGGAGTAATGAGAAGAAAACATCTGTAATGTTCTGTACCAATGCAGGTTTTTTAAAGTATTTTTTGTCTGCAGCTGGCTGCATCAGCAGATGCAGAACCCATGGATATGGAGAGCTGATGTTCAAGGGGAGGAGAGTCCAGCTCCACCTCTTGTTCTCACTCTACCTCCAACATGATGAGAATTGATAGCCAGCCTGAGGCTCCTCCAGTGGGAGCCTTCATGGCTGAAGAGAAATGCAGTGGGATCCTTTGTGCCTAAGGTGAGTGTGGAGAGAGCTTCAGAGACAACATCTAGAATCCAGTAGATGTGAAAGCTGAGGCTGAAAGAGGACCAATGACTTGACCCCAGTCCCCTCCTGGGGGGTGGAGGAGTCAGTACTAGGATTTGCTTCTCCTGACGCTTAGTTGGGTACTTCCCGCTACACAATAAAAGCAGCTTATAATCACAGAAAGTTTTTCAACATGAGTTAGAGGAAATATGCTTTCCTAGCTATTAAAAATTATACTCATCCAGGCTGATGAGATAGCTCAGCAACTAAGGGCCTGCTTTGGCAAGCACAGGGACCAGGGTTTGATCCCCAGTCCTCATGCCGCACCAGTTCACCCCCGGGGCACGCTGAGCTGGTGAAGCAGTCCAGGCATGGTGGCACACGCCTGTAATCCCAGAACTGGGGAGGCTGAAAACAGGAGGATCACTATGAGTCTGAGCTATGTAGTGAGACCCTGTAGCAAAAACATAAATGAAAAATAAATAAGTAATAAATAATAAAAATTATAGTAATCAGAATATACATTCCCTCAATTAAATTGTTCAGACTTAAACTCTTAACATTTCTATATTAGCTATTATTAACAATGCAAAAAAATCATCTAATACTCCATTTACTGAACACACAGGTCTAAGTACACCCTATGACCAGTCACATCTGCCAAGCACAATGACCAGTCAAGTATAAGCCTGCTCAAGCCCTGTGGGTCTGGTCTTTTTCCCATTATAATAGGATTATAAAGTACTTAACTTTTGCTACTACTATTGGATCCAGATTTTCTCTTTTACCGCAGAAACCTTTTTAGGAACAGCCGAGGGCCAGCAGGTCTTATCATTTATCACTTGTTTTAAGGGCTTCACTTTGATCAAAGGATAATTCGGTATGTTTGAAAGAGCACTGAGCCTTTCGTCCAATCTGAGGAACAAAGTACAGAATCCAGCAGCCGGAAGCTTTGCGTTTGTTTTTCTTAGGTAAACCCATGAATTCATCATCAGTTCAGGAAGGAAAAAAGAAGGAGTGTCAGGAAGCCATTCCCAGGTATTGGTTATTCTGAGAGAGAGAGAGAGAGAGAGAGAGAGAGAGAGAGAGAGAGAGAGAGAGAGAGA
>NW_004524754.1:2106698-2153999 GCF_000260255.1 Octodon degus | reverse complement strand
AGAGAGAGAGAGAGAGAGAGAGAGAGAGAGAGAGAGAGAGAGAGAGAGAGAGAGCATAAATCAGGGCTAAAGTTCTGGTGACCCAGATCCCAGCAGATGGGGAGAAAGAGCCAGTGGCAGGCATGGAAGGATGTTTCTCTTCCAGGTTGCAGCTCTCTCAGCCATGGCCTGGTCTGGGTAACCTTCGGACTCTTGAACTCCATAAGGTCTTAATTTAGTGTGAGAAAGAAGAGTGAGGGGAGTCAGGTTGATAGTTGATTGCTCTTCTAAGGAGCTTAACTGTTGGAGGAATGAGAAACACATGTACTTAAACTCTGCTCAGAAGCTGTCCGGCTCTGCCTGGAATCAAAGGATTCAGAATCAATGCATTTTCCTCAAACCTTAAGTGACAGAGTCTCAGTGTCTAAAGTCCAGTTTTGGCCAAGGCGCTCTCTTTCTGTATGTTCTATTGCTATCTAATATGAATGTGAACTCCTCATTTGGGTTGATAAATTATGTGAAGAACATGATACTCCAAAGCACCATCACATTAAATATTAGTGATTTGAAATATCTGTTTAGTGGATCAAAAGTTTAGGTTTGAGCTTGAGTGTTATGTACACTTTGTCTCCTTATTCTTCTCTGTACACTGTGTCCTTTTGTGACCTGACGGGCTTCACGCAGAGGGGTGACGTGAGCGGGAGAACCAGGCCCTATTCCACTGTTGCTACCACAACATCACCTTGGGCTGTTTTAATTATATTTTTACATTATCATTCTTGTTAATTTCAGGGCAGGTGTTATTATTTTTTATATTTACATTTTTTATCATTACATTTTGGGGTGCTTTTATTATATTCTTACAAAGTGTTTTGAAATTACCTGCTCTAAGAAAGGAAAATGTAGGGAACGTCCGCTTGTTGCCAACATCAGCACAGATAAAGTTAAAAACGAACACTTACGATTTTTTATCAAGGTCAGTTTTGGATTTTAGTGGTTAATAATATATTGTATTCATCTAGCATTTGCTTACAAAGAGAGATTAAGCTTTTATGCACAGCTGTCCCTCTCCTTGTAGCACAGCTGGGTTAGAACCCACATTGCTCTACTCAAGTTCACAACACACGTGTGATTAAAAGATGCTGTATTTAAGGGGGTTTTGATTGATACTTGAGTCTAGTTTTTGCTAATGTCATCATAAGGAAGTTAGCTTTTCCATAGCCTCAGACCTGATACTTTTGTTGGACCCTTTCTTCCCAGCCCACCTTCTCAATTCCAGGTAGAGCCCCATCTCATACAAGGCTGGTCCATCTTAAATATTTACCTCCAGATAGATTTTCAGGGCTCTCACTAGGTATTTACAAAAAGCATAGGCTGTGTTTCATGCTTCAAGGGAACACAATGTGAGGTCTTATTAGAAAGAATACTGGGTACAGTGTGAGTAGATGCAGCACAGTGGTTTAGATTGTGAATGTTCCCCAAAGGCCCACACAGTCAAAGCTGGGCTGTTGCCTGTGATGTTACTGAGCTGTAGCAAGGCCTTTAAAAAATGGGGGCCTGGAGGCAGAAATCTAGCTTACTGAGGATGTGCTCCTTAAGACAAAGTTGACCCTGGCTTTTTCTTGTGTCTCTCTTTGCTACTTGGGTGCCAAAAAGTAAACAGTCCTCCTCTGCTCTGTACCTTCACCATGATATACTGGGCCACTGGCTTAGATACTTTTCTTGTTTCTGGAACAAAATATGTAACACCCAAAGCTAAAGGGAGAAAGATTTATTTTAGCTCACAGTTGGTAGAAATTTCAGTCTGTAGTCAGCTGGCTCCAAGGTAGGGTGGCATGGCAGAGGAGCGTAGCAATGGAGAAACACTTCATGGCAGAGCAGGTGGAAGGCCTAAAGCAGCAAGCAGCAGTGGCAATAGCAGAAAATCTGTCTTCTGTTTTCCCTTTGTATTCCTTCTAAGATATAGGTCTACTGATTGTGGCTACCCATGCCCAGTGTGGGACTTCCATTATCCAGTCCCAGAACTATGTTAATTTCAATCAGTGGAACAATTTAGTTTCACACACCCTTAAACCTAGTATCTCACAACCTAGATACAGCCAACTCCCAAAGAACATCACCTTTGCACCCATGAGGATTTGGGGGACAGCTATATACAACCCATGGCAACCACCATTGTCCCAAAGCCACAGATGCAGGTCACCATCGACTGAAAACCCTGACAATGGAGGAACTTTAACAAAATGAAACTCTCCTCCATTTAGGTTGATTTTTCACAGTAACAGAAAGCTAAGTAACAACATGGGTTCATATTTTGGGACCCCACTTATTAACTCTGTGATTAAGAATGAGCTAGTAATTTTCTACATCAACTTTATTCATGCAATGTTAACAATTCTATCCAAATGTATATGATATATACATAATTCTTATGACCAAGAAGGGCTTATTTAAGAAAGCAATATCTGTTTAATTTTAAACATTTAATTAATGTAATTTACTACATTAACCTACATTCACCTCCATAGATGCAGAAAAACAGTTCACAAAATTTAACACCTCTTCATGGAAACCTCCCCAACTTGAGAGGTAAGGAAACTTCTGCGATGTCATAAATAATGTCAATGAGAAACATTTAGCTAGCAGCATATTTTACAATAAATGTCTTACCCTCAGTTGAGCAAGAATGTTTGTTTTCATCGTTATGTTTAGCATTATACTAGACCCCTTATTCTGTGTAACAAACCAAAATGAAGAAGTGAAAGGAACAGATAGTGGAAAACAAAGAATTCACTTTCTCCTAATTTATATATGGCATGATTTTATATGTAGACCATCATAAAGAATCAACAAAACTAATAGAAATACTATATAGCTTTATTTAAGATACAGGAAATAAGGTCAATTTATTAAAAAAATTATATTCCCTAGAAAAATCCTAGAAAATAAAAAGTGCAATTTATGAAAGAATTAAGGATATAAAACAATTATGAATAAATGTAATGGGAAATGGGCAAAAATCTCTGTATTGAAAACTAGAAAATATTATGGACAAAATTAAGAATATTTAAATAGATAGATGATACTCCTGGATTAGACTTACTATCATTAAGATGGTATTTCTTAAATGGCTTAGAAGAGAAAAAATGAAATAGTGAAAATCTAAGAAGACATGGTTTGCAGCAATGGGCAAATATATACTAAAATATAAATATAAAAAGCTATGACTTTTGCACTACTTTCTTTAAAAAGATCAAAGTTGGAGAAGAAATGGCTACCAAATTTTAAGACTTGTTAAAAAAAAAAACTACTACAATGATCAAGAAACAGTGATACTGATGAAAAGAATTGAGAAACAGATGAATGAAACACAGTGGAGAGTTAAAAACAACACTAAGCACACATGATTCATTAGTTTTTTGACAAAATAACCAAGGCAACTCACGAGAAAAAAAAAAAAAGTCTGTAAACGAATGCTGTCAGTACAACTAGAATTCAAGTTGGGGAAAAAGATAAGCACATAATACTATACAAAAGAAATTAACTTGCTATAGATGAGAAGAAAAAGCATGAAATTATAAAATTTCTAGAAAACAAATTCAATGGTATGTATTGAAGACTAAGGGTAGGCAAAAATTTCTCAGGACATTCAAAACACTACAAAAGACAAAAATGATAAATGGGATTTCATAAGAATAAAAATTTATCTTTCATTATGAAATGCCATTAAACAAATAGAAAAGCAAGTCACAAACTGGAAAAACACATTCTCAGGACATTATCTGACAAATAGCATTTATACTCGTATATAGTGGTTAGTATATGTTACATAGGCATTTGAATATGCCAAAATGAAGCCCACTATTTGGCACAACTAATATACACTAATAAAATTTTTCAAGAGAAGTGATATTTTATTTAGTGACTCAGACATCAAAATGAACTTGGCTAGACTATATATTTTATAAAAGACACATTTATGTTTGTATTTCTGTGTGTATTTGTGGGTATAGATAAATTACAAGGTCTTGGGGGAAAATCAAGTGTCTCTGGCAATCTCTAAGACTGGTCTTCTAAGAGCAAACTTCCTAGCTTTTGACTGCAACCAGAGATGCAATAAAAATGTCTTAGACTATGTTTGTAGTCACAAAATTGAATTCTTTTCCAGGTGTTCAGTCTTTTGCTGGAGGGTTTCTTCTTTTTTTCTTTTTAAGGCGATTGTTTACAAATGGTGTTCAGCCTAGCAGCAATACATGCCAAAGAAAAGGAAAAATGGCAGAAGAAGGGATACACGGCATGAACAAAAATGGTTTTGAAAGACAAGATGTTTTACATTTTATAATTCTTTGAGATTTAAATCTCAATGCCTACGAACAGGTTTTATTGGAATATACATGAGTTAATTCATAAAAAGGAAGTGATATTTTAGTGAGAGAAAGTCTTGCAAATCAGTATGAGAGACAAAACTCTGAATTTTTTAAAGAGGGCAAAAGCCAAAGGTGCAAAGATGCACGGAGTGCCCTGCAGTCTTGGTGACCCACTTCCCAAAGATGTTCAAAAAGTCACCACGCATAGGAAAGGGTATCAATATCACTAGTGTTTAGAGAAACTCAACAAAACTGGGAAAAATTCCACTTCACGCCTATGAAAGTGTGATGTGCTGTCACAGGACTGACAAGAACAAGCATTGATCAGCGGGACTAGGGAGCCCTCCTACTGTGGGACTGCAAAGGGGTGCAGCCCTTTCCAACTCTGCTGGTGGGCTCTTATGAAATTATCCCTGTATCTTCTCCATGGCAAGCAATTGCGCCTCCACATAGTTATCTCAGAGGAATAATGCACAATGTCCTAACTATTCATAGCCAATTCAACAGCAATAGGCAAAAATGGAAAGGAATCTGAATGCCTGTCAACCACTAGGGTATATTTCATACAGTGGATAAAAGGAGCAAACCTTCACTGCATACAGCCATTTCAGAAATATCTTCTTGAATGAAAGAAGCCAGAAGCAAAAGAGTATAATCTCTGGGGTTAGATTTACACAAAGGTCAAGAATAGGTGTTATGGGCTGAACTCTATGACCCTCCCCATTGCTATATTCACATCCCAATCCCTAGTGGCTCAGAATAGATTTGCAACCAGAACTTGAACTAGTTAAAAGGAGACCATGAGCGTGGGCGTTAGCGCAGGGTGACTGGTGTTCTTACAGAAAGGGGAGATGAGGATGCAGGCACACAGGGGGCAAAATGTTCTAGGACAAAGAAAACAGGCAATCAAAGAAAGTGTTAGCTGTAGAAGAACCTGCAGCTGGGGGAATCTTTGATCTTGGCCCTCCAGCCTCCAGAATCATGAGGAAAGCAATGTTCATTCGGACACCAGGCTCAGGTGCTTTGCTACGGCAGCATCCTCAAATTAGCACAAGGGCCAAAAATAGTAGGTGATCACAGAAATCTGAAGAGTGGTTGCCTTTTGCAGAAAGGGTTTTGGTTTGCAGGAGAACAAGGAAGTTTTTGGGTTGATAAAAATGTGTATCTTGGTTAGGGAGGTGGTTATTTGGGTGTATAATTGCCACGAGTGATTCACTAGCCTATGCTTAATATTGTATTAGTATTGCATTGTTCATGAATTGGGCATAAACGTTTTCACTATAAAATGTTCAAAGTCTAGCATTTTGAATAGAACAATGGCAACATAGCTGTATAGGGTTTCTAAGAAGTGCCTGGCACACTGTTCAGTGCATAAGATGTTTCCAGTGTCATCTCTGAGTCTGCCATCACAGTCTACCCACTTCTTCCTTTGAAATACTTGCCTTCTGGAATTTCAGTTAACAGTACCAGTGAGGCAATCAGACTACTTTGACCTTTCTTGTTTTTTAAATTTTATGTATTTGGTACAGGGTCTCACCACTCAGCTCAGATTCACAGTGGTCCTCCTGTTTCAGCCTCCCCAGCACTGGGATTATAGGCATGTGCCACGACCCTGGGTCTCAGTGTCCAATTCAGAGCACCTAGGGTGGGGCCAGCATGGCATGTGAGACCAGGGCTCCAACCTGGGTCCTTGCACTTGTCTAGGCAGGCACTTAGTCCACTGACCTATCTCCATGGCCCTACTTTGTTCTTCTGTCTGTGAACTCTGCTGTTTGCTAGAGACTTTGTCTCCTCTTCCCTGTGCCAGGCAGAAGCGCCAACAGCTCATTCCTCCTGGGCTTGCCCTTCACCTGGTTAATGGATCTGGTTCATCCATGAATGAATTTTGCACATTCTTGTGAAGGCCACAAATCCCTTTCCAGCTCCAATGTCACCCTGCAAAGTGCCCCCAAAATGGTTTTATTCAGGCTTTCAGAGAGGCATCTGCTCATCATGTCCACAGCAGCTTTTCTGTTGGGAAAAAAGTTTGCCCTCCCACATGGGATTTGAGGCATGTTAGTGGGATCCTGGAGGGGGGAGCTGATGTGTTGCCCTCACATCTGAAGCCCCTCTGCAGGAGGGTCTTTGGTCCCCTGCCTCAGGCCATTTCCTTTCTGCCCTAGGAGTCTAAGAAACATGTTAATAATAAGCTTGTAATTTACAAAGAACATGGCCTTTCAACAATAGCTTGAGTAATGGAGGTGTGGAATAGAGAGAGATGATCCCAGGTAGAAAAGTAGTTTATTGGTAAAACACACAAATTGTTCTCTTCAGTTCATGCTGGCCAGACCCTGGAGCTCCTCCACCTGTGCTAAGTTACCTAAGCCTGAAAATAGGGCTAGAGAGGAAATGGTAAAAAACTGGATTGCCGTGCTTGGGGCAGAGGAGACCAGAGCGAACTCAGCAGAGCATTCCAACTGGGAAAGGGCATTTTACCGTTTGGATGGCCAGCTGTCCTGCAACTCCCATGAAATGTGACACAAGTTTTTATCTTAAAGTCACTTTAGAGAACTATTCTGCTGGGCTGGCCCCATGGAAGATTACTTATTCCCTAATGAGCTCTACAAAAGGGTTGGTGGAAGCAAAAGTTAAACTTTTCAAAGGAGCGCATTAGGGGAACAGTCCCCCAATAAATCATTACCTCAGACTGGACAGAGGAGGGACCTTTGATAATAAATACATCTCGCTCATTCATTTTTGTCAATACAAAAGCAGAACTTAAGAGGTGATGTGATTTTTAATGAAATCAATGTGACCTACTGGATATATTTCCAGAAGAAAGCCCAACAACATTGGGATTCTTAAGTTGACATCCATGAGCCTCTATGTCCAGATTTGTGTGCAAAATTTTATATGTGTCTGAACCTCTGCTGGGGGAGCATTGGACCATTACTTCGGCATTGAGTACTAAAGTATTCCAATGTTCTATTCTAGTTAGTAAATGCACACTGCTCCAAGCCTGCAGAGGGTCCTGCCATCTATTAAATGAATGGCAAGTGTCTGGTCAGTGGTGAAGTTTTATACCATTTTCTTCTGATCCAACAATGCCAAGACCATGCTAGATGTTTAAGGTTTTAAAAACCACCTTGATTTGTGTGTGTGTGTGTGTGTGTGTGTGTGTGCGCATGTGTGTACACATCCACATGTGTGCATGTATACTGTTTTTGGAAAGAGGCCATCTATAGGCTTTCCTTAAGTTGTCCAAGAAATCCCTGAAACTAAAACAACTAAAAGCCTTGGTTCTAGCTAGAATTCCACTGTGATACTGGCTCTATTTCCAATGCTTTATAGTAAACAAAGGTCCCTGGATTTGCATGGATAGCACAGTGCCAAAAATTTTTAAAAGAGTTGGCAAAGCAAGAGTTGAGGAACAGTAGCGCAAGACACAGTTCCTGTGGCCTTCTCTCATAGGGACTCAGGGGAGGCATTAGGAGACCCAGATTACTGATGAAACATGCTTGATGACATTTCCTCAAAAATATTTCTCGTCAACCAAGAGAGGCCTTCTACTCCTACAGAAGAGCCATGTGCCTAGATGAACAAATTTTGACACAAAAATGGGGTAATAACAAGCGTCCCACCTCAGAAGTCTGTCTCTCTTATTGAGTGGGCAAGTGGAGTTTTGAAGAACCAGTAGTCAACAATCATTTGTCATAGTCCTACTCTGTGTCAGGTCTAGGGCTAGGCTCTAAAAAAGAGTTCTGGAACAAGTCTTGAAAATGATCCACTACACGACTTGGGCGGTTTCTCCTTTGTGAGTTCGGAGACTGAGGCTGAAGGCACAGTCACACGCCAGGTTTACCCAACAGCTACAATGCTGAGACTCGAATTGTGGCTTTACCTGTGAGTGTGGGACGTGAAGGAGGCCTACTGGCTGTCTTATCTGAACAGCTCTTCTTGAGAAGCTTCACCAGGGTGTGTAGAACATACTGGGAGACAATCAAAACAGGGCCTAGTTCAGTCCTGTTGATCCTCTAACCAATGCCCTCTGTCAAGCATCACAGAAAGTGCGGGATTTTTATTGCTGTGGCCAAATACTGGAGAAAAAAATGATTTAGAGGCAAAAGATTTGGTTTGGCTTATAGGTCCAGAGGTTTCTGTCTGTTGTTGGCTGGTCCCACTGCTGTGGACTTGAGGTGAGGCAGCGCATCATCGCAGAAGGGAATGGTGGAGCATAGATGCCATAGATGGTAGCTGGGAAGCGAGACAGAGTGAGAGTGGGGGAGAAAGGTTCAGAGAACCAGAAGGAGCCCCAAAGGTTGTGTCTCTGTGGCCCACTCCCTTCACTTAGACTCCTTAGTTTCCATCATCTCCCAATGAGGGCACCAAATTACGAATTTATCAATGTCTTATTAGACCATGGGTGAAGTTAGTGTCTTTAGCTTTGGAGAGCCCCACCTCTGAATTTACGAGATTTGGGGAAAATTTTAGATATAAACTGTACGCTCTTTTCCTATTTTGGCAGGATAACAAAGTACAGATGGGTATAGGGATAACATAGGTACTTAAACACAAGGAAGGAGAAAGAATGATAACTTACATGTTTCTTCATGAGCTTCACAATTTTGCCCAAGGAAGGGCCTCTGAAGCCTTCGTCTGCCAGTAATAGCCATGGACCAGTGAACGAGTGCCCCCAGCTCCTAGCAGACCTCACAGTACTGTAACACTTGCTTGCTTCTCAAGTCTTTCATAAATATTACAAGTATTGGACCTAGCATTTTATCTGCTATAGAGTCAATCTTTGTTCCTGTGGCTTTGAAGATCAACTCCCTCCTTTCATTCCCAGAGTACAATCTATTTCCTCTGCACAGACATCAATGCAATACTGTACTTCCACAAGAACACTTCTAGAAAATTGGAATCTTCTGCTTAGAACTCAGTGAAGGTTTGCAAAAAATATGGCCATAATGATTAAGCTTCTTAAAATAAGATCCAATACAAAGGGTATGTGGAAGCTACCTTACCAGTTCTAAAATATGGTTTATTTTGATTAAAAAACTTCATTTCTAGAGTTTTATCTTAAGTAAGTAATCATAAATATCACACGTGTTTATACAGTGCTGCTGTTTAGGAGAAGAAACTAAAATTATCTTCTAATTTGATCACAAACAATCTCACAATGGATTGGTAAAATTAATTATGTTTATTTATAGAGTAGTACCATGCAGCCTCTTAAAATTAGTTTATATATTTAAACTGCAAAATTAAAAAATATGCTATAAAAGTCTATTATTATGCCATAATTATATATCAATATATGCCATATATTTAGAAAAAAGTCATATAGCATTAACAAGCTATCTCAATGGATGGACTTGGTGTTATTGGGTCGCAGATAATCCATTGTGTCCTTTCACTGTCATGTAGTGGAGCAGAGGCAGAGCCATCCGTTAGCTGTGCCATGTTGTTTTCTCACTAGGCACATGGCGAAAGGCATGACCTAGCTTCCTGTATGTAGATTGGCCACAGGTTAATTCTGGCCAATAGAAAGAATGTAGGAAAAGTGATTACTTACATACTTGGCTTTAGAAAATCTTGGGCAACTCTCTTTCTCCATCTCTCTCACTGACAAGGTCTAGCTGAAGATCCCGTGCCATGCAGGCACAGTCAAGTGGAAGAATTCTGGATCCTTGAGTCACTGCCCAAGGGAAGGGCAGTCCCCACAGTCAACCACCTGCTTAGGAACATCTGTATTCAATCCTGAATGAGTGAGAAGTAGTTTTGAATTCTGTTAATCCACCATGATTTTGAAGATTTTGTGAGTCAGTGTTAATTACTGTAATACACAGTTTCTAAGTTTTCTACGGCAAATATGTATCACTTTTGAAATTTGAAAAGCAAGTGATTTTAAAAGAATAACTGCCCATCCCTCTTTCTTTGCAGCAGTGATGTATCTTTAAACACCTGCGAGCAAAGAGCTAATCCCCCTCCTCCCCTTCTCACGCCACCTTCTACAACACAGTAGTGCCCTGGAAGTATTTTGGCAAATGTGCTGTGACTTTGGATCTGTACAGTAGAGCTTCTTTGAAGACTTAAGCTGCTTTACCAGAAACCTGGGGAGCACAGCCACAAAGCCACTGGCAGCTGGCTCATGGAAATCACAGGCAGCACAAGGACTGCTGCTTGGCCTCGGGCCCAGCATATGGTCTTGGAGAAGACAGATTTGCCATGGAAGGCTCTCACCCTGCAGAGCGGATCTACAACCTTTGCAACTCCACTTAATGCCTGTGAGTCGCTTGATGTGAACGTGAAAGTGGCCACTGTGGGACACCTGGGGCCTGTACTAGAGCGAGAGGTCAGCGTGATGGGCAAGCATCTGCTTGGGCTGGACCTGGCCAGCAACCACTTTCCCCTGCCCAGGAGTGGACATTTTTCTTGCCCTGTGGATACTAGTAAGCCTGATGCTGTGGGAGGATAGCTGGGCATGATGAAGAGGCTACATACCATGCATTGCATCCCTGACACTGTGCTGGGCACATTGCACCCATGCATCCAGTCCCTGAACAACCTGAGGCGGGTATTATTCTCCTTAGTTCACAGAAGCAGAAAGCAAAGCCCGTGAGTCTGTACGACTCCTTGCAATCATCATAGTCTAGCACAAAGATCCAGCCCAGGTCTACTATTCAGCTCCCTTCATCCCTTTTTTCTCTTGTAAGAATGATTAAAGTATTCCAGCGAGGACCCTAGGAGACATTGCAATTATTCATTGCAGATTTTTATGAGCATTACAATACAGTATCTTTTTTCTACCTCCCACCCGACTTGGCTCTGCTTTATTTCTTTTAGGTTTTAGAAATTGGCTTGAGTACTTCCTTACTTTTGGCTTTGTCTGATTTACCCTCTTTTTTTTTTTTCTTTCTTTCTTTTCTTTTATCCTGTCTCGACATTGAATCTGGACTAATTATATTGCCTTGGAGCCACAGTACAAGGATGGTGGCTTGTGAGATAGAAATTGTGACTTGACCACGTCAGCCCTGCCTGTCCCCAGGCCCCTTCCCCTGCCTTCGGCCTTCTCAGGTCATGGGGGTAGGCAGTCTTGAGTTTGTGCCTCTTGTTTCTGACCCTGTCCTCCCTTTCTCTGTCTCCATCTCTCTCTCTCTCTCTCTCTCTCTCTCTCTCTCTCTCTCTCACACACACACACACACACACATACACACACACACGCACACACACAGAGTCTATGTCTTCATTTAAGGGATCACAATGAAAACCTTATAGGTGGGTTTATTCTAAGGTTAAATGCACACACACCATTCCCTCTAATGCCTGTAGCTCTATCTTAGGAATTGTGGCCCATGCTCATGACTGTCTATCATAGGAATTGTGGCCCATGCTCATGACTGAGCCTTAGAGGATGCAGGGAGAATTCTGGCACACTCTTTGGGGCCTCAAGTAACATCTTATCTGAAGAAAACCTTCATTTAAAAAATACTTTTAAAAATGGGGAATAGTTACATGATGTTACAATACAGGTTCTCATAGGTCCTGAGTCTTCACTGACCTTGAAAGGGTATGGTCAAAATGTTGGCTGTCCTTGCAGCCCTTCTATTTCTCTAATGTTTGGTTTGCAAACTTAGGTAGTTAACCCTCCAGAAGAGAATCTTATTATTACCCTACATCTTGTGCAGTTGGGTTTAACTTCATTGTCTATCTGAATATCAAACATCTTAGGCATAACATGGAACTCAGTTGGGTCCCAAATTTTCTGATCAAGGAGATTATGGAACCACAGAGCAACATGATCGATGATGTAGAGTGTGCCTAAGGAGTGTCACCTGGAGAGAAAACATTCTCTCAGGCTTTCACAGAGAGAAAATTGGTCAAGCAATGGCCGTGACTCATCCACATGGCTGACACTGACAAAGGATCTGCAAACTGCAGTACAGGGTTACAGGATAAATTCTGAGGGTACTTGACTGATCTTATCAGATACAAAAGTTACATTTCTTGTTATACAGGTCTTGCTTTATCTTGGTCTTAACCATCCAGCAGAAAAGTATAAAAGCAAGGTATATAAAGCCATATTAGTATGTTGAGATGTGAAAGGTTCAAGTCAACAACTTCTGTGGATAACCCACTACTATTGTGGACTGCTGGACTGTATTGGATTATTTTGCTGAATTCATGCACCTGTAGTATTTAGATGCCAATGGAATACGCATTTCTGACAGGACTAAACAAAAAAAAGGCAATAGGAAGGAAGGACCATTTTGTATCCGCATATGCAGAAGAGGATAGATATGCAGCTACTTTCATTTAACTCAATAAGAAGAAACATTTGTACTAATAATGTCTGGACAGGAAATTCTGTCTGCATCTTGTACTATGGATAACCACTAAGAAGATAACACTGTACAATGTATTTATTATTGAAACTGTCTTATTAATCAGTTTTGAAACTGTCTCATTGATATTTGTTTCTCAATAAAATTTAAAAAAAACCCAAAACAATGGGGAATAGGAGAGAAAATTGGTGGTGCTGACACACACCAATAATTATTCCTGCCTGAGGTAAGGGTCCTGCTCATGGAGGCAGAAAACTCTTCAGTGAGCCACACTGGCTGCTGAGTTCTACTGTTGGGGAAAGGCAATGCTGGCTACTCCTCCAGGACATGGCTTAGGAGGTCAGGGCAAGGCCTTTCTTTCTTCAGTGGTCTTAACCTCTCCAGCAGCTCCTTTTATTGACACTGGGCACCGGGGATTTCCTTAGACTTTGGAATCCACACTCCCATGTAGCAGACTGTCCTCAGAGTTGAGGCTTTTGTCCTTTTCTCCTGTTTTCTCTCCTCCCCACTGTCTTTGTCCCCAACAGGCATACAGCAATGCCAAAGGTGGGTCTCTGCCCTCCAGGATTCCTTGCCCTCAGCCTTCCTGATCGCAGAGAAGAAGAAAGCTCCCTGTCCACCCCCATGTCCATATAGCAAACAGGGCAAGGTTCTGGTTGGTCCTGTACCCACTTCTGAGCAATCATCAGGGCTAGACCAGGCCTCAAGGGTGTCCCTTCCCCTTTAGGAAAGGCCTGTGGGTGACAGGACAGCCCTGCCTACACCATTTGGAATGGATTCTCACAGGAAACATGGTCCTGTAGCAGCAAAGGGATGAAAGGGAGCCAGGAAGGCAAAAACAACACTGTTGGGTACCTTGTGTGTGTGCTGAGCACGGAGGAACATTGTGGCTGCTCTAGGATGCAGGTGTTTTACAGTATCTGTGACCTGTGGGAGTGTCATTTGAGTTATAAAACTGGTAAGCACTATTTTTATTAACCTACTCTTTCAGACACTGTAGGTCTTAATCTCACTTTTTTCCTTCCCTAAGGAAGAAAAAAAAAAAAAAAACTCTACAGCTGTTTGTGTTCAGGCTTAGATTTCATTCATTCTGATGCCTTTTTAGAATGCCGCTAGGGAATTAGACAATCCTTCTTATGTGCTTTTCTGTGATTTGGCAAAACCCAGGGATAAATTTCTTCCTTTTGTCTTTCTTGCCATGGGAGAATTGAAAGCAGTAGCTTTTGTCCAATAAAATTACTTTTTCTTTTGTTTCTAAAAAGGATTTAAAGGAATGTCACCCAGGGCCAAGAATTCAGGGACCGCCCTCTTCCATTTATTTTACTGCTTTTTCTCCCTGTCTGATATTTTCAAATCTAGCTGGTCTTTCGGAGCCATTTTCATCTTTCCTTTCATTCCTTTGCATCCTGGCCTCAGAGAATACCCAGGTCTTGGGGCCTGTGACAAGGCTCAGTCTGTGGCCGCTTGTCCCATCCCCTGTGTTATGATCAAGTCTCTGTGGCCTTCTCCATAGCCCATGCAGGACTCCATTCAGAACAAACTTTTCTTACATGAAACAGGCATCAGTAGGAGACCTGACTTGTGAAGTCCCAGAGGCTGCTCGAATGCAGGTCTGCGCTAGGATCTGAGGTGTGTATGTGTGCGCGCTATGGCTTGGGCCCTAAATGGCCCCTAATAGTGCATGTGATGAAGGTGTCGCCTCTAGCCTCGGATGCTGCTGGGAGATGACATAAACTTGAAGAGGTGAGGCCTGGTGGGAGCCTTTGGGTCACAGAGTGTGTGCCCCCCAATGGGACTCCATCTCCTCCCTCTTCCTCTCGTCACTTGCCGGCCGCAAGGTGCTCTGCTGCACTGTCTGCCATGACGTGCTGCCTCCTACAGGGCCAGAACAATGAGATAAATGCAGCCTGGAGTGAAGATGCCGAAGAAAAAGCCCAAATCAACCTTTCTTTATAAGTTTATTCATAGTGATGGAAAACTGACTAACACAATGTGGATGGGTGCTTCTGAGTGTGTGTGTGTGTGTGTGTGTGTGTGTGTGTGTGTGTGTGTGTATGTACTGCTGTTTTGTGGTTACAAAATGCCAAGAGACTCCATCTGACCCAAGATGCTCCTGACCTCACAGAAATGCCACAAGCCACCACAAATGATGCCCACATGTTGCTTCGCTGAGGTCCTCTCTCAGCACACACCAACTGGATGAGAGAGATATACTTGACATGGGAGTGGACATGTGCTCTTTCTCACAGTTAACTGCCCAACTCTGACCCAAGATGGGATTGAAAATTGAAGAGATTTTTAAAAAGTATTACTTATCTGTGCCTCATGACTTTAACTAGTACAGGAGGTTTAATTGTCTTTTTGTCTGTGAGATAGAGATCAAAGTAAGGAGATTTCACCAAAGTAGTTCTCTTTCTTCTCAAATTGTGCAGGGCAGTCACTCTCTCCCTGATGGCCATGAGGCTATTTAATTTAGTGGAGTAAGTTTGCTTTCAAACCTAGGCTCTGCTGAGTGGACTGACGAGGAATGCAGCACGCGTTGGCCTCAGCCTACACTTCACTGGAGTGTTCGCTCCAGTCTGCATTTACCTCCACCAGGTATCCTGTGACTTCCTAAACTATGTTGAAAGAACCGCAAGCCAGAAATGGTACATGTTGGAAGTTTGCAGATTAGGCCACATTCAGTATGCTCCTGAATAGATTTCTGGTCTGCCTTCTGAGTTTTTCTATGCTGGTCACTGCCCTATTGTTTTTCCAGACTGAGTCATTATACCGTAAACTCCACAGGCAGTCTGTCTCTCAGAAGAGATTTCATCTTCTTGCAACATGTGAGTCTACCGTTCAGCTATTGTCCCCAATTCCTTTTTCAGTGTCTGAAACATTCTTCTTCTCAAAAAGCTTTTCTTGAACTAATGAATATCAGTGAGTCTTCAGCCAACAACTTGTATAAAACTTGGTGTTTGAGTATCTTCTGGGTGTTTTCTAATCTCACAGAGCTGATTTTTCGACTTCCAAAGTCACTTAATTATTTTCCAATTTGAATAATTAGCAATGGCTTTGTCCAGACCCTCCACTCGCTGCAATGGGTATTCTTGGAAATCTTGTAATAAAACAAGCTAATGTAAAGCATACCATAGTTTTCCTTCTGAAAACTGTTATGATTAAAGAGATTACATTCCTAAAAATATTGGGCTTTAGATCGGAGCTAATGACTGACCACATGCCCTACAATATCAACCAATGAATATAGTCATTGGAAACAGTAAAGGTATGTTTTCAATCTTATTAAATACATTTAAAATAAGTGACAGAGAGTCACATTTTTATTAAGTGTAGGGCCATTTTATGTACTTTGTTAGAACTTAGAAAAATTGTTTGAAGATGATTGGAAATGATCCAGTTAAATATGTTCAAAATGTTTTGTCCGAGGCCTTTGGCTCCCTGTCCTATCTTTGGCTAAAGTAGTTATCTTGAAAATGAGTCCACTAAATTTATAGCTGCCTCCAGCTTTATAAAGTGTGTTCATCATATGAGTCTCCAGTGACTCAATCTGCTGGTGATAATGGGGATGGTGGCGACCATGGAGACACCAAGTAGGGCTCTCCAGTTCCCACTCTGCTTCTTTCCTGTCTCCTTGGGCAAGCAGACAGATAACTCTGAGCACCTGAAGGGCTGGGTTAGCTGGCTCCTGCAGTGGTGGCTTCCTCCCAGGGACTTGGACATACCTCGGGGACACTCCCAAGGCCATCCACAAGGATTCTTTGCAAGGATCTTCAAAAACTTTCTGAAATTGCCTCCACTTGTGTGGGCTGCTCCCTGGGTCTGGTTGGCACAGTGAGGTTCATTCGCTAAGAAACTAAAACTGATGGAAGCGCACATCCCTGGGGATGAGCATTGGAGGGACAGAAACACAAGCTGGGTTTGTGCGTTGTTCCTTCACTCCTCATGGCTTCCTAACCCGAATTTAAATGTCTGAGTATTCTGGTGCTGAGTGGCACCTTGGTGCATGAACTTAATTCTTTCCGCGAGTCTGGTCACAGAATTAATTCCCCATCCCAACTTGTCCCCCGAACATAAAGCACACTTAAGTGATCTAATAATTAATTAGCTACTAGACCTACTGCTTAGCTGTCAGGAGAAACTGTAACACAAAATCCCAGATAGATAGATAGATAGATAGATAGATAGATAGATAGATAGATAGATAGATAGACAGACAGACAGACAGACAGACAGACAGACAGACAGATCTGTGAATAGCTGATCAACTCTTCCATCCAGATTATTTTTTCTTCTTATTACCTTTGAGCTGCTCCACAATTGCTTATGTTGCATAAAATTGATAGTAATGGAAACGGGTTTTGGCATATCACAAATCTAATCTTCTGTGTGTGGGCGAGTGCAATTGATTTTTTGTTCTATAGCTATTTTGTAGAGACTCATTTGATCTGTAGATATGTTATCAGTCACTTAGGCTTATATGCTCCTGTTCACTGCTGTCCAAATCAAAGGAATCCATTTAGTAAAAGGAGAAAAGGATTACTGAAAGCCTGCTGTGAGAAGGTGGAGGGGCCCTTTTGCCTCAAGTCCCCGTCTTCCCATTTACAAGTGGGTAAGGGTCTTTTATAGTACAGAGCAGAGGAGAGAAGGGTGCAGAGAGAATGCGGCTCTCCCTCCACCCTGGTTTTATGCTTCCAGCCATCTTCAGGTCATTCTTCCTTTTCATGGAAAGGAATCCTGGGCCACTCTCTGCATATTTTCTGCTGCTGAGCTATATTCCCAACCCCAGGAAGGGGTTTTGAGGATGTGTTCAGCAGAAAAGAGTTTGGAGAAGTTGCTTATCTCTAACAGGGAAAAAACCCTAAGATTTCCCACTCGCTGTTGCACTGCAGATCTGTTAGACTCGTGTACGCATCCGCTGGCAGACTCATCTCAGCTTTCCATTACTTTGTGCGGACATGGATTTCCAGTCTTCTCTGGCCATCTGTGACACACTGCTTCCCTATTCATCAATAAATTAGAGAAAAATCCTTGATGATATTTCATTTTACCTTTGTATGTGGATCATGATTAGATCACACTCTAAAAATTATCCTTTAACAGTTGGGTCAGTGGCTCATGCACTACTGCAGCTTCTTCCCACCGCAGAGGGGCAGAGGAGGACTCTGTGTTCAACTGGATGATAGCAATTTATACGCAGCTCTAAGCTCATTTCCTAAGCCTCCAGGGGACGACTTAGATGGCACTCTCAGTCACCACTCCCTACCAGTAACTTGCTTTGCACCTGCTTGAGTGCTCATGATCATCATCTGCAATAGTGAGCTGCGCTGGGGCCACTGTGCCTCAAGCCTTACAGCTGAGAAACTAGAGGGCTGTCTCCCACCTGATGCCATTGGGAGGCCCTACGATCCCGACCTTCCCTCAGACCACTGGGTCAGCACAACAGGCACCACCACATCTGTGATCTACTTCAAACCAAATCTACGAGCAGGATAGCTATTCCTGCTTTTCTCTGAGCTCCTGGAACATGTAGTGCTGTCTTCCATCCTTTGACTTTCAGCCTATGAATTTCTTTATGGGTTAAATGTGTTTCTTGTATACAGCGTATTGTTGGATTTTGTTTCTTAATCTACTCTGCCGGCCTATTTATTTTAATTGGTCCTGTTGTTGATTCCCTACTCTCCTCTTATGTTTAATTATTTGTCTTATTTGGTAAGTTCTTTCTGTTGACATTCTTGGAACTATATGCTGATGTTAATATCTGCAATCTAAGCAAGCACCTCAAGGACAGCAATGTGTAATACAAAACTATGGTTGGATATATGTCATCTTGGCCTTCTAAATGTCTATCGTTTCTAATGTCTTATCAATTATTATTATACCCTGTTTAAAATTTTTTTTAAAGTAAAAAGACATGAAAAAATTAAGGTTTATTGAAGGCAAGTGTTAATATTCAATTATTTGTACAGTCTTACACAACTGTATCTGTTAATCTAAGCAACAGACTTAATAAAAACAGGTAATATAACAATCATTGTTAATTAGCTATCCTTATTTTGAAAATCTGTAACATATGTATTACTGTATATTACCTTGTTTTTTTGTTCCTGATCTTTGTTTTGCTTTTGTTTTTACTCTTCAACATAAAATTAAATTAAATTTAAAAAAAAGAAATCTAAATTAACTCAATTAGTTGAAGTGAATTTAGCATCTGGTATACTTTATTTAGATGCAACAACAATTTGCAAATTGATATTTAGTTGTGGTTAACTCTTTAGTCACTTCATGCTTCTACTAATCAAGGATAATTTTTATTGATGTCTATTTTCTGAGGGATGGAAAGAGGCCAGCTAACGCTATCTGTGTGGTGGCTGATATTTTTACCTGTAGTTTTTTCATTTAATCTTTATTTAATCAAAATAAATGCATCAGGGGCCGGGGAGATGGCTCAGTAGAATAAGTGCTTGCCTGGCAAGTGCAAGGGCCTGAGTTCAATCCCCAGTTCCACCAAAAATAAATAAATAAATAAATAAATAAATAAATAAATAAATAAAATAAATGCATGAAAGTAATTTCAATAGTCTTGTACTATTAATGATAATAATATGAATCTATTTTGTCAGTCACTCATAGAACCTCTGGTATGGTCCTCACAAC
Source organism: Octodon degus (assembly GCF_000260255.1). NCBI lineage: Eukaryota > Metazoa > Chordata > Mammalia > Rodentia > Octodontidae > Octodon > Octodon degus. The sequence continues at coordinate 2,134,672 of NW_004524754.1, read as the reverse complement.
AGTCTTAGCAGGTTGGTTGCTAAGTGAAATCTAAACCATGAGATTCTTGAGAAATGCTTCTAAGTCTTTACACTTAGGATTTGAACTTGAGTCCAAAGTTCATGTTCTTACCAATTCTGTAGTGCTCCCTAGTACTCAAAACTTTTGTTTTGCAGTGTCCATTTTGCATGGGGAGTTGCCCTTGAGATTACAAATGAGGCCTCTCTCCTGAATGTCTTGGGAGTTATCATGAGGCAAAGTCCAGGGAATAGATAAAGCTGGGGGAATAGAAGCCAGGAGAAATGACTGTGTCCAGAGTGACGGAGGAACTTTTTTTCAGAGAACGAGAAGAATTTTTCAGAGAACGGTTGAATTTCAGGAGAGATCAACAAGGTGAATTTCCTATTCATTCTAGTCAAAATACAAAGAGGTGACAGATCCCAGTAAATGTAAAGCCACCCAGACAGTTTCTGTGCTGCCTTTGGAGCTGTGTCAGGCCCAAAGCTGCATGCAAGGCTTCGCTCCAGGTCTGGTGTTCTGCATTTGAACCAAGGGCCTTCTGAGTGGCATAGGCAGGAGGAAACTGAAACCACCCAGATGAAGAGACATCAGAGAAGCCCTAGCTGAGGTATATGTGGCTCAGCTCCCTGGTATAAGGGGATGCCAGCCCATGGATTAGCAAACACCTGCAGATATGCTTTCTAAATCACTCACAGTAACTTCTGAGAGACTAAGGGGGATGAGTGAGATTGTGGACCTCGACCTTAAAGCAAACATTAAATGCACTGTCACAAGTGGGAGAATGTGCAGGCTGGGAGCAGGGGCAGGATTCTTGGAGGGAAGGCTGGGAAGCCATGAATCTGAGGAAGAGCAGGAGTGACGCCATCACCTGGAGCCATCTGGACTGCACTTGGGACAAACCACAGAAAATGCCAGCCGAGAGACCCCCACTTGGGAGGCTAAAGCAGAGCAAGCTGTATGGGAGGCTTGAATTGCAGGAATTCATTGATCAAAGTTGGACCTTTCATTTTTGCAGATGTGACAGAAGAAATCAGCTTCATACTGAGGATTGAAGTTCGCTGTCTAAAAGGTGTGAAAGTCTCAGGTTCTCTGCCTATCTGTCAAAGAGCCATTCCCAGATTAGGGGGACAAATAGATTTGTTTTACTATCATTAATAATAAAATGTTTTTATTTCCTTAGAGCTGTGAAAACATATTTTTAAGTGTAGTACAAAAAAGATCATGAACAAAATACACCTGGAGGGCTGACGGGAGGGCTCAGTGGACAAAGTGCCTGCTTAGGCAAGCATGGGGATTGGGTTCGATCACTGGCACCAGGTGCCACACAGGCACCACCCCAGGCATGCTAAATCGCCACTGAGACCAGGAGTGGTGGCCTATGCCTATAATCCCAGTTCTGGAGAGGCTGATAATAGGAGAATCACTACGAGTCTGAGCTGCATGGCAAGACTCTGTACCAAATAGGTTAATATATTAATTAATTAATTAATTAATTAAGCAAAAGCCATCTGGAGTAGTGACACCCTCTGCCCATTTGGTGTGGCCTTTCCTTTTGTATGAATCAAGTGTGTGAATCCTCCCAAAGTCCCTTCCCCATCCTTCCTCCACCAATCACAGAGAGGCTTCGTTTGTGGCACCTTTTCCACTTGCTGAAGAAGAATGATTTTCCCATTTATATCCTTTCTGATATGCTCTTTGCAGAGAGGCACGGAGCTCATCAGAGAATATGGATGATTCAGTCTTTTCACCCTTGTTTCTCTTCTGGCATGGGAGTGTTTTCTGTTGTCCAAGTTTCTTTCTTTAAATTTTAGGTATTTGCTACAGGGTCTTATTACCCAGCTCAGACTCATAGTGATTCTCCTGTTTCAGCTTCCCCAGTCCTGGGATTACAGGTGTGTGCCTCCATGCCTGGGCTTGGTGGCTGGCTCGGGTCACCTGGGGTGAAGCTAGCACAGCATGCAGGGCAGGGAATTGAACCCAGATCCTTGTGCTTGCATAGGCAGGCGCTTAGACCATTGAGCTATCTCCACAGGCTGTCCAAATGTCATAACTGGCTACACATGCCATATTTTAGTGGCAGGCTGAGAACCCATTTTTTTCTCTAGTTGCTGACAATATTGTTTCTTTTGTTTATAAATATGGGGTTTTAAACCTTATAGAGAGGAGCCGGGGAGATGGCTCAGTGGAATAAGCACTTCCCTGGCAAGAGCAAGGGCCTGAGTTCAATCCCCAGTTCTGCCAAAAGAAAACAAAACAAAACAAAAACCTTACAGAGAAAATAACTTTTTGATTTTTGTTTTTCTATGGAAGTAAGCATATCCCCACCTCGCATAGCAAATGCCACTGAATACATGGGGCTAGAGCATGTTTTTCCTTCCTAAAAACTAAGAAAAAAATGTAGCGATTTTTCTTTTCCTTCCCTTAATGGGAATGTGTAGATCTGTGTTCTCTTAAGAAACCTCAAGGAACTTTTTCCTCACCACTTGTGCCAGTGGCCAGGGCTTGTCTAGAACAGCTCACTGGCTTTTGTGTTGTTAAATCAGGAACAGCAGCTTCATTAATGCTTAACTTACTTGCCCCAGAGGTAGAAAAACTTCCTATTTAAAAAAAATCATATTCACTGATTTCCAAGAAGTAAAGGAATGGTGAAGGGCATAACAATTAGAACAAAACTAAGTACTCACTCCTTCTGCATATTTGCATGCCATATGTTGTTATCAGCCAGCAAAGCCCTGAAGGGTGATCATTCTACAGCATTCTGGTTAGATGAGAAGTTGCCGGTAGTCATGGATGTTGGTTTCAGGACATCCATGGATCCTATGTGTTCAGGAGAGGTTCAAGCTTTTTACATGTCATTTTTTTCTGTTTTCAGGTTTTTGAATTTATTAATACAAACCCACATACATGACTTATAGAGACTGAGGAAAGAAGTGCAGGAAAAGAAGGGAAGACGAAGAGAGAAGGAACCTGTGCCTTTGACACAGTTACAAAGCTATGAAGATACAGGCACAGAAAGAGCCAGAGTCAGATAAAATCAGAGACACAGATAGAAATGTTGCATATAGAAGCACACACACACAAACACACACGTGTGTGCACGTGTGTGCACGCACACACACACATGCACAGGTGTACACACACATATACGTGGACACACATGCATGCATAGGCACGAACACACACACAAGCACGCATCTCACAAACCCATGAGATCCACCCACTTCCTATCAATTTTCCCTTTTATGGACTTGTTCAGAGGAGCTACCCATGCTGCCCTACAGCTGAATGCTATCCAAAGTGGCACTGAGCTCTTACCCATTCATGAGCTAATCTTCAAGAATTGTTTTCCACTGGTATGTTGAATATATTGGGGCATTTTTCCCCACCGAAACCTGCATTCTCATATCATTTTGATATGTGGCCCACAGCAGATGAATCTGCTCTGAATTATCCACTTCCACATGTATCTTCTTAGGGCTGTGTGGATCATGCATGTGCTGTGTCCATCCAGGGCAAAGTGCATGGCTAAACAGTTCATGCTGCAGCCAAGGAAAATCTGTGCATCAAGGACTGTTGTGCTATTGTGTGTTGGTCACTGTACGCTGAGCTTGGCTGCAACACTCAAAACCACTGCTGTTTGCCATTCTTCTGCCATTTCTCTGTAGCAAGGGAGACAGAAAAGCGCCAGGAGACCTCACCTGGGCGATGATGCTCCCTGAGTGGAAGGTCAGACCCTTTACTCACTGGATCAGGTCAGCAGTATTTTCTGATGCACATGGACATTTCTGGAACCCGTTAACCCATATCTCCATAGCATGAAAAACAAAGAGGGGGAGAGAAACAAGAAAAGTCTTCCAAGACCTCTGCCAAGAGGTTCAGCCCTCTGTAGCCAACAAGTCCTCTGAGCAACTGCCATCACTAGGGAGCAGAACCTTCCATGTGGTTGCTGATTCATTGCAGTAGATCCCACAAAACAAAGAAAGATGGAGAGGGGAGGATTCAGAAGAAGCGAGAGAGGAGAGGCCAAGCAGAGGCTCCATAGAGTGGGAAGGAGTCTGCAGAGCAGAGGCAAGAGACCCTGCCTGGGGCAGCATCCAGGGGAGGTCTGGGGCTTTGTCTTGTGGCAGGCTCATGTTCACAATTGCTTTCAGAACTTTCAACCTGGGTCCTGGCCCTGTGAAATACATTCTGCTAGAGGATGCAGGCTGGGCTGATACATTAGAATGTGTCTGTGATGTGGAGGGCTCTCCTCCCTCCCTTCCTGCCTCCCCCCTCTCTCCCATGATCATGCAGAGCCGCCTGCAAATCTAGATGAGCTGTCAGCACGTGCACACAGGCTTTCTCTTCCTCTGTCCTCCAAATATATCTTTAGTCAAAATTATTTTATAATGTAATGTGATAAAAGCCAGAACCATGGCTTATCACACCTAGGTTGCTTTTATAACAGCACAGAGTTTGTATCAACTAACATAGATTTACATTTGCACATTATCTTAGTCTGCATAGTGTTGTTCTCAAAGAACACAACACACCAGGTCATTTGTAAAAAAAAAATTATTTCTTACAGTTCCAGAGGCTGGGAATCCAAGGCTGAAGGGTCTACATCTGGTGAAAGCCCTCTTCCTGGGTCACCCAAGTCCAGGAGATGAAGGGACAAGGGTCAAGGACCTGAATAAACTGAGCAAACTAAGACCAGGACCTGGTATACTGAAATGAGCCACAGGAGAAGCTGGAGCACAAGGGATGAAGGGTAATAAAATCTGTGGTGACAAGAAGCCTGGCAAGTAGGTGGAGCTGCATGCCTGCATTTCCCAACATCTGTCTGCACCCTTCCCGGGCCAAGAGCTGCACGAAACCTTCTGAATTCAGATGCTTCCATGATGTCCTGCTTCTGAAACCCCTCTTAACAACCTGGACCTTTTTTCTTCTTTCTAATAAGGCACATCCAGTTCCATTCCCCACTGCTGTCCTATTGGCTTTATTCTTCTGTCATCCTCAGGACAAGAGCCCAGATAGACAACTGGTTACAAGTCCATAATGGGAGGCAGAAGAGAACCAAGAGCCCAGGGCCGAGGACAGGAGGGAAGCGGCTGACCTCCTGCCCGGGTCAGGGGTCCCTCTGGCCACCCACCATGCCTGCCCTGCAGCGTCAGTCTATTTATGAAGGCAGAGCTCTTAAGACCCAGTGACCTCTTAAGGGTCTACCTCTCAACACTGCCACCCTGAGAACTCTGCTTCTCCACGAGAACTCTGGTGGACTCATTCAAGCCATCGCACACTTTGAAGGGCATGAAAGGAGCAGTAATCACAGTATGAACAAAAGCTATATCCATTTAACCCAAATTGTAAATAAGGAGTAGAATAAAAGAGAATAGGAAGCAGGGAGATAGATCTTTCTCTAAAAGGAAGCAGATTAAGAGTTGGGGGAGGAGAAGAGAGGGAAATTAGATGAAAAAAGAAATGAAGGGGTGCTACATCCATGTACCAACTCCACACAAGGAATGTGAACAATATGCATTACGGGCATGTAATAATAAAAAAAAAATTAAAATAGTATAACACTGTGGGATAAGGTCTTTCTAAAAATATAGTTTCATTTTCACTTTCCCTTGTTTAGCATTTTATTCTCAAACATTTTATATCTACAGATATATCCTTATAGGATAGTATTGTTACTTTTTTTAAAAAAAAATGTGTTTGGTTGTTACAGGATCTCACTACGCGGCTCTGACTCATGGTGGTCCTTCTGTTTTCAGCCTCCCCGGCGCTAGGATTACAGGCGTGCGCCACTATGCCTGGACCCTGGCTGGCTCAGCCCGCCCTGGGGGTGGGGATGGCGCAGCATGCGGTGCCAGGGATCCAACTGCGGTCCCTGCGCTTGTCTAAGATTGCCTAAGCAGGCGCTTTAGTCCGCAGAGCTATCTCGCTGGCCCTCAGTATTGCTACTTTTGCTTTAAAGAAAATTATGTTAAAAAATTAAAAAGCAAATCCCTAGTGGGTTGTGATGCAGCCATCTCATTTACACCACTGCTAAAAGATATCTTTTGTATTTCATTTCGTAGGTGAGGAGGCTGAGACTCAGAGTGGTTGAGTTCCAGACTTAGAGGAACTCACCAAGGGGGACTGGAACCTGGACGCAAACTCCGGGCTGTCTGAGGGCAGAGATCCTCCTTTCGCTTGTATTCCAGTCTCTGCGATTCCTCAGCTTGCGTCTGACACAGCTCTGCAGAATTCACCTCACGCCTGCATTTCCTTCTCAGGTCAGGACTAGTCCCCCAAATGTGTTCCTGCGGTCTCATGCCCAGGCTGGCACTGCTTCCGGGTGGTGCTGCTGCACGCCCTCCTAGCCCTCTCGGGCACTGCGCCGCCGGTCCTGGGAGCTCCAAGTTCTGGGATTTGTTGATTGTCCCTAACTGGGAGCTGCCTTCAGAGTCTGGGTCTTTCTAAAAAATCTGTAACAGCTGCGTTGTTGTTATTGTTGTTTGCGTACTTTACTGCTATTTTTGCTTCTGTTTTGAAAAGGACAGTCAGACTGTCCCGCACCTCCGCACCTCCGCACCTCCACACCTCCGCACCTCCCAGCACCTCCGCACCTCCCCACACCTCCCCGCACCTCCCTGCACCTCCACACCTCCCCGCACCTCCACACCTCCGCACCTCCCAGCACCTCCGCACCTCCCCACACCTCCCCGCACCTCCCTGCACCTCCGCACCTCCCCGCACCTCCGCACCTCCCCACACCTCCCCGCACCTCCCCGCACCTCCCCGCACCTCTGCACCTCCGCACCTCCGCACCTCCCCGCAGTTCCCCGTACCTCCGCACCTCCGCACTTCCCCACACCTCCGCACCTCCACACTTCCCCGCACCTCCGCACCTCTGCACCTCCCCGCACCTCCGCACCTCCGCACCTCCGCACCTCCGCACCTCCCCGCACTTCCCCGTACCTCCGCACCTCCGCACTTCCTCGCACCTCCGCACCTCCGCACTTCCCCGCACCTCCGCACCTCCACACTTCTCCTCACCTCCGCACCTCCGCACCTCCGCACTTCCCCGCACCTCCGCACCTCCACACTTCCCCGCACCTCCGCACCTCCGCACCTCCGCACATCCCTGGCCACGCACTTCTAGCTCACCACCTTACCCCCTTTAAACAGATTTCCACAGGCCTGCTCAGACTTTCCTGTAACTTCTAGCCTCTCAGCTTAGTTTAAGCTTCTTTTCTAATGGTTATACGACTACTTCAAGTTTACTTTGAACTTTATGAAATAGGATCATTTTCTGTTTAATGAAATATCTTAACATAAAAAGTTTCAAACTTCAGAAGGCTTTAGAGAACAGTGTAAACCACTGATTATTTACCACCCAGCTTTAGAAAGGTCTAGCATTTAGCCATATTTTTTTCTTCTTCATGTAGAGGAAGAAAACATTCTGACACTAACTTAATTCTTAGAAATGATAGCTAATATATATAATATATATATAATATATATAAAATTAGGTGTATTTTCTGTCCTCTGTGTGAATTATATGAGGGTAACTAAAGAGCCTTTGTTGATGAAAGAAAATTGTGTTTTATTTAATCAAAGAATTCAATCGAATTAAGTAGAAGAAGTGAGGAGATTTAAAAATTATTCTTTTGTAACCATTAGCGAAATCATCAAGGCAAACACATTTAGGAAACAATTATCAAGGTTTTAAACTAATAAATGAAGGTGACTGAGAAACTTGGCGGTAGCAGGATGAGGCTGTTCCCTTATTTTTCTTTTTTAATCTACTTATATTAACAAAAATAGCACGCCCCAATGTGGAGCCACGGAAGCACTCAGTATAGCACAGGCCATCCTTTGCAAAGAAAAAGGAGGGTGAATCTAATTAGACCAAACACCTCACATACTCCTTACATAGAGGATACCAAGAGACGAGAAGCAAGCCAACCAAAGGAGCAAGCGTACAAAGAAGCCCAGGACGGAGGGAGTTCTTACGAAAGGATGGCATAAAAAAGATGTCTGTGCAGTTTGGCGTGGAGGCTTGGGGAAGGAAACCCTGCTCTTTATTTAAAGCAAAGCAAGACATTAAAAGGAAGCAGAATATGTGTCACTTGTTTGGATTCTGATTTGTACACGCCTAATTTAAGGAGGTATTTTTAGGACAATTGTGGAAATAGCATGAACTTCATATTCTACATGATTTCAAAAATATTGATAATTTTAAAAAATTGATAAGTGCTACAATTATACAAGAAAATGTCTATTTTTAGAGATGACTATTGAATTAAACCATTTTCTTTAAAACAGTGGAATCAACAGTAAAATACAGGGCTGGGGAGATGGCTTAGTGGAATAAGCGCTTCCCTGGCAAGCACCAGGGTCTGCGTTCAATCCCCAGTTCTGCAAAACAAAAACAAAAACAAAAACAAAAACAGTAAAATACAACAGACACACTTGAGGTCTCTGAGTAATTTTTCCTCTGATCTCAGTTCCGCACTTCCTGTGACAAGAATATTTACTACCTGAACCCATTATTCCTGATATCCATCCGTATTTGCATCTACTAGTTTATGTGTGTGTATCTATAAGTGACGTATAGTATTAGTTTTCATATCATGAAGTCTCCCATAAATGGTATATCATAGCAGGCACCAATTGATGCATAGCTTATTTTATGATATAATATTATCTTTACACATTCAATTTTTTCTGACATAGGTATAGGTATAACCACTTTATTATTTTTCCATTATAAGAATATCCCATAATTTCTTTGTTGATCCGACTCTTGGCTGACACTCGGGCTGTTCTGAGCTTGTCTCTGCGCTCGAAGTCCTCCACAGACAGTACTACGTGTCGCTGTTCACACTGGCTAGCATATCCCTGCAGTAGATAGATTGCTTCATTTCCATCTTTAGCAGAAACTAAGAAGTTATTATTTGGAGGTGTAACAGTTGCTATGCTAAACACAGCTTTTGAGACTATATAAACCTGCACATATTCCAGCATGCAGGATCAACAGGTGTGGAGAAGATGACTTTTATTATTATTATTATTATTTTATTTATGTATTTCATACAGCGTCTCACTATACAGCTTGTATTCACAGTGATCCTCCTGTTTTTAGCCTCCCCAGTGCTGGGATTACAGGCAGGCATCTCCATTCCTAGACTCTTTCACCAGCTCAGCTGAGCCCTGGTGGGGGGTGCAGCAGGCATGTGGGACCAGGGACTGACCCCTGGTCCTTGTGCTTGCCAAAGCAGGCACTTTGTCTGCTGAGATATCCTGCTGGCCCTTTGAGGGGATGACTTTTAATCACAGTGCTTGAAGAGTTTTGTTACATGAAAGTTGGGCTTTCACATGAAATTGTTCAAATGCAACCACATTAAGAGCAAGATGAATTTACAAAACAAATATACAAAGAAAGCCTGCACAAGTCCCAGATGTCTTGAGTTAAGACATCAGTGTTCTGTAGAATCATTCTAATCCCAATCCCTTTCTAATTCCTCAATGTTATTGCAGTTGGAATTTAAATAACCATTAGAAGGAGAAACACTGGGGATCTTCTAAGAAAGACTACAGATCATGGAAGAACAGACACATCTATTACTGCGTGTCAGGAGAGGGCACAGCTCTACAGCCTACAGATCCTTGGCATTATGGAGGAACAGGGCAAGTGGAACGACAAACGGTGGTATTTTATCTGAGAACATCTGGAAAATAGCCCATCTTATCATTTTGGGTTAGAAGCAGGTAAAGAACTTTTGTATGGCCAGCAGGCTGTAAATATACTCCAGGACATGGGACAACATCTTAACGAGTATCCTTGGGGTGTAGGCATTGGGCTTGGGGCTTGGCATGCTCTGGTATCCAGGCTCCAGGGTCTGGCAGGGACAGAGGGGAATAGGAAGTGGATGTCTAAGCAGGGAGTTCACAATGGGGATGGGGTGAGGAAAGCGTTCCCTAGAGGGCTGCAAGGCAGGCCCACTTCCCTCACTCACTGGCTCACTCCTGCAGCCCTCGCTGCTGGGAATTATTATCTCTGTCCAGCTTTGCTTTTGCCCACCTTCCTGGTCCCTCTCACTCTCAGAACCTTGAGCTTCTCTATTTTCTGACCTAGGAGTCCAGTAGAGGTTTCCCTGTTGCCGGCTGCCTCCCAAACTTAAATGTGTAAGAGGTTTCGGGAAAATCATCCAGGAAAGCCTTCTAATGGTGGCCAAGAATTAGTGTCCCAGCTTTGGTTCAAAATATGTCCCTCCCACTTACTAGCTGTTTAAGAAAACTCACATTCTTGCCTTGGTGGTCTTGTCTGCAAAATGGACACTGCTTGCCCTTGAGTCTATGCCCACCACAAAGCTTGGCATCCAGATGTCAAATAATAGCCATTGCTTGAGTTTTATATGATTTTAGAAAAATGGGAGATGTTAGGTTAGGTTTCTAGTATTATTAACCCATAGATCAAATTTTTATTTTATTTATTTGTTTATTTATTTTTTTTTTGCAGTACCAGGGATTGAACTCAGGACCTTGTGCTTTCCACACAGGTGCTTATGCTGCTGAGCTATATCTCCAGCCCCTGATCTAATTTTTAAATAGTTTACAGTGGTGTTTGTTTGTTTGTTTGTTGTAAGTCAAAGTTACTTAGTGACTTTTCTTCCCCCAACTTATTTTTGTCTGAAAATAGTTTCATTCTGTGATGGTGTTCTTTCAATTGTGTATAACTTTTTTCCTTAAACACAGCTTCAGTTTATTCAGTTTTCGCTTTAGGTGTCTTGCTGACTGTAATGTTTGGTTATTAAGGGTGTACTCGTTTTGAAATAGGTGCCCACTTGCCATTCTGCTTCCTGTTGATGCCCATTTGTTTCCTAAGGGTCCGGTCTGTGCAAATTAAACTTTGGTTTTTTTTTTTTTTTTTTTTTAGAATAAAGCATTATCACCATGGTGGAAAATGCTCATGGTATTTTTACTTTGTATTTCAAAATTCTCATGCCTGTCATTCCACTTTTGCCAGCAGGTGTACGTTCCTGCACCACGTAAAGCAGGTACAATATTTTCATATTATGAGTGGCCTCCTGCTGTGTGAAGTATTCCACAACCTGTTTTTCCATGAGCATTATGGAGGCATATACAGCTCTAGCTTATTACTTTTGACCGGTGAAGTAGACTTTCTGCTCAGCAGGCCTGAGAGTCTTCAGCTTTGCCCCTGCTCCTCACACTTCATGTCTGCATGTGCGCCCATCACAGACTCCAAGCATGCTTGCTCTCAATCTTAGATAACAGTGGCATCATATTTAAATTCCCAGCCCCTAATTTAATAGATGTGCAGAGGGTTTTATAAATGCTTTTAATTTGTACTTCCTAATTATTAGCAGCAGTCAGTCAAATTGCTGTTTCTTTGGCTTATCTGTCCATGTGTTGCCCATTGCCTCTCCTGCTGGACTGTCCTTTGAGCCTGCGCTTGAAGTGTGTGGGTGTTGATGAGTGATTTGTAACAGTGTCTTGTGGAAGTGGGGAGGCATGTACAGATTACTGGCAGGCCCCAAATTGTTCTAATTTCTCAAGAGCCAATGTACCTATTAAGCAACCCCATTTTCTACTGTCCTTAGGCCTCTTACAGGAAGAATGAAAGACATTTGCAAAAGGTAGAATGCAGCCTGCATTTGTCCAAGTTCCAACTCTTTTCTGATCTCTACAATGAGAAATAGGGAGTGAGATTACCAGAACTAGGCTATTTCCCTTTTTACCATCCTGTGGAGACATGATTGGCATATAAAAATCCATATTTGTTTTTTAAACCCCTATTTAAAGAGAATAATTTGAGGGGCTGGGAAGATGGCTCAATAAAATAAGCACTTTCCTTGCAAGCACAAGGGCCTGAGTTCAATCCCCAGTTCCACACACACACACAAAAAAAAGAATGATTTGATACTTTTTGACATCTATGTATGTTTTTCTGACTTATATGGGAAACCATGCTCACAATGAAGAAAAGGAAATGTCTCCATCATCTCCGAAATCTTCCTTCTACCCACTTAAAAACTTCCCTTCTCCTGTGTCTAGGCAGCCATTGAGCTGCCTTCTGCCCTACAAATACTTTGTAGTCGAGTGGGGAATCCCATGAGATGCACTTTTTTTGTTTTTTAATCTTGTGTCTTTCACTAAGTAAAGGTTCTTGGAAATTCACCCATATTGAGGAGTACATAACTAGACAATTCCCTGGTATTGCTGACCAGGGTTCTATCATATAGAAGCACTATTGTCTGTTGATCAGAATTTATACTGTTTCCAGTTGGGAATAATAAGATAAAGTAATAATGAACATCCATGTACAAGTGTTTGTGTGGGTTCATACACATCCTTTCTCTTCAGTAAATATGTGAGTGAGTGGGCTAATCATGTGACAGGGTCTATTTAATATTTTCTAAATTGCTGAAAAGTTCTGCAAAGTGGTCACACAATCTTCTTCTTCTTCTTCTTCTTCTTCTTCTTCTTCTTCTTCTTCTTCTTCTTCTTCTTCTTCTTCTTCTTCTTCTTCTTCTTCTTCTTCTTTTTGTGAAACCAAAGATTGAACTCAGGTCCTTGCTCTTGCCAAGGAAGCACTAATTCCACTGAGCCATCTCCTCAGCCCAGCCACACAATCTTCTATTCCCACCCAGAGTGTGTGATGTGGAATCCCCATTTGACAATATTTGGCTTGGTTATCATTTTTAGAATTTGTCATCCTGGGAGGTTTGTAAGAGAAGAACATTTTGGCTTTCCTTTGTTTTGCATTCACCTGGGGACTAATAATGTTGGGCATCTTTTTTGTGTTTATTTCTTAGCAGTATGTCTTCTTTGGTGAAATATTTGTGCAAATATTTTTTTCCACTTGCTTGTTAGGTTATTTTACTTACTATCACATTTGGGGGTATTTTATAATATTTTGAATTCAAGTCCTTTATAAAATGTATGTTTGATAAATATTTTTGCAATGAGTAGTCATCTCTTCATTTTCTTAATACAGTCTTGCAAAGAAGTTCAATTTAAATCAATTTATTCTCTTAAAAATCATACTTCTGGCAGGGCATGGTGGTTCATGCCTTTAATTTCAGCACTCAGGAGGCTGAGGGAGGAGGATGCATGAATTTGAGGCCAGCCTAGGATACACAGTGAGTCCCTGTGTCAAAGAACAAAACAAAACAACCAAATAAAACATACTCTTAATATCAAAGCCAAGAAATTTTTGATAACACATGGTCACACAAGTTTTCTCACAAAATTTTGATAGATACTTAGATCTCTGTTGCTTTTGAGTTAATGTCTGCTTATGATTAGGGACTACATTTTAAATTATTATTTTTACTTTTGATACACATAGGCAATTATTCCGCCATCATTTTTGAAGACACTGCCTGCGTTCCCGAGTTGTCTCTGCTCATTTGTTGGAAATCGCTTGTGTGCCTATGTGTGAGCCTATCCTTGGTCTATTCTTTTCCACTGATCCATTTCTCTTCACCACCTCTTCTTGATTCCCATACTTTTCATAGGCTTCGAAGTCAGGTAATGTGAGAAGATGCTTCTCATGACTTCACACAGATTTGGCATCTCAGCATAGCTCCCGTGGTATGATTGGAGACAGAGAGGCTGTCTGCGGCAGCAGAAGGACAGTTCACGGGCACAGGCACAGCCGGGGACGCTGTGCTGACTGATTTCACCTTTGGCCAGCACTGAGGAACCAGCTCCAGGCTCCAGCTGTCTCTGGGTAGCTGGTATCCTCAGCCAGCCAAGATGGCTTTTCTAATCACATTTCAGCTTTCTGTTCCATGGCTTTTCAGGTGGCCTTCCTGAGGTCAGCCGAAAGCACTCTTACAATCTTGGGTTGCTCAGACAGCTATTCACATATTTCTAGATTGTCCTTGAGTTTTCTTTATTTGGGAATAGCAGCCATTCATTTTGCAAATCTTAAATTTTCATTCTGAAAGCTCCAGTGTTGCCAATACACTATTCTCACACCTGAACACAGGAGGACATTGGAACTTCTTTCCAGGTTTTGAGGACAAAGAACCTGAGTTTCAAAGGAGGTTCTTTTCAAATGTTTAGAAATGCTGTTTTCTGGGAGATAACAGAATGCCTCTTAATTGCATTTGAAAGCACAACTTTGAAGATTGGCACGTTGTTCATTCATGTATCAATCATCTGTCACTTTTGGGCAGCCACTATGTCCCAGGCACTTAGCTAGCGCTGTGGGGATAAAGAAGCTCAAGGAAGCTTTCCTCTAGTAGATTCTAAACTTCTAGAAATCAAGGCCAGTTAAAGACACTACTTATGGATCACATTAATCTAGGGTTGAGACCCTAGATCTGCAATTTCAGCTCAGATAAGATTGATACTATCACTGGGAGGCATTTTCTGAGTTAATCAGGCAGAAATTAAGAATAGTGGGACCTGGATGACAAAGACAAAGTCTTGGAAAGGACAAAGTATTCAGACGGCACCAGATGCAGTAAGTTAGAGGCCAAGCCTTCAAAGGGGTCATCCAGGGTCAGTGAGCATTTATTAGAAAAGAATGGAAGAAGAAAGGGGAGTAAATGACTAAGGAATTGTCTTACCTCCTGCCTGGGGATGTGTATGCATAGGAGGGAGGCTAACAGTGAATTTGAGCCTCAGAGGTAAAAGGTGTTGAATCAAAGCTCAGCAGGTATCCCTTTTCCTCCCAGGAGGGGTACCAAGGCAGGGAGGGTCCAGACATGTCCCAGAGGAAGGAAGGCATCAACACGAGAAGTCTGTCTTCTGTGATGGATGCAGATTCTGTACACATCATTAAGAAGAACTCCTAAAGGGTAGAGAGACAGGGTTCCCTGCCAAAGGAAGCAAAGCTATTGCCAGGCTAAACTTCATAGTGTGCCAGGAGCCCTTGCTTACCTTTGGGAGCTGGACAATCCCTGGCCTGCCACTCTGGCTCCCCCTTCTACCCTTCTTGGCTATCTTTTCTCATCTGTAGTTCATTTCCAGGACTCCATATTCATGGAAACCACTGCCACCTTCCACCCAAAGCCCAGAGCACAATAGCCTGTGCCCTGCCCAGCGAAGGGCCCACAGTGCCTCCTATTTACCCCTCCCCTCCCTGCTCGTGAAGGGCCCACAGTGCCTATTCTCTTGGGGGCTAGGACCAGAGGCTGCCACTCTTTCTCTCTAACCTTACTTATATAATGAAATAGTTTCTTAGTGCTTTCCCTAAGTGTAGGTGGTGCAGAGCTACACAGGCATTAGGATTCTCCAGTTCTCTCTTTGCCTACACTCACTCCGAGAAGCCTCAAACCTTGCTTTGTATCCTTATGAAAACAAAGATGGAGACAATAGATTGGACGGTAAGCCACAGTCATCTCTAGCCTGCTATGAATTGGCTTCAGTTTGGCAAACAGAACATTTGGAAAGCCTGGCTTCATGATATTTACCATATTATGAACAGAGAAACCCCAGAACAATTTAAGATTGGAAGAAGTAGATTTGGAGCAAGATCTACTACTTTTTTGTACATTTTTTTTTTAGGCAGAACCCTCAGTGTGTCTGTCAGGGCCCTTTACCACCCCACCTCCTTTGCCCTGCCCCCAGCATATAATCTCTGGTCGCACATGGTTCCTATTATTTTCATTTAATTTATCAAGATATTATTTAGTTAAAGCCACTCTATGTCCAAGAAATTTTTTATGAGCTGACAGTGTAAGCATGGCTTAAGCCTGTGTTATAGCTGGGGAGTTTCCTTTTCTTTGGACTGAGAGCTGGCAGTCCTAAGTCATCGCCAAACCAAAGAAGGCTCCAAGAGCTGCCCTTGCCACTCATTTGTAGGTTGTCTCTCTAGTTCTGGAACCTGGTCATCTCTGACGAACTCCCTGGAGGGTGAAATTATTCTCTGGATCTCTTATACACCCTCTTTCAGATTTATTGAAACAGAGTCCCACTGGGATCCTAAGTTGCTCGGGTTGTTGGCAACCTTGTGATCTTCTTGTCTCAGCCTCCTGAAGTGCGGAATTCCAGGTGCTTGGCAGCACCCTGGGCCCCAGGCTGCTCTTGGGGACATTGTTCTGATCCAGTGTGCAAGTCTAGACCATGAACGGGTCATTTCTCCCTGCAAGTCTGCTGTCTCCTGCTCGTTTCTGCTGCTTCCACCCTGGACCAGGCCAGCGTCATTGCCCACTTAAGAGATTCAGCGTCGTCCTGACACATTCAGCTCTTCCTGCTGCCAGGGAAGCTCCTTAGAGCCTTACCCTCTTGTATTCAGTCCAGTGGTGCTTCTTGAGCAGGAAGGCAGGTGGACTCAAGAGGTTCAAGGTCAAGAATCAGGGACCAAGTAGACAAGCACAGAATATTGGTCTGAAACAAGCAAGGAAACAGACCACCACCACCACAAACAACGACAAAAAGAAAAACTGAAAACATTGCTCTTTTGTGTTTTTAAATCCCACAAAAACACGCATTAGAGCACAAAGTTGTGATACACCCTAAAGATAAAACACAGAGTTTCAGGAAAGCCCTAAGCTTGTAGCACACTTCTTGAGCCTCATCCCTCGGGCTCCAAGAATGACGCATTCATTGTTTCCACCACTTGTCTCTGTGATTAAATCTGAAGAAGTCAATTTGTTTGCAAGCCCTATCACTGCATCCCCTAGATCCTGTCCTCGGTCTCACCACCGACTCACCCCCACGTACCTTCCTCTCTAGACAGAGCCCCCACTTCCCACCCTCCCTGTTTATTCTTGCTTTTTAAAAATTATTTTATTTTATTGATGCACGTTAGATATACATAACACACTCCTCGTGGAGGATTTGTATCCCCATGATATTGCTTGTTTATTCTTTGTAACCAGAATACCTTTAAGTCTCTAGCCCCCACCCGATCCAGATGCAGATCTTATAAGGCCAGATCAATTCTTCTTTCACATGTAAGCCCATTCTTAGTATGAGTCACAGTCCCGGTCATTAGCTAGGATCTCAATGATTATTAATACAAACAGCTATTGGTTGGATACACTTACTGAGCCCTTGAGAGGTACAGAAACGAATAGAACCTTATCCTGCTTTTAGTAAGCGGAGGTGAGACAATGAATGATGTGCAGAGAATCTAAAGAACTTTCCTGTTATTTTCTTTCTTCTTTACCTCCACCAGGCTCCAACCCTTGTTTCTAGAATGAGAAGTCACGGGTTGACTTGGGATGTGGATTCACTGCTTTTGTAGGCGAGTTTGTGATGCACAACTAGGAAAAAAGATCGATGCAGTGAGCAGCCTGCTGGCTACTGGGAACATGTCGCTCCCTCACCCCACCCTGCATACAGACTAATTTTTTGTTTAAGAGCCATAATATAAAAATCTGGAATTTAAGATTTTCTTGACAAATCCAGACTGGCTAGGACTTTGAGCTGTTGCCCAGCTGCTGTGGCTGTCACCTGGAAAGGATGTGGCTGCTATTTTACCACTATCCCAATGTCCTGTGGCCCCGACACAGAGGGCTGGCTCCCTGGGATCACTGTGGCTTGCTTCCCTTCTACAGGGACGGACAGAGCAATCACGCATTCCACTTGGGAACTCACAGGTAGGTACTCTCCATAGGTTCCAGGAAAGTGACCTCTGGGTAGAGATGGGCAGAAACCCCAGGGAAAGCCCAGTGGGAAGAGGAGCGCTGGGAGAGTCCTTCAGGAACTGAACCACTTGGCTGTTTTATCCAGGACTTAGGTCCTCAAAAAGCATCACAAAAAGAAGCAGCACACAGAAACATGTCTGATGTGGTCCAGGGGAGCGTCTTCACCCTCGAAGGCCCAGCCTGGAGCCTACCAGCCATCATCTCCCCAGCTTATCACCAGCATCTAGCCTTGGTCCTCTGGAAATGCCTGCTTTGTTTCCCTATTGTGATTTACTCAGAGTCCCATGAGAACTCTTCCGGCCTCTGAACTGCTCAGACTCTTTGATACTTTGTGTAGCCCATTTCGAGGGCTATCAGAAAAGGTCATCCAAGATCAAATCTCCTGCTTTTCTTTGCTGAAGGGGGAACAAAGCCAGGCATCTCCCTTCCCTGGGCCGTGGAGCAGTTTGCACAGCCTCCCTCACCGGCCCCCTGTGAGGCCTCTGGGAAGGGGACTGCTTCACCCCAAAGCTTCTCATTTCACTTGTAACAATGGGAAGACTGGCTGGTAGGGATCCCCTGAGGAGCTGTGTGGCTCTTAGGACAGGCCCAGGACATTCATGGACAGGCATTCCCAGGGCTTTGGGTTTCAAGACCAGGACACAAACAAGGGGTGTTCAGAGCAGGCAGAGCCTTCTTCTGGCTGTGCCACTCGTAGCTAAGTGGCTGGCACCTTGGAAGCGTGGGTGCGTGAGGAAGGCCAGAGACAGAGTTGCCAGCAGACTGGCGCTGTGCTTGGGTCTCAGTCCACAGGGGACTCAAGAGTGAGCCTCCTCTGCTCCTTCAGGGATGACCGCAGGAGAATCGGCCTCACTGCACTCTTGTGAATTGCCCAAACCCTCTTTGACTCTTGCCACACAAACCACCCTAAAATTTCAGAATGGGCCGGCATGGGCTTCGGTCTGCCGACTCTCCTCACTTTACAGACAGCACAAAAGGATGACTCCCTGGTCAAGGCCACACACCGGGAAGTGACAGGACACAGACGACACTGGGCACTTTCAACACCCTTCTCCATCCCAGTCCACGTGGTTCCTAATTTTGGTCAGACACATACAACTTTCATTATTCTTGGTGCACCTACAGATACCCATGCTATTACTTATTATGTTTCCTTTATCCAAGCAATGTCTCATTTAAACGGAATGATTTTTAAAGGACACTGTGTCACTAATGGCAGTGGGAACATGTACACTGCGTGCGTTCCATACTGGAGAGTAAAAGGCAAAGGTAACCTAGGGAAAACAAAGCCAGGAAGCTCAGGGTCAGGCTCTGCCGGGAGCTCACATTCCAAACTTGCATCTTTGGGGTTGAAAATGGAGCTGAGGGCTTGAGCAACGCGAGAGGATGCTGGTGCACTCCAAGGCACTCTCCTGGGAAGGGCAGGAAGAGCTGAAGTGGGAGCCGCCCTCTTGCATATAGGTACCCATCTTGCCCCCTTGCTTGCATGCCTGCGTATCTGCTCCTCACTTTGGCACTGCCAGGCCCTGTCTCCTTCTGGGGGTTGCACTCCACAGATGCTGTAAATAGAAACAATGCTCCCTGCACACATCAAAAAATAAGAGCTGCAGTTCCTGTGGCGAGCACATTTGGATGTTGGTTTTTCTGCCTGTTGGTAAGATAGATTTGTTGCACCTTTTTGGTTGAGAGCATCCTTTCAGTGAGGGAGGGCTCAGAAAAGACAAGTGGAGGAGTGTCACATATGAGCTCCTCTATAGGGGTTTGGGAATTTGTGGGGTGATCTTGACAGACCCTGCTGGCCAGATGCCATCTCTGTCTATACAAAGCCCCCACCCCTACGGCGACATCTATGACAATCAGTAACACACTTGTTAGCACCAGATGTGGTGGTCCTAGCTCGTGTGGTGGTGTATGGGAAGATCACCAATGGGGAGGCAAATGACATGGCTCTTCCCACACCTGGACCATCTGTTTGCCAGGCAGCCTCAGACCAGTGACTTGCCCTTATTTTGCTTATTTCATCTATAGAATGAAAGGGCCGCAGTAGACGAAATCGAGTCTTCCCCAGTGTTGGTGAAAGCGTCTGTGTGTCTGCCTGCATGAGCACTCAGTGACCATGTCCTGGTGCTGTCCCTGGAGCTGGTGTGGGTCAGAAGTGGCACCAGGTGGGCCAGCGAGTCCCCATGTTTCCTCTGCTGTGTTCCCTGGATTGGAATGAAGATCTCCATCCTAGATCAGGAAGAAAGGCGAGGAATGCAGCAGGGCCAGAGGTGCAGGTGTAGGGAATCGGTGACTGGAAGGTAGAGCGGAGCAGGGAGCAGGAGGCAAGGCATGGCTTAAGGAGAGGAGAAAGGAGCATGCAGGCTGTTCTTGTTTCCCAGCCTCCCCACATGTGAGGTCGTCTGTCCTGTCAGTAAATGTGAACTGAGAAATGATTGCCCAACACAGTGCTTGAGAAATAGGAAGATGACCAAGGAGGCCCCCGGCTTTGAGAGGCGGAGGTCAATGCGATTCAGATAAAAAGTATGAAAGCATATTTGTTGTACGTACAATGAAAAGTTAATCACAGCAATTGATTACTTTAAAAGGCAGACATCCACCCCTCCCCCGCAAAAATTCCCAAATCCAGGATGATAACAATGTTATTCATGAAGGCCTTGACCTATCTCTTCTCTTCACTCACTCTTCCCATGTCAATAACAAAGTTGTAGATTCTGCAGTGTTTGTGTACTTCATAGGGGGAGAACTTCTCAAGAGAGCAGGCGCCATGCCTTGCAGAGCCATGCATCCGAACCTCCAAAAGCTCTTCTGCACAGACCTGTTTTTGGCTTCTTCAGCCACAGCTCCACTCCCTCTCCCCACTGTATTCTTCAGGGGAAGAGACCAGAGGGTGTGTATCATAACCTTACACCTGCTCCAGTGACTTCTGTGCAGCCACACATGGAAGCAAGTCTGCCACTGGAAAAAGTTAGGAACCTCTGCACAGACAGAAGGGACTCCCAGCTCCATGGCCACACCAGTGCCTGTCCACATGAAGGGACAGCAATGGAACCCATTTGACAAATTGCAAGTGTGAATATAACTGTAGGGGTGTGTGTGTGTGTGTGTGTGTGTGTGTGTGTGTGTGTGTGTGAAAGCAACAGGCAGAGAGACATACTTCTCCTGCAGAAGTCTAAAATGCAGACCACAGCATAAGAGCATGACTAGGCCCTTCCCCTGCTGGCATCTCTGGAGGGAGAGTGTGTGACCCTCCTCACATCCTGTAGACTTCCTCTGCCACCCGCTCCGTTAGTGACAGCTCATAGCTCCTGAGTGGCAGCCCAGCCTGCCTGAGTTCAATTTGTCAAGGATATATATATATATATATATATATATATATATATATATCCTTCTAATTTCTCTTAGTTCATTGAAAAGAAAAATTTGTGCTGATATTATTTGGACAACTGAATGCTCATATCTTGTACTCTGAGTAACTAATATAGAAGTAACAATACAATACGATATATTAGACATTATGACTCTCCTATTATCTTGCTTTGAAATTTTGGGAGTTTTTCACTTTAAAATAAATTTTAAAAAACCACTGGCTTTAACTGAACATATTTTATCCACCATATTTAACAGAGAATTGGTAACCTGTGCTACTGTCCCGTCATTAAGTCTAATTTTATGAATATGTTGTCATTGGCTTAAACAAATTTTGCTTGCATAGTAAATGAGTGAAAAGTGTGCTCCAAGGGCATCTTGTTTTAAAGCTAGAATCTGTGGCTGTGCATGCATCTAGGTATCGCCTGTGCATCACCACAGGGAAAATGAAGCGTGGAGACGCATCTGAAGGTTGCGCAGCTCGGTGCTGGTAGGAGCCGCTGTTACGTTTCTCTGCTGTGATCATTGTGGTAATGTTGTAATAGCAAAACACAAGTAGATTTCTAAGAATGTAAGTTAAAAAAGGAAGCTCAAGCATCTCCTCTCTTCCTCTACTTGGGCAGTCACAAGTTAAAGGCAATATGGCAATTGAAGGCTAAAAGAGTGTGTCTCAAACACAAAAAATTGTGTGTGTGTGTGTGTGTGTGTGTGTGTGTGTGAAAGAGACAGGCAAAGAGACACACACAAAGAAAATGTATTCGTATATAATTATACATGAGTGTATAGGGTGAAAGTAAGTGTGCACATGTGTGGATTGTGTTCATGTGTGGAGTATGCATGTGACTATGGAGTGGGCATTTGTGAGTGGACAGTGTACATGATGTGGAGTGTGTATATAGAATGTGTATTGTGAGTGTAGAGTGTGTGTGGTGATGGATTGTGAGTGTGGAGTGTGTGTGTGTATTGGAGTATGTATGAGTACGGAATGTGTATGTGCATTTATTGTGTGTGGAATGTGCATGTGTGAGTATATTGTAGGGGTGTGAGTGTGGGTGTGTGTGGAGCATGTGTAGATCATGTGTATGGGCCAAGTGTGGGTGTGAGGGTGTCCACAAGTAGGCTCAGGGGTTCGTGCATAAGCTGTGCCCACAGAGCCAGTCTGGTCCTGATGCCTACTTCGCTCAGCAAGGTCCCTGAGAGTCGGTGGCGCACTTGGTCCCTGAGAGCCAGTGGAAATATCTTTGGAGCTCTCGGTTCAGCCTCTGCACTCTGGTTTGCAGGTGTCCGCTTGTCTTCCTCTGCTGGAACAGACACAGGATAAATAGCACAGAGGGAGGAAGGGTGGCTGCTTCACAGTGGGGAGGTTTCAGTCTCTTCCCACTTTGCTCACTGCCTGGGGCCTCAGTGAGGCCCACATGACAGGAGACCGGAGCCCGTGGCAGAGAAAGGTGCTCCCCTTCCAGCAGAGGGAAGCAGGGAAGAACAAGATTCCACAGTGCGCCTGCAATGACCTAACTTCCTCCCCCAAGGTTGGTCAGAACTTGCACCATCACCTTGTATGTACACTGTCTTGGAACAAAGCCCCAGCATGGGCCTCTGTGGGATACTAGATCAAACTGTCACAAGCCACAGGGTCAGGAGGGGGGCACATGAGGCTGCCACCCTAGGTGAGGGGTGTGCTCTCTCTCTGCCCTCTGAGTGTCTTTGAAGACAGGGGTAGATCAGGGCTCCTTCTCCTGGGTGAGACTCTATGAAGGAAGTGGGTTGGCTTTGGATGCCACAACAGAAGGGAGCCACGGGTGAATGGATGCCCCAAAGCTCCCCGACTACCACTCCCATCCTACAGGCAGATGGCTCTAGGGCTTGCAGTCTGGAGAAGTGGGTCCACAGTTACTTTTTATATTTCTTATTTATTTATTTATTTATTTATTTATTTATTTATTTATTTATTTTTGCCTGCTCAGCCTGCCCTGAGAGTGGGGCTGTCCTGGCATATGGTGCTGGGGATTGAATTGCAGTCCCTGGTTCCTGTGTAACCTTGCCTAAGTAGGCACGTTAGACTGCTGTGCTATCTCACCGGCCCCACAGTTCCTTTGAGAGTCTTTCCACTCACCACACACAGGCATAGCCATTCTTACTGCAGCCTGCAGAGATGTGCTGGAGGACAAGTCTGACCAAAGGGACAGGGCTGCTCTGTGCAGTGGATACCCTCTTTTCCCCTTCCCTGGTGCCTCGGATTTCTGATAGTCTCCCTCCACAATGAAGGGAGATGAAGGGTCCCTCCATTTGGGGTTGCAGCTCTGAGCTCCTTCTCAGGCCCTAAATGTGCCCCAGGACTGATGCTGTGGTGTCCTTACAAGTCTACCTGACCTCGGACTAGGACAGTCTCATCTCCAGGTTTGTCCTGCTCATTGAAAACCACTAAGGTTCTTTTTTTCTGGGGAAAAAAGTATATATTTAGAATTAGCCAGCTGGACTCAGTTTAGATGATCCCAATTTTGTTGGCAACATCCAATGCATCACAATCAGGAGCCAGTCGAACATATGCCTTCTTCTCTCCATCAGGCCTGATTAGGGTATTGACCTTGGCAACATCTATGTCATAGAGCTTCTTCACAGCTTGTTTGATTTGGTGTTTATTGGCTTTGACATCTATAAAGAACACGAGTGTGTTGTTGTCCTCAATCTTTTTTCATGGCTGACTCTGTGGTCGGGGGTACTTGATGATGGCCTAGTGGTCAAGCTTGTTTCTCCTGGGGGCGGTCTTCTGAGGGTATTTGGGCTGTCTCTGGAGCTGCAGTGTCTTGGGGCAGAAGGTGGATGACATTCGTATCTTCTTTTTGTGGGTGTGGATGCCTTTCAGCACCGCCTTCTTGGCTTTCAAAGCTTTTGCTTTGGCTTCAGCTTTGGGAGGGGCAGGGGCTTCCTTCTTCACCTTCAGTGTCATCTTGGTAAAACAAAGGCTTGGAAACCACTAATGCTCTATTTTCCTCTGTATCTACTATTGGTGGCAACAAGGACAAGGGTCACAAAGCCAGCCTCAGTGGTGTATGGCTGTGCTGGAGCTTTTCCCACCCAACTCCAATCCACGAGAAGGCTTCAACAGAAGCACAGTCTGCCCTCATCCAACTGGGCTAGGATGATTCCATCGTCCACCCTGAATCCACAAAATAATGATTAGGTTCACCATGGGCCACGTCAGATGGTATCTATGGCCCTAGAAAAGTGACACAAAACCACACAGGTGGGGCCTGTCCTCCATTCCCTGGATCTCCGCTTTGCTACCTGTGGGCTGAGGACACAAGCACAATCTTCCCTAAGCACTTTGTGACTTCAGCTCACCATGTTCTCTGGATTACCACCTCCCTGCACAAGGATGGGGACCTCACCTTCATCCTCATCATGCTGTTTCTCCTACTGGCCACTGTCCCAGTGTCCCACAGAGCAGATCAAGAAAGCCCAGGACATGTGGCTCAGGTTTCTTTCCCAGCTTCGCACTCTTCACAGCTATTGCACAAGCACTGGTCACCCTCTTTTAGGGGCTGGACATGAATGCATGTTTTCCAAAATTGGGGAGGAACGGAGGTCTCTGCTTGGGGAGAAGGTTCAGGGGGATTACATCATTTGGGAGCCTGAGGCTCACGCTCATACTTGATTCTCTGAGATCATTGCATTCTCTGTCTTTTAACTCATTGAACTCATTAACTGATTTGTAAAATTCTTTGTCCTTCATGAACCCTTCTAGAACCACAATCCCAGAAGGAGCACATGCCTGGGTGGAACTTGCTGGGGTCCACTTGCTGAGCCTGTCTTGCCTGTGAGTGCTCAGGGTAAGGAAACAAGTGCTGTCCCTCCCTGCCTTACTTTGGCCTCTTCTCACTGCCAGTTCAAATCCCACTGACGGTGACCATTACCCAGACGCCAGGGGCTGAGGAGCCATGTTCTTAAATTGTTTCCTCACACAGATGGTTTGCGACAATCCGTTCACATCAGACAAGGTACTTTATACGTGACATTTTAGGGTACCTTTTTAAAAAGACTTTTTTATAAATAAGTAGCCCTCTTTTATTTTTAATTTTTTTTAATTAAAAAAATTGTCTATTGTTCTTTCTGAAAATGTTGGAAGATTCCACAAAGCACAAATATATGTGATCATCTGCCACAGCCCCACCAACCTAAAGCAGGCACTGGCACTGTGTTCTTCCATGTGGACACCAGCTCTGTTCCCTCTGCACACACGCATGCAGAGGTTTGTTGGCTGCCTTGATATGCTGCTGCCCAGCCCCCAACTCTCTGCTGTGTAGACATTCTCTCACTGTCTTCATCCCTGAAAATAGACACGCAGAGAAGACTTGTGAAACTGAGCTGCTAGAATAGGAGATGGTACATCACCATCTCCATATCTTGCTCAGTAATGTGTCAAGGGCAACCCCTGACTTATAATTAAACACACTTGCAGCGTGACTGTCTTGACAGCAAAGCGCTTATCACTGACTGTACTGAGTTAGCTAGTCCTGCTCTCTTCATGTGGCTTCCGACAGTATTACTCAGTTACGGATACCATCACAACCAACAATCTTCAAAACAGACCATTGTGAATATTTCTTCAGCTTCATTCCTAGAAGTAGAACGGCTGGCTCATAGGGAATAGACACTTGTACACATCTGTACAGGTCTCTCGGGCTCCAGGAGGCCCTCAGTGGTTGGGGTTGGGGGCGGTGGGATGAAGAAGTGGGGTGGAGGGGTTGGAGAGCCCCTATGGAAGCTGTCAGTTCTTCGCAGGTGGTCGGTGCCAACTGGGGCACTTGAGCACCACTGAAAAGTGGCAGCAGAAAGGAAACTCAACAGAGCTGCCTGTCATGTTTCTCAAAAAAGGGAAAGCTTGGTAGTGGCTGAAATCTTAGAGTCCAGGCATCCACTTCTGAGAAGACAGAAGACCCCTCTTTCTTGGTGTCGCCTTTCTTTGTGTGCTACCACAGGAATGCTCCTACCCGCTCCTGCACACCACTGCAGGAATCTCTCTGTGCCTCTCCTCTACCGTTAGCCTCTCTCAGCATCTCCTTAATCCTTATTTGAAGTAGTTGTTACACAGGGTCTATTGCATGCCAAACACCAGGCAGCCTCTTAGAGTTGGAAAAAAGGAGTAATGCCTGTGAGTTTAAGAGCCTATTGATAGGTGCAAACACATAAACCAACACATGGATCACTAAAGTACAGCTGATGATTTTTGTGTCTTTCCCCTATATCTTCTTAGAGTAATACCTGGCAATTGTGGATAGTTGAAGAATGCTAGCTGAGTAAATGTTTATCCGGAGAGCTGAGTCTCACAAGCACAACATCACCTGGGATATTTTATAAAAGCTTTGTTTGTCAATAATTATATAATATAACTTATACATCAATGTTTTAGTAATTCATGGATTACAAAATGAACTGAAGTGTGCAATTGGATGGCTTTTAGTATAACGACAAAGCTATGCAACTATCCCTGCAATCCAAATGAAAACTCTACCAGCACTGCGGAAAGAAGCTGTGTTCTCCTCAGCACGCACGGGCTCTGCTCCGGCTGGCTCCCGAGGCCTCAGTGGCACTCTCTGTCTGTGTCAGTAGCTTTGCCCCTCTGGGCTTTACAAACAAAAAGAACTGGTATCGTGTGCAGCCCTTTGTCTGTCTTTTCATGGAGCATGAGGCCTTTGATGCTGAGCTAGGTCATAGCACATCTCGGTTTCTTGTTCTTTTACACGTTCCACTGTGTAAAAGGCCACTTAGCCCACCCGTTCACAGGAATTCAGGTTGTTTCCGCGACTTTGGTTCTTCTGTATAGCACTGCAGTGAACTTTCATGTACAGATCTTATTGCTATAAAGGTTTGCATTTCTCTTGACATTTTTGTGCCATCTTGGGGTCCTTTGGGTCAAAAGCAAAAGAGGCATTTATGGAAAAAGGGCTTTGCGCAGGGAGATGAACCTGGAAGGTATCATAACGGGGCTTGTGCACTGTGATTCTACCTGTCCACTTTCTTATTTATTTGGTACAGTGTCTTGCTACGCAGCTTGGACTCATAGCGATCCTCCTGTCTCAGCTTTCCCAGTGTTGGGATTGCGGGCATGTGCCAACATGCCCAGTTTAGGGGGTTGTCTTGGCGTGGGACCTGCAAGGCATGCAGTACTGGGGATCGAACTCAGGTCCTTGCACTCACCACACAGGTGCTAAGACTACTAAGCTATCTCCCCAGCCCTACTTGTCCACTTTCTAAGGGGCAACATCATGAGTCTCATTCCTTCTTTTCTTGCTTCTAAGGAATATGTGTTTTATGTGCTATTTTTGATGTCTATCTTTGCACTTAATATATTCTGACTGTTTTGTTTATATTTTGTTTTGATTTTGTGGTACTGGCTATTGAACCCAGGACACTTACACTGATTGACACCACCATCTCTACTTTCCTTATTTTTGTGAATTGAAATTCTGTTCAGTTGCCTGAGCTGGCCTCAAACAGTCCTTGCCAGTCTCCTACCCAGCTGCCCAGGCCCTGGGGCTACAGGCAGCTGGCACTGCATGTGGCTCATCATTTATTCTTTACATTTAATAATTGTGCATTTTTCTAACTCTTTATGAGTTTTGTTTTATTATTATCATTTTTAATGTATTTAGTTGTTACAGAGTTTCACTATGCAGCTCGCACTCAGTGATCCTTCTGTTTTCAACCTCCTCAGCGCTGAGAATACAGGTGTATGCCACTACCCCGGGACTCTGTGGCTGGCTCAGCCTGCCACGGGGGTGGGGCTAGCACCATATGTGGTGCCAGGGATTGAACCTCGGTCCCTGCACTTGCCTAAGCTTGCCTAAGCAAGTGCTTTAGTTTACTGAGCTATCTCACCTGCCCATCTTCATGAGTTTTAGCTACATCCCTTTTTCCTTTTTTTGGTACTGGGAATCAAACACAGGACCTTGTTCCTGCCAGGCAGGCATGAGTTTTAGCTACATCCCTTTTTCCTTTTTT
>NW_004524754.1:2087120-2106168 GCF_000260255.1 Octodon degus | reverse complement strand
GTGTGGCCAGCTCAGCCCACCAGGGGGCAGGGCTGTCTGGCATGTGGTGCTGGGGGATTGAACCGCGGTCCCTGTGTTTTGCTTAGCTTAGCTTGTTCTAAGTAGGTGCTTTAGACCACTGAGCCATCTCACCAGCCCCCCCCCCTTTTTATTTTTATGAGACAAGCTTTCATTAAGTCACTGAGTTCTGCAGGTTGGAATCTTCTTGCCTTGTCCTCCAGTAGTGCTGAGATTACAGGCTTGAATGCCCACATCAGACTGAAAATACTTATTCTGAGAGTACTTGGAGGGCTTTGGTGGGCACTAGCCGTTGCTTCTGCAAAGTTCAATCAGTCCATGTTTCTGTCACCGCTAGAGCCAAGAATGTTTCCTTTCCCATTTCCAGAGAGACTGGATCTTCTGAAAGCAAACGAAACTCAGAAGGTCCTAGTGGCCTCTTCCGGAATGAGCTTTGCGCCGGGGTAACTAAGGCTGCCAGCGGACGTCAAGGCCTCACGGGCCCTTGCGCGTTCTCCGGTGGGCTCCAGCGCCGGACGAGGAGCGTGAGCTCGGCAGTGCCCTTCCCGTCTCCTGCCCTCCCTGCGCTGCCCGGCCAGCACGCTCCGAAGCGCTTCCGCTCGCTCGCTCACACCTTGGGCAGGGGGCTGGCGGGACGACCGCGGGGCGCACCACCTGCCCCCTCAGTAAGGCCAGGAGGCCACTCCCATGGCATAGGAAATATCTTCTGCCGCCCACAGACTGCCGGGACGCGCCGAGGCTGACTCCACTGACATCGAAACCAGCAGGCTCGCAGCTCTGTTGGATCGAGTTTTACGACAGGATGAAAGCACAGGCTTTTGGAGCTCCACGGTTTGGCACTGGCATCCCTTATCGGAAAGGCCAGCATGTGGGTGGCAATGCCCAGCTGTTCTTCTTTCCCCTTGGAGTCGGGGCAAAGGAAATGAGATCAAATTGTAATCGAAGGGGTGAACATCAGACAAAAGAAGGCTCCGATGCCGTGGCGGGTACGGAGCACAGCACCTGGGGAAGTCTTCCATGGGGAGGGGGCTCCTGGGCTTCCCTGGATCCCCGCCCACCTGCAGGGGATGGGCCTGAGCCCGGCCCGCAGGGATAAGCTCTGGCTTAGCCCTCAGCACCCCTGCTTCCTGCACGCCTTCTACCACCTGGCAGCTTGAGGACCTTTCTTGGAACTAGGAGATATAATACCCTTTCATTATTCATCTTAGAATAAACAATACCATCTGAGGTGAGACAACAAGGGTGGGAAATGGCATTGTGGAAAGCTGACTGCATCCCAGGAGCTGGACTTGGGCCTCAGCAGCTGTCTAAAAATCTTTATGGTGGCATACAGGGAAATTGAGGCAGAAAGTGGTCTCATTGGTCCAAGGTCGCATATAGAATAGCAAACCTGGTACTCACATTCACACGTGTTTTGACTCCAGTGTTCCTCTCAGTGGAGCGCATAACTATGAAAGTAACAAGAGGCAAGGGTATTTAGGGGTTACCAAATGGTTGCCTCTACTACCTTGCCTGCTGGAATTCAATTTTCTGTCTGTCTCTGTCTCTGTCTCTGTCTCTGTCTCTCTGTCTCTGTCTCTGTCTCTCTCTCTCTCTCTCTCTCTCTCTCTCTCTCTCTCTCTCTCTTCCTTCAGCATGGAGGATTGAACTCAGGACCTTGTGCTTGCCAGGCAAGTGCTTATTCTACTGAGCTATCTCCCTGGCCCCAGCCCTCTGGAATTTAAAACCATTCTCTTGATCCAGGCAGAGCAAGATTTAAATGATTTCCCCTAGACTGGACTTTTCTTCATTGTCTTCATTTTAGATTTTTCACCCCTAACCTTCCTCTCTCTTCCTTATCTCATGATGGGGATGAGATCTTGTGGGGGCAGGAGACGTGGGTAGGAGTAGTTGTCCTACTTATTACCTGGAGTTTTGAACAAGTTAGTAACTTTCTCTCTGCTTCCATTTCTTCATTTATAAAATAAGAATACATATAACATCTTTCTTAATTTGTACATAAAGATTAAATTACCAAAAAGGTTTAAGCATTTAGAATAATACCCAGAATAATAAGTTCTAAAATAGCATTAGCTTTCAGTATTGAAGTAGAGATAGAAACCTGCATGTATGAGAAAAATAAATCAGTATCCTTCAATTGGTGCTTCTGTCTTGCCTGCCTGCCTTTCTCCTTTAATTAATATTTATTAAAAATCCACTGTATTGCAATACCTGGCTTAGTCATAGTGTATCTAAGCCTGTATTATATGCTTTCTTGCTAGATCAGATAATGCAAATGGACCTGTATGGAGTATTACAAGTTTTTTGGTAATAGTTGAAGACATCAAGAGATAGAATTACCAGCTTGTCAGAAATATAAGGAATCATAGGTCTAAGATAACAGGTATGAGTGATACGGCCCTGAGATGAGTGACATTGAGAGCTGCACAGCCAAGAGCCCCCCAAGCCCATGGATTTTGGCATCTCATACTCCCTTTCCATAAATACTCCCATTTTTGCCAACCAACCCTAGGCCACGTGCTATGGAGTGAGTCACTGACAGACCACACGCCGGTTCAGCAGCTTGCACAGCCTATTGCATGCCAAGCACTTCTGTTCACCTCCCTTCTACTTTTCTCTTACAGAACTCTATTCTCCAGCCATGTTGGCAGGAAGGGGCACTTGGGTGATGCCTACACCAGCATAATCCAGCTTCCAGTCATGGCATGCAGCAGGTGCCACAAGTCCCCTGCATCCTCAAGACGCTGCCTGGCCTGGGGCTGGTGCTCTCTGCCATCCTCTGAGCTGCAGGTCATTTGAGACTAATGACAATATCCTGGTCCCCAGCCCCAGCTGACTCCTCCCTTTTGGTGGTCTGCTGATTTTCAGGCAAATCTGAAGTCAGTGGAAGTTACAGCATTCCCCAACCCCAGAGCTTTCCCAAGGTCTGGAACAGAAATAAAAGCAAAAATTAAAAAGTTCTGCTTATCTCTCTTAGCTCTGTTTGGAACCATGGCCTACTAAATACTTAAGGCCTAGCTTTTTTACAATAAAGAGAAACCTGGGTCTTAGCCACTCTTACTAGCTATGGGACCCTCAACAAGTTCTTCACTGCCCTGGGTCTCAAGAAATAGCTAGGTATTTCCCCAACCACCCCAACTTGGTCTAATGCAGTTTGTCCCTTAGCACTCAAGCCATTGCCAGGTATTGATTGCTACCAACTGTGTGTCCAGGGAAAGCAAGCAGGATTGCCCAACACTTTCAACATGATAGGAAAGATATAAAAAGATGTGTGCTGGGCTCCAGGGTACAGAAAGAGATAATTTGGAAGCAGGTCATCAGGCCTTCTTATTCAGTGACCTGAAAGAGCTTAGAGCTTGAGGGTCTTGAGAATGCACAAATGGTTGTGGCACCTTGATTGGGAGATGTTGCTGAAGGAGCCCCCTGTGCTCTTTGGCATCCAGAAGTGTGCCATCTAATCAGCGTTGTGTGGCACTCAATCAGCCTTGGATAGGGAATGCAACATTTAGCCAATGCAAGGAAATTCAAAGATGGGCGCTGCCGGTCTGAGGAAATGGTCTGCATGGGCATGTTAGCACAACAGGTGAGCAGCAGAAAACTACAGAGGGTGGAGCCCCACATGGAGGATTAGGAGTCCTGAGTTTAATTAATTAATTCATTCATTTATTGTGGCTTGTTCAGCCTGCCCTGGGGGCAGGGCTGGTATGGCATGTGGGGGGATTGAACCAAAGAGCCTGTGCTTGCCTAAGCAGGTGCTTTAGACCACTGAGCTATCTCACCAGCACCTGAGTTTATTTTTGTGTCAACCATACCTGTAGGACCTGCAAAGCTAGACTCAAAGGCTGCGGTGAAATTCAAATGAGGGCATAAATATAAAGATGTGAAGCACTATGTTAATGGTAGGGTTGGTTTTAGCCTTGATCTACGGATCAAGAAAACTACATGAGCTTCATAAACATTCACTTTCCCTGTTTGGTTCCCTAATAGGTAAGAGTTCAGGACAGTGGGAAGCTTTCCAAATGAGATCTAATGAAAACTGGGACAAAACTAGGCCTATGCCGTTGGTAAGATCACTCTCTATTAGAATAGGATGAGGTCACGAGGTGTCCCGGGGCAGCCCTGGGATGAGAAGGGAGACAGGGCTCCAGAAGCACGGGGCACACAGTGATCTTCCTCAGACATCCCCTCAAGTCTCCCTGCAAAGATCTGACTCAGCTGCGGAGCTGCAGTGGACAGAGTGGTCCAGGAAAGGGAAAGGAAAGGAAATAGGCACCTGTGGCTCCTCGAATCTCTTTCATTTAGGTGAAGCTGGATTCTCTAGGGACAATTTCTAGAGGTGAGGACTTAGTGCAGCAGGAAATCCTTTGGAGATGGCCTGCCTCAGCCACACTGGGAATCTAGGCTTCAATCCCCACCCACGCTCTGGAAGCCGCAAGCCTAATCCTGACTGAACAGGAGGAGACTGGCATGAGTAGGCTGATGGGGTGGCTCTGTGTCATCAGATGAGTTACATGACCAAGTCCACACACTGAACAAGAGCTTTAATCTGGACACACTTAGAACTTTGGTTTTCTATGAGTTTTAAGTTCTGTTTTTCCTCCCTTCTCTTAAGCTTGCAATAAAGACATGATTACCTGGAATAAGTACCAGGCTGGTTTTATGCTAAACAAGAGCCAGAAGAGGAAGAAGTTGGAGCCAAAATGAGAATGAGTGTGTGCATGAGAAGGGGGTGGCTCTGCCTCTCGGTGGGGCCTGTGTCCCTCTAGGTACCTGATCTACAGCTCTCTGCCCATTTCCTCTGCCCCTTGTGTGCACTTCCCCTCTGAGAGACCATGCTCTTCAGCTGGGATGCTGAAGGGGGCAGCACAGGATTGGACAGAGGTTTTGAGAGCAACTCAGGAATTCGGTGAAAAGCTTAGAGCTGAGAGCCACAGAGCGAAGGTGGGAATGGTGGTTGGGAAAGGTGACTGGTGGCACGCTGCTCCCACACAGCAGGGCTCTGGTCCTCAGTCTTCCCAGTGAGGCCACTTGTGTACAAGCCCTGCAGTGGTTCACTGCCTTTCCAGGGGCAAACACAATCATTCAGAGCCTGTGCTCTATATTAAAAGTGGTTCCCTCCTGTGGCAGCGGTGACTTTGAACTCAGGGAGCAGCAGAAGAACTTCTTAGAGGACAGAAACTATGGAGATTCTGAACTGGAATGGAGCTTCAAAAC
Source organism: Octodon degus (assembly GCF_000260255.1). Lineage (NCBI taxonomy): Eukaryota > Metazoa > Chordata > Mammalia > Rodentia > Octodontidae > Octodon > Octodon degus. Next base: position 2,100,936 of record NW_004524754.1, on the reverse strand, counting down.
TGACAGGTCAGCCAGGCATGGTGGTATGCACCTGTTATCCCTGCCCTTGGGAGGCTGAGGCAGGAGGATCACCATGAGTTCAAGGACAACCCAGGCTAAAGAGTGAGGCCATCCTATGCTAAATAATAATAATAATAATAATAATGATGAAGGGGTACATGGGCTTCTCAGGGGAAGACAAGAAAAAGGGTGACGACCTTTATTAACTATTGGGTCCCCACTTTTTCTGCTCTTTACATTTTCTCATAATTTTCAAAGTTAAATGTTCTTATGTCTATTTCATAGATGAAGAGGCTATGATTCAGCAAACCTTTTGGACTTGCCCACAACTCTACAATTATCAGTAGCTGCTGCAGAGCCTGAGTTCTCACATTCTTCCTTCTCTTTCAGGAGAAGAATAGAACAAGATTTTGCATTCACAGTCACACCCTCGCACTGTTTGTGACACTGAGATGTCACACGTGGACATGTGTGACGGAGCCAGCATGTCATCCGAGAATTCAGAGGTACATCTGTCAGTGGTCTTGAACCCCGAGCTTGGGGCCAGCACAGGAGCAGATAGGGGTTTTGAGAAGGACTCATGCCCGTGGCTGGATCTCTGAGGGCCTATAGCCTAGCAGAGAGGTGGGCGTACGGGCTGGGAAGGGCAACTCGTTGCGAGCCTGCAGGCTCTGGAAGGGGCCTGGAAGCAAAGGGAACCATTTAGTCTCGCTCTAGCAGAAGCCAGGCAAGTTGTCTGCAAAATACCAATTTAGGGCCAAAAGGGCGCAGCTTGCTTCTAGGAGGCCTGTGAAATTTAAGCAGTGTGGTTCTGGGGAACTTCACTGGAGGCAAAGGCGCAAACAACAAATTTCTTTTCAGGCCTGGGACTGGAATTCTAAGGGCTGAGGGGGAAGATGGGTTCAGTGCCCAGTTCGCAGGGCATGAACTTGCTGTGTGTCCTTCTGACAACATCAGGTGCCTAGACAGGACGGTCATGAACAGAGAGGGACGTTTGTGTAAGCCAAAGAAGCATAAATAGATTGTCAGAGAGAGTAAACTAAATATAAAGCCACAGTTCAAAGTCACTGTGTGAACAGGCAGTCTATTTTTGGAGGGGGGTTGTAAGTGCGTTCAGGACACTATTTATGGACAGAAGCAGTGTGTAAATGGTGATACTTGAGGAGCATCCCAGTGCTGTGCCAGCCAGGCAAGCTGCTTTCTCTTCCTCACAGAAACAAAGAAAAACCAAGGGAGGTTTCTTTTCTCCTGCAGGCATGGCTGGGCACGTTCTCTGACTTGGACCACTTTTCTAACCTTGGCCCAGTCTCTGAGGCTTGGTTCAGATGTCTGCTGCCCAAGGAGCCTCCCTCAGGATTCCGACACCTCGCTTGGCTGTGCTCACTGCCACTCCTCGCAAGCACAGGGCACAATCACACGGGCTTCTTGGCTGTCTCTCTGCTCTGGCGATTTTGGTGCAGGTTCCTGTGGATGAGGCCGCGGCTCACGTCTGAGAGATTATCAAGCCTGTGCTAAGTGCTCAGCTGTACTGCTTCACTAAATTAATCACTGATGCAAAAGACATGTGAACTGGAGCTACAGCCGCACAGGGGTTTGTCAGACACAGGGAGACTTTCTTTTTAGTGATAAGGGTGCTAGGAGACTCAGCCCGGCCTCCTGACATCTTGCTTACAGCAGGAGAAAGACAGTGACAGCTCCTAAGCCCCCCTTGCCCTTTTTCTGCTTCTTTCAGGAAGATTCCTGTGATTATTAGATTATGAATGCTATCTATGTTTCTGCAGATTCAGGGTGCTCTTATCTAGGGTCTCAGTGCTTGGCTGTTCCCTTCTGGAAACACAGCAGTGCATTTCCTCCATAATGAGATTTAGGGTCCAAACAGGAACCGACTACTCTTTAGGGTTTCTAAATGTCTGTCTCCCAGAAGGGGGCAGCATCGCCATGATGTTTCTTTTCCTCTGGCTGTAAAATCCTTTCTTAACAATCTTAAAAGAAATAGTAGATCCAGGGCCTCCCAGGGATTCCCTGAGGAATGGGAGTGGGAACAGGATGCCCAGTCTGCTGCAGAATAAACATGTTCAGGATGCCACTTGCCTGTAGTGGCCTGAGAGCCTGGGGCCATCAGAAGGCACCAGAGGGCACAGGTCGTACAGTCAGGGAGGCCCGCAGAAGTTTTGCGCCATACGAGCTGGAAGGTGTTAGGTGAGAGTTACAACTTGTCAAAAAGGGGCTGTCTGGGTGGCAAATGCTGCCTAGCCGTCCCTCGTCTGCTTGGGCACCAGGAAGGCCTGTGGCACCTTGCTTGTTGGCTCAGCTGGCCTAACAAGTTCTCCTCACCGCTTGGAGTTGTCGAAGTCAATTTCATTCCCACCAACATTCCTTTTCACAGTGGGTGCCACTTTTCACCATCTAGAGATCTAGAGGTTCCTGGTTCAATGACTTGCCATTATTCATCAGACAAGACGGCAGATGAGGAGGCCCTGTGGCCAGAGAGCTGCTTGGGATTCTGTCAAGTGAGCAAGGAGCACTGTGGGCAAGGGATGCCGCAGTGCAACCTGGGGTAGTCTTTTGGAACTCCCTTCATCCTTGAGCTTCACTACTCTGAATGGAAATTCCTCAATTTTTCTGTAGGGCAGGATAGCCATTAGTGGGAAAACAAAACAAACAAACAAACAAACAGAACAGAACAGAACAGGGAGATAGAAGTGCTTTTCAAGTTGGGACATTGTTGTTTTCTCACCTAAAGAATCTGAAGCTGGTGGAGGAGAGGCACCCATTGGAAGAGGGAAGGCAAGGAAGAGGACAGAGGTGGGATGTATTCAGAATGTTGGGAGCCAAGGGTGGGGCAGAGCACAGGGTGGGCTGAATGGTGGCCTGTGACTGCACCGGTTTACTTGGTGACATCCCTGCCCTCCCTTCCATGCTAGTCAGGGTTCCTCAAACAAGTTCTCACTCCCAGCAAAACGGAGGCTAATTTAAGACAGCATTTCACTAAGTGCTGGAAATGGCAGAGTCACTTGGTAAATCCCTGAGTCCGGCTCAGCATTAGGCAGCCTGGCTGTGCGCGGCGCCTGGGGAGCCATTTGCAGCATGTGGCTAGCAAGTGCGCCAGGGTGTTCATTTCCTTCCCCTCCTCCTAAGGGCACCTTTGGGCTGGAGGGCTCCGCATGTGCTGGGAAATCATCAGAGTTGCTTTCAAGCCTCATCAGGCTGGCCCCAGCTCCCAGAGCACATTCGATATGCATTTACCTTCTACCGCTCTTCCGATCAGCGTGCGCCCTGCATTTCCTGATCTTTGTGGTTTGTCAGCTCCCTCCCAGTGCTGTAGCTTCGTGGGCCTGTGTGTGAGGCTGAATTATGAGTTAAAAGCTTCCAAACCCCTGGCATGCTGGAACAGTTCCCTGAATGTGGGTCTGTTACCAACTGCTGTCATTGCAACTTATATCAAAACCATCTCGTGCCCTCAGGACAGGAGTGTGTTTTGAAAGCATTTCTGTCTTACGTTGCTTGTGCAGATATTTGGGAGACAGCTTCTTCCATTTCTGTCCAGTTTTGGGAGAGGGATTTTAGCAGCTCTCTGGTGTGTGAGCTTCAGCTTCCGGGTCAGCATACTTGTCCTAGCCCTGGCTCTGCCCCTAGTCTGCTGAGCAACTCCTGAGAAGTCCCTTCTGCTCTTCGTGACCTCATCTCACTCGTCCCCTATTGTGTGTGGAAACAGAAAAATAGTGATTTTTTTCTTGCCAGGAAGCACTGAAAAGTTTTCACACTAACACTATAAAAAGAATAGGGCCAGAGAGTCAGCAAAGTGTCACTAAGGAAGTCGGTGAGCCAGCAGACACTGTCACGGTGCTGGCTGCGCAGCCGCCTGCGCTTAAGTCTTCACCTGAGAAACGAGGGAAGCACTGGAAAGCATTTAAAATCTGCAAAGATGGGAAATGAGGTAACAGCCAGGACCTTGGGACAGGACATACCACGGATGGCCCTCAACAGGACAGCTGCTCTCACCGCCGCACCCTCCAGAATATGCCGTGGGCCTCAGCCTGGCAGCAGGGTCCCTGGCTGAGTCCGGTGCCCAGTAGGGACTCTGCAAATATTTGGGAAGTCAGTGGACAAGTGAGTGTCTCTGGCTTGGGCTGGTGCCATAGAGAGGGCATCCAGGGGCCAAGGGAGGGAGGATCCTGGGCAGGAAGGACGGGACTGCTGTGGCCTGTGGTAAAGCGACATTGAGAAAGGCCTGGGAATTTGGAGAGCCAGCTTAGACTTTGCAGTGATCAATCATCAGGGGCAGGGAGGGGTCGTGGCCTGAAGGGAGGGAGGGAGGAGCACAGCTTCTGCAGGCTGGTGCAAAGAGACCCAGGCCCACAGTCAATAGACAGCACAAGCCAACAGCCATGTCCTACCTGCGCTGTCTCCCTCTGTCATTGGATCTTCCTTGAGATAGCTCTATTTTAGTAAATTAAAATATAGTAAAATTGGCCTTTGTGGGGTATTTGATTTTATGAATTTTTTAAAAATCCATTTTTTAGTTAGCCTGGCCAGATAGCTCAGCAAGACTAAAGCACCTGCTTAGGCAGAGCACAGTGTCGGAGGCTCAATTCCCATTGTGCTGTGTCGGCCTCACCCCCAGGGCATGCTGAGATGACAATTAAGGCTGGTCGTGGTGACATGCATGCCTATAATCCCAGTGCTTGAGAGGCTGAAAATAGGAGAATCACTACAAGTCTGATCTACACAGTGAAACCCTGTAGACCTTGTGCTAAAAACATTTTTAAAAAACCCTATTTATTTATTTGTTTGTTCATTTATTTATTTGGTATAGGGTCTTACTATGCAACTTGGACTCATAGTGGTTCTCCTGTCTCAGCCTCCCAAACACCACGCAGTTTTGGTGGCCAGCATAGCATGGGGTTGGCAAGGCATGCAGTACTGGGGATTGGATCCAGGTCCTTGCATTTGCCGAGCAGGGACTGAGACTGCTGAGCTAACTCCCCAACCCTGACTTTATTAATTTTAACAAGTGCAGGATCATGAAACCATAGCTATACCCAGAATACAGCACTGTTTTCCTAAACCCAAAGAACACCCTCATGCTAATCCTTTAGAGGCATAATTTTCTCCATATCCACACTTCTGCAGCCACTGTTCCTGCTTTGAGAATGTCCTGTGATTAAGCTGTACAATAGGCCCTCTTCTGAACTAGTTTCTACTGCTCACCATGATGCCTTTGAGAGTCCTCCAAGTGGTGTATATTGATAGCTCATTATCATACCATCATCATCATCATCATCATCATCATCATCATCATCATCATCATCGCTGATAGCAATAATGTTGATTGTAAACGTACCGCAGCTTGCTTATCCACTCTCCTGATGAAAGACTTTTGGAGCTGTTTCCAGTTTCTGATGATTATGAATGGAGCTGCTACACATGTTAGTGTACATTTTTTTGTGGATCAAGATTACATTTCTCTGAGTTGAATACCTAGGGATGGGACTGGAGAGCCATAAGAAAAGCGTATATCTGAGTTTATAGGAGACTACCAAACTCTTCAAAGGTAGCCAGGACATTGGTGTCCCTCCCGGCCAAGTCTGTGAGGTCCTGTCACTGCACCCTTGTTTGCCCTTGGTGTGGTTGTTACTGTGTTATCGAGCCATTCTGCTCAGTAAGTAGCGGTGTGTTGTTGCTTTTTAAATTTGAACTTCCCTTCATGGATAGCGATGTTGAGCATCCTTCCACGTGTCTATTTCCCATCCACTTCAGTGTGAGATGTCTGCTCAAACTTTCCACCAATTTAGATTGTTTTTCTTATTATTTCACTTTGAGATTTCTATTTATCTTCAGTACACAAATCCTTTATTTTATATTTGTTACATTTGCTTCTAATTTGTCTTTTCATTTTTTGCTAAACTTTTAAAGAGCAGAAGTACTTAACTGCGATGAAGTCCAACTTGTCAGTGCTTTATTTTATAGGTCTCCTGATGATTATCTAAGAAACCTGTACCAAATCCACAAAGGTTTTCTCTCTCTCATCCTTTCTTCTTAAATTTTTACAGTTTTAAACTTTTATACTTAGAGATATAGCTTGCCCTTTGGACCAAAATCAGTGGGTCGCATTTGTGTGGGTCTATTTTTATATTTTTATTCATGTCACTGATTTGTTTCTGCATTTTACCATGAACACCATATTGGCTTAATGCTACAGCCCTATACTAAGACTTGAAGAGAGGGAACATGAGGCCTCTCCTGTGCCTCTGTCTTCAAAGTTGTTTTGATTACTATGATTCCTCTTTCAAATTAATTTCAATTTATAAAAGGAATGAATAAAGAGAGAGGGAAGAAAGCAGAAAAGAAGGGAAGGGAAGGGAAAGAAAGGGAAGGGAAGAAAAAAAAAGAAAAGGGAAGTTTGTTTGAAATTTGGGTTTCCATCTTTACTATATGAGCTTATCATTCTATTTATTCAAATCTTTGTTTTTTTCCTCCAGCATTTTGTTACATACAGATCCTCTACATATTTTATTAGATTTGTACCTAAGTAGTTCAATTTTTAGAGCCATTCTAAATAATAGTGCACCTCTTACATTTCAGTTTCCAATTGTTCATTGCTGCTATTAGAAATAGTATTTATTCTTATGTTGTGGCCTTGTACCCAGGAAATCCACTCAATTCATTCTTAGGGATTTTACAGATTTCTTAGGATTTTTCTATAGATACCATCTTATCTTCTACAAGCAAGGATGATTTCTTCTCTTCCCAATTTTGGATGACTGGTTCTACTTCTCTTATGTTGCTGCACTAACTCCCAATTCCATTTCAACGTTAAGCAGAACAGACGAGGACAGCCAGCACTGCCTGGTTCTGGTCTGATGTGGGAAGTGTTCCACTTTCAGCACCCAACGCAGTGCTGGTTAAAGGTTTTGGTAGGTCCCCTTATCAGTTGAGTGGTTCCTTTCTATTCCCAGCTCACTCTGAGTTTATATTAAAAACGAACATCTAATTTTGTTGACCACTTTTTTGGCATCAATTGGCCTGTCTTATAGGGTTTTTGCTTTGATTTTAATATGGTAGATTATACTGGTTGCTTCAATTATTGTGTTCCTAGGATGAGTACCATTTTGTCATTTGATTTTTTTTTTTTTTTGCCTTTCTTCTCTTTAAACTTTATTTGGGTTGTTTTACTCTTTGTGACCCACCTGGAAGCTTGGCTCTTACATGTATCCTTCCTTCTTGCTCACCGACTCTTCCAATCACTGGGTGGAGATTGGTACTAAGGTCGTTTTCTGAGGCAGAGACAGTGGCCAAGCCAAGACTTTCCTGTAGTGCAACAGGAATCTTCTGAGTAAGGGATAAGAAACTGTTGGCCTGGACTATTACCATCCACTTCTGGAGGAATCTCCTCCTCCCTATCTTATTTCCAGTGCAGGAGTTCTGCACGATTTTAAGTTCCAGATGATGACTCTAATAGACCAATCTATACTCAATCAAACATTCGTTCAATAAATATTTATTGACACTGCATTATGTGTCAGACATTCTGTTCAATTCTGGGATTCTTGGGTAAGTAAAGATACACACTCCACTTTCATAAATTTATATTTTGGTGAGAACCAAACACTAATCAAGTAAACACAAAGAATTACTCAAAGGAGAGAGTGCTGGTGGGCCATTTTCTAGGCATATATTACTTCCCTACATCAAGTTTTTGAGTTAAGAATCACATCATGTTGTAATTTCCTAGACTGACCTTTAAGTCCATGATTAGGGTAGAGAATTTGCACAGGTTGGCTGTGTGTGATATTAGGACTTCAACTTCTGGTGCCTTGAAGATAAATGAAGGAAAGAGTGATGGATCTACAAGCACGTGAAGCAGATCCTTCCACAGATTGCTGCTCATTCCACAGATGAGATGATGACGCTCTAGGAAGAAAAGAGATCAGGAGTCTTGAAAAGCTACAAGAAATGTCAGGGTAACCTGGGGAAGAGGAGGGGGCAGTGTGCAGGCTAGCTGGACTCTGGAAATTCCAGCTCCTCCCACTTACTGCGGTGGGTCCCCAAGTTGCCAAGTGACAGAGGAGGAAGAAGAGAAGTGGGAGGTAGAAAGTATGTTGAAAATGTAACTTGGGAAAGCAGAACTGGTGCTGTACCTTTGGAATTCAACACAAAGTAACCACTAAGCTAAATCACCCAGGATTTAGGCATGAGAGAGTCTGAGCTTCCATGGTGGTAGTAGGTTGCTTAAATACCAGGACTAGACTAGACACATCAACCAGTTCAACCACTTCATTTAGAAATGAGAAAATGAGATCCCAAGAGGGTGCATGACTCCATCCTAAAGTTATTGATCTAGATAGTAGCTTAACCAATACTCAAATTTAGCACTTTTGACTGAGAAGGGATTTTTCAGCTCCACCATGCTTTGATTGAGGTTACTGTTCAAAAGTAGGCATGAGACCATGAAATCACATAAGCATTATAATTTCTTCACGCTGGTGGAGAAAAGAGAACACTGGAGGCTGTTTACATCCTCAACAGTAAAGGTGGAAAGCCAAATTGTGTACTTATTTGACACTGGAATTGTTATAATCAGTGTTGGCTGAGTACGGTGCACCAGGAACTGTTCTATATCCTGACATATCAATGGACTTAACCCTCTTCCCCACTCTTTGAAATTAGTGCTAGTATTCTTCTAGTTTATGTAGAAATGCCTCAGAGCCACCTGAACATGAACAGACAGAGGTTAAGCATGCTGCCTAAATAGCTCAGTCCGTAAATGGCAAAAGTGGAATTTAAATCCAGGTGATTTAATTTCAGAGCCAGATACTTAACTTTAACTATGTGCTAAAATGCTTCCACGCAGAGTATTGTTAGGTGCTCCTGGTCTCTGCCTTGTGCGGAGTCCTCCTAGTGCTAGAAGCAAATCTGCTGCCAGCACTGGTACCTCTACAATGGAAAGCATGGACACTCCAGGGTCTTGGAGACAGGCTTAAAACAAAAGCTTGTGTGCTGTCTTTGAAAGGGAAAGTCCTGTCGCGTCTAAAAGCCACTCATGCTGAAAGGAAAGCTGGCCACTGACCCCAATTACCAGCCTTTCCTTCTCCCACTTACACTACTGCCCTGGGCAACATGCCAGGGTCTATAAACCATCCTCATTCCCAATTCTTTTATAATTCAGTTCTGCCATTGTTAGCCTTCTGGGTATTACCCAGTGCCCATAAAGCATATTAAATTAATTTCTTCTGCTTCACTTGACATTTATATTTGAGAAGCAACTCTGTGATGGGGCAGGGAGGTTGACTAGAAAATACTCACTTAATAGCGAGCTGCTAAACGGGCACCAGCTACTTTTGATTGCATGGCACAGGTATGTGCCTACTCAACTGACGTCTGATCACATGTGCTTGATTGTAACTCTCCAGTCAGCTGGGAAGGAGGTTAACTGCCCTCTCCAGGAGTCAATGAATGATCTATCAGAAGGCTTTCTTCAAAGCTGTTGGACTCAGAAAATTTCCCTTCTGACTTTTATGCTCATATCTCTGCTAAGTTCTGGCCAACAGGATTTCTTCACATTTTCTTCAATCAGGCTCTGGAAAAATAAAAAGGCCCCAAAGTGATGTCAATAGCATCCTTTCTCACTTCAGCCTTCGCAGTATAGCCATCCTGTTGTGCATCACATAGCCACTAGCTTGGTTTTATTTTGTAGAGACAAATGTTGTTGGTTTGTTCTTGTTGAACCTGTCCCAACTAATAGGAATGGGCATGGAGGTAGTGTGGAGGTGGAGGAGGCTAAGAGGCATATACTGGAATAGTTGCCACGGATGCTGGACATAGCTGTAATACTTCCCTTTTCCATTTTTTCTACATTTCAAAGTATTTTTATATGTGCTATTTATAATCTGTTCAACAAGCATTTATTGAATGCCTACCATGTATCAGGTCTGGTATGCATCTAAAGTACCTTCTTTGGATATAATATTCATGAACACAAACAATAGTTTGTCATCATGAACTTATTTACCATGGAGGCTATCTCAAGGCCTTCTTATTATAAACTGTCATGGAGATTGGAACAAAATACTTCAGTCCCATTTTATGACTGAGATGTAGAAATTAAGTGTAGCAAATGCTGAATACAGCCTACATAGCTGGGTAGAAGCAGAGCCCCGGAGTGACCAGAAGAGCCCAAATTCTTGTTTGCTGCTCTTTTACCTCTATTAAGGAAAGTAGTTTTATTTTATGTTAATTTTTTCCTTCTGCTGTTTCATACTGCTGTGAGGCTAAACAACAAAGACTAGGTGGAATCTCATGGATCCATTTCAGTCACCAGCACCCATTCGCCACCCTCCAACACCAGCCTTTTAGGAACACTGCATATAAGAGAAGAAGGGCATCTGTATGCTCTGAAGGTACTCATGCCTCCTGATACACGTGGTACTTGCCACCTTGAACTCCTGTTAAGTCTTTCATTTACATCCTGCGATAAACTCAGCACATCCATCTTCCCCTGTCAGTGAAAGTGAAAAAGAAGCATTTTGTGTAGCCCTCAGGATAACTCCCCAAGCTCCTCAATCCTAGAACCACATACATACATCTAAGCTTAATCCTGAATTGTTTAGTCTCAGTCACAGGCGAGATGTATTGAGTAGCGAGTCACTTTTCCTGATTTTAATTTCCCTTCTATTGTTAAGATGACTGCTTTACATATCAGACCAAAATTTAATAGCTAAAACAAGATTGAAGAAGTAACTCTGGGAGCAGTTGGCAAGTTCACGGGGGAGGCTCCATGATTTGTAGTCAGAATGAGGTTTTGGCAAGCTTCGGTTCACTAAAACAGTCTTTAAAAAAAGAAAATGGAACAAGAAATGTTCGGAGTAGTTTTACCGTAGTGGAGAGAGTATGCATGTTGAAGTAAACAGAAAAGTCGATCTCAGCTCTTCTGTCTAATAGTTATCCTAGGCTGTCATTTAAAATGCTCAGAACATTCAACAGCTTCACTTATTAATGGCATTACTGAATCCCTAAGAAAGATTTTGGTTAAGGAAAATGATGGAGCATTTGTAAAAGGGATTTCTATATCACCCAGTGCCGTGTTATGCCTACGATTGTGTTGCACAAGAGAATAAGGATGCTGTGAGCACTACCGCTGTGGAGTTCTGTTATATACCAATCTGTCACAGTCTACATGTGGACTTTGCTTTCGTCTTTCACCTGTAGTGCATTGAAATCATTTTCCTTTTTTTTTTTTTTTTTTTTTGGTCATGTATTTAGTACAGGGTCCACAGGGTCTCACTACACAGATCGGGCTTGTAGTGATCCTTTCTGTTTTTCAGCCTCCCAAGTGCTGAGACTACAGGTGCGTGCCACCACCACGTCCAGTCTCAATCCCAGTCTCAGTGCACTCTGGGGCTGGGGGGGGGGGCAGCACAGCACACCAGGGATCGAACCCAGTCCCTGAGTCTGTCGAAGCAGGAGCTTTAGTTTGCTAAGCTATCTGGCCAGCCCTGAAATCATTTTCCTAGGGTTTCTTTTTTTCCCATAAGATAATGACACCTGGCTATATCTCCTAGAGGAAACTATTAAGCCCTAGCACATGTGTCTCCATGACAGCCAACATTAGTTTGTTTTCCCTGTATCCCTAACACTGGGGAACTGCAAAATATTCATGGCAAGCATGTATAAATCTGCAGCTAGCTTCAGGGCCTATGAATGAAGGAGATCAATAAGATTTTTGTGTTAAGAAAATACAACCATTGAGCTTTTCAACAGAGTACAGATGAAGCCAGAAGAGTGATAAGAAATGAGAAAGGCCATCCTCAGCCAGGTAAGCAACAAAGTTTTGGCTCCAAAGCAAAGAATCTGTGATGTCTGCCAGCTCACAACATCCTACCAACTCCTTTTCAGGCTCTTGACACTGTTGCCCAATGAACCTTCACTATCCTGGGACATCCTAGGATATAAGAACAGTAATCCAACCTGGATGATACTTGTGGACTCAAGAAAGTTAAAGTCATGAGGGGAGTCATTCAGAAGAACAGAAATTGGAGTCCATGTCTACAAATTCTGACTGAAACGCCCCTTCTCATCCAGAGGAAAGATTTTATTATTTGCAAATGGCATCCCTTTTTAGGTGTTTTCTCTTACTTTACCTTGTTCAGCTGTGAGGAGAAAGCATGTCGCTTGGAAATGTACTAGTGGCCCTTGATTGTAGGGTAACGCTTGACTGCTTGGAGATTTGTACAAAGGAATCACTGGGTTTCCTGACTGTGTCTTGGTATCTGACAAAGCGCTTATCCAGCCCATGTGTGTTTTTGCTTCCTTCTTGAAATTGTCAAACTGACATAATTAACTAAGCTGTTAGCTAAATAAATCATTGGATCCCAGTGAGAATTTTTACTGAGACAGCATTGCCCCCGCAGAACACTGTTTGAAGGACTGTCAACACCATGCAATGGATGTATGTGGCAGAGGATCCTGCCTGGAGACAGCTCTCCCTCTCTCTCCTCTCTCCTTTAGCATCAAAAATGGCTGTCAGGCTGAAGAACAGATGTCAAGGAGCGTCTGTGAGAAAACCACTAATTCTTTGGAGTGTTTAACACCACATGGTTCACACAGAGTCTGAAATGGCACAAGAAATGGTGCCTCAGAGACCAGAGATGGACTCTGATCAGAAGGGCCTGGAGCAGAGGGTATGAGCCAGAGACCTTTCAGGAGAGCTGTGCTTTGGGATGGGGACTTGGTCTCTTAACCTGCCAAGGTGTTCATCTCTTGTGTCACCCTAGGGGAGAGCACATGCTGTCTCTGTTTTGTTCTTTTAAGTTACTTTTTAGAAACAAAGACCAGCTCCCTTTGTTCCTTGTGGCCTACAGCAGGGCCATTTGGCAAGTACAAAACAGTGTTCTGCCACTTTCTGCTCCAGTTTCTCCACATTCCAGCAAAATTGGGATGAAAATTGCACAGAGACCAAAGATGCTTTGCAGGAGAGTCCTATGCACACATTATGTCGGGGGTGAGTCTCCACAGATAAGGCAGTGGCCAAATAATCAAACCTTGGAGGGGTCGACGTCAGCGTACGGCAGAGTTCAGTCAGTGGCTGCGCTGCCTACTCAGATTCACTCTGCTCTCAGGCTGGGTTTAATTAGAAGCATGGCTAATGGCCAGAACCTTGGAAGAGAGACTATAGATTCGTTAATTAGGGTCATGTTTACACCTCAATTGTCAACTGTAATGATTTGTTCTGCCCAAGGTCTCCTTGGTTTATTATGGTCATTATTGCCTGGCAAGAGTTTTATGATTATGACTGAAAAAACATGTGCAAACCTGAATATTTCAGCAAGGACCCAATCTGCCACTATATTTTAGTACAAGGGAACTTCTCCTCAAATTTTTAAAAATCTTCAATCTTCTTTTATTTCAGCTAACCCACATGGAGCGCATCGACATGAACACATCTCAGGCCCGTGGAACAGTTGCAAATTTTCCAAGGGCTTGGAGGATCAATGATTCCTGTGACAGGGTGCTATGAAATCTAATTTGGCCATAAAAAGAAAATCTATTTAAGGCACTCCAGAGATGCAGTGATGGGATTTGGGAGATGTCGTGGGCAGCGACTTCCCTCTGCTTCACTTTCTATAGTTACTTTGAGAAGACCACTGCACATTTGCTGTTGGAGCAGGGGGAAAGGAAAGGGAGAAAGAAAGAGGTGAAGGAAGAGAGAGAGAAGAGAGGAGAGAGAGAGAGAGAGAGAGAGAGAGAGAGAGAGAGAGAGAGAGAGAGAGAGAGAGACAGAGAGAGACAGAGAGAGACAGAGAGAGAGACAGAGAGA
>NW_004524754.1:2031858-2087020 GCF_000260255.1 Octodon degus | reverse complement strand
AGAGAGAGAGACAGAGAGAGAGACAGAGAGAGAGAGACAGACAGACAGACAGAGACAGAGACAGAAACACACACAAAGACACACACAGAGACAGAGAGACAGAAAGAGACAGGCAGTGACAGTGACAGCAACAGAGAGGGGAGGACACTGTGCTTGAAGGTTATCTTGTTCCCTTTTCTTACAGAGCAGATGTAAGCATTTTGTAGGACCCTGTAAAAGGAAGGGTCAAAGTGACCTGTGTGGGTCTCTTAAGGCCACGGTCTAGGTTGAGGGAGGATATATTAAGGAGCTCTGTGGTCCATTCCTAAGGCTTGAATAACTCCCAGGGATTTAATCTCTTTGTCTTTCTTGCTGTAAGGTCATATAACTTGCTGGCTTGCCTCCTGGGAGAATTTCTCCAAATTGGGTCACTCTTGGTCAGGGTTGTCGTGCTGCAGCTAACAAGTTCTGGTTTGAACCAGCGCATTCTTCAGAATCATACCCAAACCAGACTCCAACTTTGCTTTATCTACAGGGAACCTCCATAGGGTCAGAGGACTGAGAGAGGCTTAAAGCGAGCCAATCTAGGCAGTCAGAAGCCCGCGTGATCTGCTACTGTGAGGGACAGGTGCGACGTCTGCTTGTTTGGACCTTGGTTTCACACATGCTGCTGTCACTCAATGTTGGGGTCTCCTGGACACACAGGGCCTGTCTCTGTTGCCATGCAGTATCGAGAAACAGTTACTTCTTTTCCTTAAGAGTGCTACTTTCATCTCCAGCAATTCTCTTGTTGGTGCTCATCACAGATATCATTGTATTGCCATCTGCCATAGACCTCCACTGTACGTCATAGCTATGCCGAAGAGCTTTGGGAAGCACAGGTAGAGTGCATCCTGAAGAGTCTTTTCCTTTTGGGGTCCCACAGCTTTTCAAATCATTTGGAAAATGGATGGAACCAGAACACTCAGATTTGTTAGAGTGGCCTACAAGATCAAAGCAGGATAACTGAGTCCCCTTCTTAGTGGCAGGTGACAGAAGCTTCAGCTTCTCCTACATGTGAAATGAATATCCTGATATGGCTCTGCTTCCTGGACCTCCTAGAAGATTCCATGGGGTAATTGTTCCTTTTATTTTTCAGTACAGGGGATTGAGCCCAGGAGGGCTTTACCACTGATCTACCTCTCTAGCCCTTCAGCCTTTTTTTTTTTTAAAGTTATGAGACAAGGTCTTGCTAAGTGACTGAGTTGCTTAGGCTGGCTGGAACTTGTGGTTCATCTGACTTTCTTCCCAGAGCACTGGGATTACAGACATACACCACCACACCTGGCAGTTACTATGTTTTTTTTTTTTTAATAGGAATTACAACCTGGTACTTACATAATTTACCTGAGTATCTGTGATGACTTATTTATTGTTATTTTGCATAGCATAGCCCCTTCTACCATAGTGTTGCCAATTGGGTGGCCCAGTGTAGTACCTTATAAAATGATGAGGCTAGTGAGTCCTTTGAGCCACCAAGGACAAGTAGTGACACTGGGCTGCTGCCCCTCTAAGGAGACAACACATTACTTGAGGCTTTTGTTTGCTTAAGTAGATGTAGGTACACTGTAGGTCCCAAGGACTGCATCGCTTTTCTCCAGCAAGCAAAGTACTTTTTACATGGACAAAACAAATAAGATCAAATTATTAATAAGTTTATACCTTTAGCTTTCCAGTATACTTTTTTCCATTTACTAATCACACTTATGTGTTAAGCAAAGATGCTGCTCAAATGGTCATCTTCATGTCTTTCACAGCCAAGATAGTGAGTCAGTTTCTGAGGCCCATCCCATAGCGCTGGGCTTTTTTTCATTTCTTAATTCAATGTTTAAAATTTGTAAAGAGTAGAAATTAGAATTCAAATAGAAAAAAATCACAAGTGATACAGAATTTCACTTAAGAAAGTAATATGAATTTCATAGTATTCGTTGTAATGCATAGTGTTGTCTTCCAACCAGTTATTCACATTACCAGATATATGCATGCAAAATTGGAAGAAGAAAGAAAAAACAAACATGTAGGAAATTAAGAAGAGAAAAAAAATACAAGCAATTGTAAAAAGGCAGGGCTGGCCAGGTAGCTCAGTGGATTAAAGTGCCTGCTTAGGCAGATGCAGGGACTGGGGTTTGATCCCCAGCATGCCGTGCTGGCCCCACCCCCGGGGTGCACTGAGAGGGGGGGCATGGTGGCAAGCACCTGTAATCCCAGCAGTTGGGAGGCTGAAAACAGAGAATCACTCACTATGGCTCTGATCTGTGTAGTGAGAGATCCTGTAGACCCTGTGCTAAATACAGAGAAAAAGAGAGAGAGAGAGAGAGAGAGAGAGAGAGAGAGAGAGAGAGAGAGAGACAGAGACAGAGACAGAGACAGAGAGACAGAGAGAGAGAAAGGAGATGAAACAAATTAAAGCATTAACTGCTTCTTTCCACAGACCAGCAGAACTGTGGTACCCTCTTAATGATCCGCTATTTAGGTAGGAAACAGGGTTCCAGGATCTTCCATTTAATCTTTTTACTACTTCATCCTCACTTTAATATGCCTCCTATTGTATGGGAGAATGCATAGGACAGTCAGTCACTGCAGGATAATTCTGTTAATTAATAGCTCAGCTGTAGTCTCCGAGGCTACGTGACAAGTCAACTGGGGCTAGAGGCAGTCATTCACCACAGAATGATGTTTCAGGCAACGGTGTGCCACATAAACAGTGGTGGTCCCATGTGTTTACACAGCCTGGTGACATCATAGCCATCTTCATTGTGTAAGTACAGTCTATCATGTCTGCACAGTGACATAATTTCATAGCAATGTATTTCCCAGAACATGTCCCTACCCCAAGTGATGCACAACTACAGTGCAGTTTTGGGATCCTACCAAGCCGCTCATAAGTTTACTAAGACATTTGAGTCCAACTCTCATTAACATTTTAAAATTATTTTTGCTGTGGTAAAATGAACACGTCATGCAATTTAGCATTTCAACCATTTTTTTAGGTAGGCAGACAAGTGACCTTAAGCGCACCCACATTGCTGGGCATCTGCCCCCAACTGTCCTTCCACTGAGACTCTCAAGCTGAGACTGTCTGCTCCTTCCACAGTCACTCTGCATCTCCTCCGCCCCAGTATCTCACAGTTGCTGCCCTAGGCTCAGTCCTTATGAATTTTGATTTTCGTCTCTATGAGTCTTACTGCTCTTGGTATCTCATATAAATGAAGGCGTACACAATTTGCGTGACTGACATGTTTCGCCTCACGTACTGCCCAGTGTTTATCCCTGCTGCAGCATATGTCAGAATTTCCTTCTTTTCTAAGGCTGAATTGTATGTTCCATTGTACTTGTATACTACATTTTCTTTATCTCTTCATCTGTGCAAGGACACTTGGTTGCTTCTGCTTTTTGGCTCCTGTGAATAATGCCGCTATGAACATGGGTTCATCAATATCTGTTTGGGTCTCTGTTTTTAATTCTTTTTGGTATATGTGCTGAAGCATAATTATTGGGCTGTATGATAATTCTATTTTTAATTTTCCAAGGAGCTCCTGGAGCTGCTTTGCATAGTGGTTGTCCCATTTAACATTCTAACCAACAATGCGCCAGGGCTCTAATTTCCGTAATTATAGAGTGAAGCAATCCATAGGCATTCACCCATGATAAATCTACTCCAGCAGTTTCATCTCTCAAATTATTCAGATTCGTTTTCTAAAATACTCCAAAATTTCATGGTATATAAACTTTATTTTACTTCACAAACAGTTTAATCATGATCTCAATGTACCAGCCCCAAACAGTTAGAATCCAGCTCAGATCTTAGGGCCTCCATATTAACAGAAGGCAAGTGAACTGTAGCTGTAAATTCATCATTACCTGAAAATGTGTTCTTCTGTCTGTAATCTAAGTGCCTTAGAAGCTACTCCAGGCATACAGTCAAGATATATCTATGGGAAGAAAGAGGTGGTCAGTCTTCTTCTGGGTTTGATTTGTGACAGATTTTTTGGAGTATAATGGGATCTGTTTATAGTTCTAGATCAGGAAATAATTCTGAGTATTTGGGTGAGAATGAGGAGAACGGGCATGTTAATGGAGTTGCATGGGCTTCGGGCAAAGCTGAACAGACATACTGAGTGAGAGAGGTGGAGGGCCTTCCCAGGGTGGACATGGGGATGGCTTTGAATGTCCTCATCATTCCTATGTGCCCCAGCCTAACCCTTAGCTTCCCTGTCATTCCTCACCATGCCTTAAACTTCCACGTTGGACATCTCATGAGGTTGTGAATTAAACTGTACTACACTGTCAGTCTATAGGATCAAACTATGAAAATGTTTTTTCCAAGTCCTTCAGACCTTTGAGATCTTTTGCCAAGGTTACAGAAAGTCTCTGAGTCTCATCGCGCCTTGAGTAGAGATTTTCTTTCCTTTACGCTCTCTGGAAGCAAGTACTCTGTTGTCTTTTCCTTGGTTTCCTCATACAACCAATGCCTTTCCAAAGCAGTAGGCACTCCATCTTCAAAACCTCAGCTTCAGTGAGCACTGCATTCTGAGCACATGAGCAGTAACTCAATCAGTCATTTCCACTCTGCAAGCCATTAGCTGCCAAATTATTATTGCTTAATAGTAAAGTGACTGTCTTGGCCTTTTGTCCAGCTGGGCCTAATTCCTCGGTGTGCATCAGATTCCTGGATAGCACTGCCTGGAAATGATTTTTCTATTATTAAAGTCATTGTCATAAATAACAAAAAAAAAGCCCATGTTTACTTCAGCACTGTAACAGTTCTAGATAGACATCATGTAGAACACCTATGTGCAGAGGCAGGGGCAGAGTGCTCTGCTGGAACTATCACAAAGTTCTTGCTTTTAACATTTAATTTGTGCTTTGTAAGTGAAGTTATGAGGGACGTGAGGTAGGTGACACTGGCTAGAAGCCTTGGCTCATAGTTTTTTTTTTTTTTTTTTTTTTTTTTTTTTTTCAGTACTGAGAATTAAATTCAGGGTCTTCACACTGAGCTAAACCTCCATATTTTATTTTATTTTATTGAGACAAGGACTCAGTAAGTTATGTGCCCCAGACTGGGATCAGGCTGCTAATTTAATTGCAGCCTCCTGAGTAGCTGAGATTATAGGCCCACCCCACAGGTACTGATGGATACAGGCCCAGTGTTGTACCCTTCTGGCATCCCTGCGTTCTTCTAGTATGCAGAATGGTTGCTCCATGACCCCAAGACCAGACCAGCTGTGCCCCTGGGCACCTCAGAGCCCCCGCAAGCTGCCACCTCACAGCCTTTCCCACTTTTCTCAGTGTTTTGTCTCAAGTTTTTAAAAGTACATCTTGGGGCTGGGGATAGAGCTTGGTGGCCTAAGCACCTGCCTGGCAAGTGCAAGGACCTGGATTTGATCCCTGGTACCACTTTTCTGATGGCCCCGTGCCAGCCAGCCACCAAACCCAGCCATGTTGGTACATGCCTGTAATCCTAGTGGTGGGGAAGCTGAGACAGGAGGATCACTACAGGTCTGAGCTGCATAGCGAGACCCTATACACAATAAATAAATAAATGAAAGCTTTTTTTTTTTTAAATTAAAAGCACATCTTCTCAGGGTCCCAAAGGAAGTGGCTCCCGGATATGGAATTCTCAACTTCCTGGAACCTCTCAACTACTTGGGGAGAAGCAGCTACTCATGGTGCCCCTTGTCCCCCTCTTTCCTGGCCCCAGGCCCAGCTCCTGAGGTGTGAAGATACCTGTGATAACACACCCACCCTCATCTTGCTGTTGATTTTTGTTTTTCTGCCTTTCTTCATACCTTTTAATTCCCTTTATCTCCAAACAAATTTGCATGTAGGTGTTTAATGAACTGGCAAGAGCTCTGCTCTTGGTTTTCTTTGTTTTGGTCTTTCCTTTTTCAGAGATTCTTTTCAGGTTTCCCCCTTCCAGCAGGTGCCCCTCCCAGCTTGCTGCAAGTTCTTCTCTGAAGTCAGGCCCATGCCCCACCCCAGGCAGACTCTGGAGCTTGGTGAGGGGGCAGAGAAGCCCCAGCGAAACTGTTGCTCTTTTCCTCCCTGGGACTCTGTGGGACTGACTGCTGGGACCCCTTCACCGCACCCATCCCAGCCTTGGAACTGGGACCGACCTAGCCCTCCTTGTTGGGTTAACTGTGGTTGGATTGTCACACTGAGCTTCCTCTCACTTCCAAGTGCTGCCTCCCTCTCGGCTAGGCCGCATCTCCTGACTCTTTGCTTGGCTCCCACCTGGCCCAGCTCCTCCTGTGTTCTCTACACTGTTCCCTCAACAGCAAGTGTTGTTGTTACTGTAAAGCATAGATAACAGTTCATCCTTAGTCATGAACCATCTAACAAACATTTACTTCTACTTTTAATAAATCATAATATATGAAGAAATGCAAACAGGCAGTTCCATTCAACATCTTCTGATTAAATTTCCTGACTTTCTAACCAGGGTTCTGAAGGTAGTAACCTCCACAAGAGGCTGACCTTCAAGCAGGGTCCCCTGGGACGCTGTCTTTACCCATTTCTCCTCTCCGTGAGGTGTCAAGTGCCCTACTCTGGTCCTGTAAGTTAGCATCTGTAGGTCATTTCCCTTGCTGGTTTCAAGGGGTCTAAGTGCCTGAACCTTTTGTTTTGCTGAATTGGGTTCACCTCATTAACAAAAGAAAATAATTCACGTTTTTCTTCTTTAAGTGTTAGAAAAAAAAAAGGAAGGAGGATGAAAAAAGGAAGAGAGAAAGAAGAGGAGAAAGAAAGAATGAAAGAGAGAGAGAAAAGGAAACAGGGGTGGGGGAAAGAGAGAAAAGGAAGGGACAAAAGGGAAGGAAAAAGAAAGAAAAAATCTCCACAAAGACTGCTTTCAAAGGGCCGAGCAGGGCAATGAGGCCAAGCTCTTAGATTGTTTGCTCAGCTGATAGAGATTAGATAGATAGATAGATAGATAGATAGATAGATAGATAGATAGATGATAGATAGATAGATAGATGATAGATAGATAGACAGATAGACAACAGTCTGCTTTGTTCAGAATTCTGAAGATTTCTCATTAGCTAATTTTGTCCTCTGAATAAACAGTTGAATCATAATAGAGATTTTAAAGAAGAAAAATTATAAGCCAGATACTATAAGTCAAGTTTCAGAGATAACAGAAAAACTTACTGGGCAGCACTGAACTTGTGTGTCTGCACCTGCGCTAGACTTTATGTCTCTGATTGTGGAGTTCAGTCGGTACGTCTTATGTCGTTCTGCTTCCCTAGTCAGATCTTTCCAAGTATGAGATTCATAAGATGAGTGTAGATGAATTGGTTTTGAAGTTTGTTGGCTGCCTCTGGCTTCCCACTATGTCCTTTCTGCTCCTTTTTTTCCTTTGCAATCCAAGTCCTCCTCGGTACCTGTCTTGGCTGGGGAAGAAGTAGCTCTGAGGTTGTTTTATTTGACGGATGTTTTCTGTTTTTCTAGTTGCTGAGACAAAGCACTCAACACTCACAGGTTAAAGGAAGAAAGGTCTACTTTGGCTCACAATTTGCGGAGGTTCTGTTCCTACTTAGCTGGCCTGAGGAAGGAAGAGTTGGCAGAGTGGCACTGCAGGGGAGAGACAGTCCACGGCAGGCAAGAAGGAAAGCACGAGCACATTAGCCCTCCTTCTGTCCCTGGTACTCTGTGCAGGCCCGGCCCTACCACTCATACCCTTAACCCTACCCAGAACTATGCCAAACCAACCAGTGGGCTGATGTATTAATTGCACCCCTTTGATCCCAGCACTACACATTATAGATCCAGCAACCTCTGGAAAGTCCCCCTCATGAGGCTTTGGGGGGACATCTAGACAGAGGTCATTACAGCTGTCAAAATTCTCACCTACTACCAGCTCTCCTGGGAGACAATGGACTGAAATTTGTTCTAAGTTATCATATCTCTATGAATAAGCTTGTTAACCTGGAAGTAATAAATAGAAGCCAAGACAGATGAGTTCTAGAACGAAGATAAGAGAAAGATCTGAGCCCTTGTATTTGTCTGCTTGGCCTGCCCTAGCAAAGTTCCACAGACCAGTCAGCTGCAACAGTACATGTGCACTTGCCCACAGCTCTAGAGGCTAGAAGACTAATGTCAGGGGGACGAAAGCATCCCTCTCTGACATGGCCTGCTTCCTTGTGATGGGAGGCTGCCTTCTGGCTCTGCATTCATATGGTGTGTTTGTGTGTGTGTGTGTGTGTGTGTGTGTGTGTGTGTGTAAGGAGAGAAAAAGATACAGAAATATGTGAGAATGAGAGATTCTGATGTCTCTTTTCATAGACTAATTATAAGCATTGGAATTTGTCTAGATCTCATTTTGCCTTAGTTTCTTAGAAACTCCAGGTCCAAATTCAGTCACTCTGGGAGTTAGGATTTCAACATATGGATGTTGAGGGACTAAAACTTTCAGTCCATTGCAGCCCTAGACCTTAGGCTCTTTGGTGCTGGGGATGAACTATTTCTGGTGAAGAAAGAAGCATTGAGAGAGATATTTTCCAGATATTAATTCTGACTTGGTAGCTGAATTTCTTTAACTGTTGATGCCCTGGTAAGTCAAACAGAAATTACAAAATGGGGTGGGTTCATATAAGATCAGGGCCTTACGCCTGATGTCTGTGCCTGATGGTCCTAGTCCCTCTGTACGCACTGTGATGGACAGGATTCCCAGACCTGGAGCAATCGCTCCCACTTGCATGGCTGAAAGTTGGGCAGGGGAAGAGCAGCAAAGACACCATCCAGCACAGCTCAAGTCCTGCATACCACACAGGTGGGGCCACTGGTTATGGCCAGTATTGTCTCCTGCAGCCACTACAGCCAGTCAAGGCTCTGCTGGCACCCACCCTGTCATCACATCCCATCTGCCATTTCTTCCAGTGCTGGTCTTCGAAATAAGATGCACTTTCTTCATTCAAAACTGGGCTAGGGAATGTGGAATTAAACTGTGGATGACGTTAAAAATGCCTAGGGAATTATAAAACTTTTAAAGAACAAACCCCAAACTAATCTAGGGAGTGGAGATCATCCAACTCTTCCCCTCCAGCAAGCTTTCTTCTCCCAAATGTACATTGTGGTCAGGCGTCAGAGGCAATGCGATCCCTATGTGACACACCACAGAGCTCACCAAGGCAGCCAGAAGACGTGTCTCCCGGGGCCTCAGTGGGTGGCTGCCCAGGGTAAATTTCCCACGCCTGGATCTCAGACAAAGAGCTGGAATAAATGTGAACATTTGTCACCATGTCCTTAACCCTCTTTGCCTGGCACTGGACACCCATTCTAGTGCTGATGGGAAGACTCCATAGAGAAAGAAATGGAGGAATTATACAGAAAAGAGAGGAGAACATGACCTGGGGTGTTTCACTCCCATATAGTGCTACTCATTCTTTTATGTAACTGACATTGCTGAGTTCCTGCAGGGTAGGAGCTGGCTGCGAGGGTAGGGTAGGAGCCATCTGAGACATAGAAGCAACTCAAAAGGAGCTGTGTTTTCATTGTGCAGGCAGCAGGGAGATGGCGGGTCTAGGGCAAGAGAGCAACACAGGACCTGTGTGACAAGTGTGAACGTTGGGATTTGACCTTGGCCAACAGGAAACTGTTAAAAGTCTTACCATGCTAAGAAATTACTTGGAGGGCCTGGGAGATAGCTCAGTGGCTTAAGCACCTGCTTAACAGATGCAAGGACCTGAGTTCCACCCCCAGAAAAAAGAAAAAGAAATCACTTGGGCTTGGAAGGAAAAAGATGAACAAGTATGAAGTGGGGAGACCAGGTCAGAAGATAAGAGCTCACTATAGGTGGAGATTATGCTAATTTAAATAAGTGCAAGGAGGGAAAGAAACGATGCATTCCAGCTACGCTTTGGGTACAGAATCCACAGAACTTAGTCCTGGGTTGTATACTATTCAGGAGCACACACTACAGGTTCACATATTCCTCCTAGGATGAAAGAATAATTGATAGCTACATATATTAAGATGGAATTAAAGAAGTTTAAGGAAGTGCATCAACCATTCACTGTTGAATGTGCTCACTCTGCTGTGGGTGTGTAACAGTCCAGGAACTGTGGAGAAGACAGTTGGGAACACAGCTCTGGAAGTCAGAGGGGTGAGCTGAGGGGAGACATGAAGGGCACTGCATTGTGTAGCTCATCCACAGACCCATTGGATGGATAAAATTGGCCCAGAACAAGAGTGTAGAGTTAGCAGAGAAGAAAGTACAAATTCCTATGGTAATAGCTCTAATATTAAGGAAAATACTCAGTGAATACATGGTATAGGCAGCTGTTCTCCCTCCTTCATCTAGACAAATCTATCCAGTAAATGATGACTTGCTTTCCAATGAGTCAAAATGCAAAATTTGATTCCTTCTCAACACAACAGTGCATAAGCTTCTGCCAATAGATTGGTACTGGCAAAAGAAATAAATCCTGATTGACTTTCTGGCTTTTATTCAAGGATTACTAAATTTTTCTAAGAATAAGGATCTCTTTTCAATATCAAAATATTTAAATAAGCCGACATAATGGTAGTTCTATTTGTTCAGCCAATAGATGAAACTTACTGCACATAAAATACCATAGTAACATGGAGGCCCCAGTCTATCAGTTAGGAATTGTTGCCTTAGGCCAGTGATTCTTAAAGTGTGGTCCTTGGGGAGTTCTTGATAGAAATGCAAATTCCCAGGAACCATTCCAGATTTGTCAAATAGGAAACTCACAGGTGCTACAAAAAGCCCTCCAAGTGGTTTCCAGGTAGGCCAAGGATTAAGAACTACTACTCTAGAAGTTTCTAGAATTCTCTGGGGGAAGCTAAGGCAGGAGGATCACAAGGCTGAGTCATGCCAGCATAACTTAGTGAGACCTTGTCTTGAAATATTGAAAAGTAGACTAAAAGGGGGTATAGATATAGCTCAGTGGTAGAACCTTCCTCAGTTCAATCCCCAATATTGAAAACAAATGAACTAACACATGCTACTTCAAAGTAGGCTGTGTGCTTGGATGTAACTATGAAATGTGTCTGGATTTTCAAAACTGCACCATGTTCTTAGGGGCTTTTAACATTCTTGGGAAAATAGAAGGTGTTTTGTTAGGTAATAAAAGCATACTTGATTGAAGACCGACTATGGCAGGGCTGGAGAATGTAAGGAGAGATGAACATTGTAGTCTTGAACTTTTAGAAGCCAAGTCTGTCTGCAGAAGACTTTCTTAAGGACAGAAAGGTCAAACAGTTTTTCTGTGCAACAATAACTATTCCAACTATATTTCACCTGTGTTTTAGTTATATCCTTAAAGTAGATGCAGAAGAACAGAGAGAACAGTGATAGCTATAAGCAGTTGTTATGTAAGTCCACAGAGTGACAGCACAATGTCCCTTAACCTACTATGACCTACAGAGCCTACAGACCTGGCTTCAGAAAGAATACAAGTCCCATGTACACCAGCTGAGTGAGCTGGGGCAAGTTTCCTTTAGTTTAAACTGAAGGGAAGTGAGAGAACTGGGAGGGGATGGGAAATAAAAAGGATTAAAATGTGAATATACATGTAGCAATTCCCTAAGAGGAATGTAATTATCATACATCACAAACACATACTAATATTGAAAAAGAAACGATCTACCCAGGCATGAAAAGACACCAAGGAACAGTAAGTGTATATTACTAAGTGAAAACAGGCAGTCTGGAAAGCCTTCATGCTGTACGATTCCAACTATATGATCATATGGAAAAGGCAAAATTATGGAAACAGTAAAAGGATCAGTGATTGCCAGAAGTTAGAGCAAAGTGCGTGGGTGGAGCACAGGGTTTTCAGGCAGCGAGAGGCCCTAGGTGATGTAGCAATAGTGGATGCCTGCCGGTGTACATTTGTCAAAACCTGTAGAAGGTAGAGCACCAAGAGGGAGCTTACTGTGAACTGTGCACTCTGAGTGGTCATGTTATGTCAGTAGAGGGCTACAGACAGTCCCTTGAGTGCCACCCTCCCACAGGATTTAGATGGTGGGAGGCCTGAAGGTGCCTTGGTTTACAAATGCTTTTATTTATGCACAATTTGGTTTGGCAGAATTTTGTTTCTGTTTGCAAGCTCTGTATCCAGTGACAAACACAACCACAGGACCACAAGCATGACTATCTTTTCCAGAGCCATGTAGCATATCAAGCTCGCGAACTGAGGCACAGCACCAATTGAATTGGATGAGAACTGAATCAAAGTCAGTGGTCCGGTTCAGTGTTGACCTTACAGGGAAATTTGATTCGGTTCTATCCAGTTCAGTTTGTCACCAGAATCACAGAAAAAATTCAGTTCATCAACTGAGGTACAACTGCACAGGGGCAAGGGCATATTGGGAATGGTCTATATCTTCTGCCTAATTTTCCCATAAACCCAAAACTTGCTCAAAATAATACAGTTTATTTTTTTAACTTTTTAATTCGTAGAATATAAATAAGAATAGTCACTTTAGGGCCTACTGTAAAGGGATATATGAGATACTATCGGTAAAATTAATTTGAATTTCCTTCCTATTTTGTAGATGGCAAAATGCCACCCTCCCCATTAGATAACCACATTGAATCCCTGGAAACTGCATGTTACTTTACAAGAAAAAAAGGATATTTATACTTGTGTTTAAGTTAAGGGTTTTGAAAGAAGGCATCTATCCTGGGTTATTTGGGTAGGCCCTAAACACAAGCACATGTATGCCTTCTAGGCTAACCATGGAGAGGATGATGTGAAGTCAGAGGAAGAGATCTGACCATACTGCCACAGATCCTGACAGGGCTGGACAGATAGTGCAGCTAGGAGATCAAGGGAGAACGCTCCACTAGAGAAACACTGCCTGCTGGATTTGGGACTTCTAATCCCCAGCACACACTATGAGAGTGTCTAGTGTCTTAAGCCACCATTTTTGTTACAGCAGCCTTGGAAAATTACTACACTTAATAAAACCTGAACATGAGACACCTCTCCTCCATAGAGAAATGGTTTTGCAGTCCTGGGTCCCATAATCCTCACTGTTCATCTTCTTTGAGATTTGTTTTCTTTCCTAGGAATACAGGAGTCCTGCAGAGCCAGGGAATAACTTTCAAATGCACGATGAGCAAAGATTTCCATACATTTAAGGAGAGGAGGCCAGAAGAGAACAGTGTATGCCTGAGGAGCACTGGCTATCAGACAGCTCCAAGTGCTCCACATACTCACATCTAGCTCCTGAAGAGCTCCTTCCCTAACCAAATACCAGCTGAGAAGAGGAAGAGGCTGAGAGACACAGCTGCCATATATGCTATGTATCTATCAGGCAAAGGGCTGGAATCACTTGAAGCCTAATATAATGGATTAAAAAGGGACTCACAGATGGCACTAGTTGGGATTTTTAACTTTTCCTAAAGTAGGTAGCTGGTAGAGGCTAGGGTGGTAGGGAAGGTGGGCATGGGAGAAGGATCTTATGTACCACTCAAGGGACTGGAAGGGCAGTGCCAGCTCTAATTGCTAACTCAAGGTAGAAGACAATTGGCTTCATTTTGGGGGCTAACACAATTCCCAAATAGCTTATCTGGAGAGTACTGCAGAGCCAGTACCATGCAGAGCACCTGTACACTAGCCTGAGAAATAACCAGTTAGTGTGTGTTTCAAGTGGGACACACTGCATATTTGTGTGTGGATTTCTTAACACCTCAGGGTCAACATTTTGATTCTTTCATGTTCTTTTTGAAAACATTTCATTTTCCATATCCCAGGGGAAGAAAGCATTTCTCAGCCAATTCACGACTTCCATTTACCTTTCCTCGAGGAGTATCAAGAACCAGTGGGAATGTAACCCGGCCCTGGAGGGCATGCCTGGCGCACACAAGCCCCTGGGTTCGGTCTCTAGCACCACAAAGAAATCTTGAGAGGTGTTGTGCTTGTGCCTGGTTGTCCTCTGAAGACTCATACAATTATGGGACCCAGCTTTTCAGAGGTGACTGAATCTAGAATTTGTGACTGGTTTGTGGTCAATGCTGGGACTAGGCGTGTGAGTGCTATACTCACCCTTTGGTGGGTAGCCTGCATACTGTGTAAGAGAGGAGAAAAGCTTGCTCCTCCCTTTTGCTCTTGTTGCTTTTGCTGTCTTTTACTGCCATGAGCCACTGCCCCTCTGTCATGCCACTTTGCCTTAGAGCCAGCTGATTATGGACTGAACCCTCTACAAACTAAATAAAGCTTTCCTCCTTTAACTTTGGGTGTCAGGTATTTGGTCCCAGCAATGAGAAAAAAACAACTAAGACACCAGGTTACTTCGTCCCCCTCTCCTCTCTGCTCTCCCCCCTCTCCCTGCCTCCTCTTCCCTTTTTTCTTTCTCTTCTCTCTATCCCTTGGTTTTCAGTACTTAATGTCCCTTGTTAAACACGACAAGCAATTAGAATTTATGGAGAAGTCCAGACCTCCAGCCTTACTGCATCTTCACAGAGAATGGGAGCATCTTCTTCAAAGCTAAAATAACTTGCAGCTGCATTTTAGTGGCTCCTTTATTGCTTCTAGAATGTGT
This sequence comes from Octodon degus, assembly GCF_000260255.1. NCBI lineage: Eukaryota > Metazoa > Chordata > Mammalia > Rodentia > Octodontidae > Octodon > Octodon degus. The sequence continues at coordinate 2,072,488 of NW_004524754.1, read as the reverse complement.
TTCTGCCTTTATTTTTATTTGCTGAGTGAGTCTGTCCTTCAGACTTTGACAATGTATTCAGACTCTGAGTGGCCTAACCACTAAAATTTATTATCTTTCTTTTCCTGTTTTTTGTCCTGTCCTCCTTCCCTGCCTCTTTCCTTCATCCCTCCCTCCCTCTCCTTCCTTCCCTCCCTCCCTCCCTCCCTCCTTTCTTCCTTCCTTCCTTCCTTCCTTCCTTCCTTCCTTCCTTCCTTCCTTCCTTCCTTCCTTCCTTCCTCTTGCCTTTTTATTGTGTCAAATACCAACCCAACAAGAGATTTCTCTTTTTTGGTTCTTAGATCAGTAAGGCCAGTCTCTTCTATCCTGAAATACTCAATTTGGGTTAATCAATAGATTTTTGGCCTGTTCCATTTTAAAATGGCCTATTCCATTTTAAAATGGCCTATTCCATTTTAAATAGAAATACAGTTTTCAGAAAGATCGAATTCTTTGTTCATGGTCATTCAGTAAAAATCAAGAATACAATTCCGAGTTTTGAATTCTTTTCCCTTCCTTGCTTGTTCTCATAGGCACACTGAAGCTCAAGGTCTTTGTTACACATAATTTTGCCTCAAATGTTTATATCCCATGGTATCATCAATCCTGTCAAAGGTTCCCCAACTATCTCTTCTGTACCATTTCTTCAGTGAGCTCTGTGGACATATCTCCTTCTGCCTCTTTTCAGAGGAGAAACACTGGTTCCTTCTTCATCCCATTAACCCCGTTTCCAGTCAAGTGACCTGCCTCTCACCAGGGGATGGCAGCGCCTCTGTGAGTCTGTCTGCAGAGCTTGCCAGAGCAGGGGGTTTGGAGGAAAACTGGTGTCCTTGGCTTGGTTACACTCCGTTCTTATGAAGTTATATGAGCAACGGTGTAGTCACAGCTGGGGACAAAGAGCAGGAGGGACAACTGTAAGACCTCAGAGGGTGGACAGGGGAGCGCCTCCAACACATGGGCTCACTTAGCTGGTCTAGAACTGCAGGCAGTTTACAGCTGAGTGTCCTGCCTGGAATGAGCTTCCAGGGACTATTTCCTCTACACTCTGCTTCCAGATAAAGCTGTGAAATCCAGCCCAGTTTGTAGTTATTGCTCTTTTTTTTTTTTTTAAAGACATCCTAGAAAGGAAACCCCATGTCATTCTTGCTCATCCAAACCAATTTTCAATAACCATGTTATAAAGGGTTTCTGATGTCCTTCCTAACAGTCTCTTGCTAGAGAAAAAGTCTTTCTATTCTGTTCCCAGGAGAAAAGAAAGTCGCTGAGCACAGACGAGCATCGAAGACAACCACAAACAGCTTTCACACTACCCTCACGTGCTTCGTCTTCTCTGGGATGGAAGGCCACAAACCATTCTCACGTTCTTCTACCCCTTACACTTCCAGCATATTCGCTATTGAAGATCCAGCACTGTCAAGACATTTCCCACCTGCTGCTCTTGGAAGGTCGCCTTTTCTTTGGCAGTGTTTCTAGCATTCCTCCAAGCTGGTGGCTCCTCCCTCTGCTTTGATGTCTGACTTCACTTCCTGGCCACTGGCTTTCCTCCTGCCCTCCTCAGTTAGCCGCCTTCAGCAACGGTGGCTGGGCTGTCTGCACTCTCCTCTGCCCCTTCCTGTCTGAAGTGGATGTCTCCAGTCCCCAGTCATATAGCAGTGAATTTGTTGGGGACTCCAGTGCTGGGTCTGTCTTTGTGGATGTAGGACCTGCCTTATCGCCACTTGTGCTTGTCACCGAGTAGGGCTTCCATTTCTCATGCCGATCTCAGTCATCTATGTCCTCTGTCATGCAGTTCAAATTAAAGTACTGTGGCTTTCAACAGTCTCCATGTCCCCTGAGCTCCCCTTTGTGCCATGTAGGAATAATTTCCTGTATAATGTTACTGTTCTGTCTGTGCTAGTCCAGGGTAAGGAGGAGACATTTTTCCCTTTATTTTTTATTTTTTTTTTACGTATTTAATACAGGGTACATAGGGTTTCACTGCACAGATCGGACTTGTAGTTGTTCTCCTGTTTTCAGTCTCCCAAGTGCTAGGATTACAGGTGTGCACTACCATACCCAGTCTCAATCGCTAGCGCACCCCGGGGGGCAGAGCCAGCACATCACGCTTGAGATCAAACCATTAGCTGCGTCTGCCTAAGCAGTCACTTAAGTCCACTGAGCTATCTGGCCGACCCATTTTTCCCTTTGTTGGAACAATGCAGAATATCGATAAAGCACTCATCAAATGCTCTGAGGAGGATTCCGAGGTGTGACTGAGCGCAGAACAAATGTGTGTTACGGCTACGCTACGGCATCTACTTCAAGGGCAAGCAGGAACAGGAGGTACAGGCACCACACGCTTGCCATTCTGGGGTTAGGATGTTCCAACTGAAGTGCGTGGAAGGCACCAGAGTGCATATCTTTTGGATCTCCCCATCATAAGCACCAACAGGTACCCCATACATATTTATGGACTGTCTAGTTGACATTTATGTGTGGGTGAGCACTGTCATTTAATGTCAAGAGAATATGGCCCAGCAGAATGACAGCGAAGTGCCTTGCCAAGCTCTTCTGTCCTCGTGGAGAAGAGGGCTTCCGTATGTGAGGAAGGAGAGGGCTGGGCGTTCATGCCTCTTGTTTGTCTCTCCTGCAAGCATATGTGAGCCCCTCACTGACTCCATAGCTCTTTCCCCAGATTTCTTAGTGTTGAATGTGTTTGCTGAGTTTCTATTCCTTTGCCTCAATTCAGAGCCAAGTGGTTGTGAGCTAAAGTTATCCAAATAAAATGTCATAAGTCTGCATATCAAATGCTTCAATTGTCAACCCTGTAAACAGACAAGAGCTAGAGAGCACTCCCTGTGCACCCTTTTCTGGGGCTGGCGTGTTTCATTTTCCCCACCTTCCTGCTTTCTCCTTTCTCCTTTCCTTCTTCTTGCCTTCAGAGAAACTTCTCTCACCATTTCTCTCACTTAGCAACTCATTTATAGCACCTTCCTCTTCAGCATTACCTTCAACCTAGGGGAAAAGATTAGTGACCTGCAATCTCATTTCCAAACATCCCCTTATGATTTTTTTAAATGTATTTATTTATTTGTGTGTGTGTGTGTGTGTGTGTGTGTGGCCAGCTCAGCCCACCAGGGGGCGGGGCTGGCTGGCATGTGGTGCTGGGGGATTGAACCGCGGTCCCTGTGCTTTGCTAAGCTTGTTCTAAGTAGGTGCTTTAGACCACTGAGCCATCTCACCAGCCCCCCTTATTATTTTAAGGGACATAAAAACAGCAAATGATGGGGAAAAGGAAAGCTAGCAGTGAGCAAGAGGGCAGGAGAGGAGAGGTCGGTGGTGACCACATTCCCTAAATGAACGGCTGGTGTGACCTCATTTTGGTTGCAGTTCTGTGCTGAGAATTCTGAGGGAAAGGAAGTGAGGAGTGGATCTTACCTCTAGAAAACTAACAGCCTGCCCAGAGGTAGGAAATATTTAAGAATTGCTATAATTTCTCATTGACAAAAGCCAGGGTAGTTTGAAGTTCATGAGTCAGGTTTGGCACCTGGTGAATTATTTAACCCCTTGGAGATTCAGTTAGGACATAGAATCAACATTAGTACTTATTTCACATAGATCCTGTGAGTATTAAGATAATGCAAGCAAGAAAACAATCCCATAATGCTACATATATTAAACAAATATTATGAGAATTTAACCAATATTTCCATTAATCTAAATAACTGATCATGACCTATCAGTCAGTAGGGTCAGGTACTATTGATATTAGCAGCTCATGCTGATATCAATTCAGTGAGGTTAAAAAAAAAATGGAGATGGAGTCATCTTATCCCATGCCTGGAATTGGCTGCTGAGAATGTCTGTCATCAAACACAGCTTGACAGTTATTTTAGGTTGGTTTCAGAATTTATTCAGATCTTCTAGCTCCTTAAGAGACTCCAACATATTTCAAAGTAAAGCTCGGTGTCAGGCATCAGCTCTTCATCTCTGCTGTGGCCCTCCTTTGTTCAGCTTTCACTCATTCTCTCATGGGTCCTCTGAATGAGGCATCTGTGTGTCCACATGGGCAGCTCTGTTCCTGCATCTGCCCAGGAGGACTGGCTCAGCTGAGCTGTTCTTGGATGGGGTGTGTGGGGCTTCGACGACTCTACCTCCCTGGAGCAAGTGAATTTGCAGCTCTCTTTTCTTGTCTGTTTTGAATCCAGGTGGTGTTTCCACATTTTTAAGCAATGCAAATGGTGAAACTGCCAAGTAACCCTCAGACTTCCTCTCTCTAGAAAGACTTGCTGCACAAAGGGAGGAAGGACATTAGAAGCCATGGAACAATTAACGGCTAAATGAACCCACGTGAAATATTGCCTAGTATGTAAGTCATTCCATTGCAGCTCCAGTGGGTTGTCCAAAGAAGAAAGCACGCTTTGTTCTCCTTCATTGGCCAAAATGAACCAAAACCCAGTGCCTCTGTGTGTGTGTGTGTGTGTGTGTGAGAGAGAGAGAGAGAGAGAGAGAGAGAGAGAGAGAAAGGAGACTGAGCCAGGCAAGCTGCAAGAAGGTGCATGCCACAAGAATGTGAGTCTCCCTCCAGGCAAAGAGCTGGGGAAAGCCAAAGAGCAGGCTCTGGAGCTTGTCTTCTGCTTCTGAGGCCCGTACTTCTCTTCCCCAGAACCAACTCCTCTTTCCTCAGCTTCCACAGTTCCCTCAGCATGGTGTCTGCTCTGACTTGGGTGTGCTTGGCTTACTGCACCACATCTCCCTTAGTTTTGCCAAAAAAGTCTTTGACTCTTCCCAACCTGGGCATGTCTCTGCATGCATGTGCATATATGAATTAAAGAAAGGTAGTTACATGGGTAATTTTTATGGTGTCACCAAGTCGTGCTGCCTCTAGCTTTCAACTCTCAAACCTCTCTTATAGAAAGTGCATTTGAGAAGGTCTTTCACCTGTTTTGTTTATTACTTACTCCTTGATGGGCCAGAACAGGGAATCTAGGCTCCTTGACTTTGAAAACTACAAATCCTAAGTTTGGAAGAATTTATTAGGCTTTGTCCTACAAAGCATTCAAGGATGTTTCTTCTAAGGATGGAGGTCCAGTTGCTACCATCCATTTTTAATCCTTCTATGGAGCACCTTGAAGCTGTTCAGGAGAGGTGCATTATAGGATGCATTGCTCAGAAAGTCCTCCCTAGATGACCTATTGTGAGAGGAGCACGTTGAGGAACACAACTCAGGCATGTGGCTTTCACACCGTGAAGCAGCCATTTGATGAATCTAGAGAGCAACTTCACACAGCCGCACTCAGTAGAGCCCTGGCTAGTCAGACATATGCCAGTGTCCAGGTGGAACTCCGGGCTTCTCAGTGTGGTCGACTCAGGGAGACTATGATTTGGTAATTCAGGAGAGCCAAGAGATATCTAGAAATCTGAAATATTGGGACTCCATGCTTAGGATATACACCGGCCAGGCTGAACGCATTCTCTGCTTGTCACAGTCCAACACAAAGCTTATCTTTTGTCTCAGTAATTGAAGATTAGTAAATGGGACCCCAAAAGTAAGCACAGTGTGGAATAGATTGCTTCCAGGAGTGTGCCACCCAAACTCCTGACTTTTTTTGTTTCGCTGACTTTTCCTGTCTGTACTCCCCAAAAGGAAGCATCTTGTTGTCCCTACCCACTGTTACATCCATCCCAGAGAGCAAGAGCAGATTATCTTTTTTTGTTCTATTCACTAAACAATTATGTTCTTCAGTGCTTCTAATGGAAAACAACTGGAGAAGTAAAATCAGAGAGATGGGATATTCTTAGGCAAAAATCTCCACTTAAAATCCACAGAGATTGGGGCCAGGGAAATGGCTCAGTAGAATAAGTGCTTCCCTGGCAAGCGCAAGGGCCTGAATTCAATCCCCAGTTCTGAAAAAAAAAATTCACAGAGATAACTCCAATTTGTATGTTTTCAAAAACAGTGTTTCAAGGAATTAAGATAATTTCATATGAATAACAGAAGGTCTAGGAGAGCCTGCATTATGAACTGAATTGTGTTCTTCAAGACAACAAAATGATGATCTTGTGCTGTAAGGTGGCATGGGAGCTAGAGGCTTATGAGACAGTGTGTAGGAACTTGTAGATCTAACTTTACATAGTTGCTTGAAGCAAATGAGTGCACTGTTGCCCAGGAAGGACTTGTTTGAATGCAGTGAGTTTGTGAGGCTTCTGTCTGCCTGCAGACTCTGAGGTATGTCCCAGATGTGCCTCGGTGGGCAAGCAGACAGGTGCTCACAGCGGGGCATGAGCACCCAGGGAGCCCATGCTTCCTGGTGCCCCTGGGCCAGCCTCAGCATGCAGGGCAGATCTGGGATCTACGGGCTCTGTGGGCATCCTCAGAGGAACCCAGTGAGAGCCAGGGATGAGCTGGAGAACCAAAGATGAGAAACTGGGAGGATCAGAGAAGCACTTGCCTGCCTCCGGGCCGTCTTCTGACTCCATGTGGCAGGGCCTGGGAAAGAGCAGGCAGGGGAGAAGGAGGAGGCTGGGCCTGGGCTGGCCTCCTTGCTGCACGGCTGAAGGCGAGAGCACAAAGCTTCATCCTGGAGGCAGTGGGAAATGCCCAAAGGGCAAGCAAACCTGGGCTTGCTTACAAATCCATGAGAATTCTGGTTACTCTTTAGCCAGCTCGCTAGAACCTGGAAGCAGGGCAGGATGGAGGAAGAGGTAATTTTGCCAAGAAGTACCCAGAAAACTTCCTTAAAATCCTCCTGAGAGTGTCTTTCCCCAAAGCCCATGTTCTGTGAAGAATGAACAGCTGCAGCACCCTGACCTGGTCCACACCACAGGAGAGTTTTGAGAAGAGAAGGAGATACGCACTCTGTGGAGCACCCTGCCATCAGTGCAGAAAGGAAGCAAAAGGGCCCACTAAACTATTTGAGTAAGGAATTATAAGAGAAGGTGATGGCAGAAAAGTTATTCTTTCTGGGTGAAAAATGGAGAAACGGAGTCACAGAGAAGGCAGTAATGAGCCAACACTCTACCGTTTGTGCTGACCTCACACTAGAGGAGCTGGGAGATGGGCACATTGGTCTGACTAACCCCAAGCCATCCTTTATGGGTAGAAAAAGAATTCCTGTTTTGAAAAACAAAACAAAAATATATTTTCTATTCAGATTCTAGGGTCAAATTTAAACCTTAAAGGGTTGTCTATCCAGGGCCATACTGCAAAGTAAGAGACCGAAGGCACTGACCACTAGGGGGCGCTCTGCCTCCACCCCAGGTTGTGTGTGTGTGTGTGTGTGTGTGTGTGTGTGTGTGTGTGTGTGTGTGTACATGGTACCAGACAGGAAACACATAGCACTGAAAAGATTGATCTATCAGAAGCTTCCTGAACACAAACCTCAAACACTCTGTTTATGGGTAGAGAAGGCAGGGATTTAAGAAAATGAGACAACCTGCCAACTTCAAATCCTCTGGAAATACTGCAAGTGAGGGCAGTGTGCGCCTCAGAAATTCCCAAGGACCTGGGTGCCTTCTAGCTAGGAGTTCCTGTAAACCACATGTAGTTGCTCTTTGAATAGGTCTTTCTGGATTATATGAGACTGGGCGTAAACCAGGGCCAGCTTTGCAGGACAGCTCCCGCGTCCCAACAGTGGGCGCTGCTTTCTGCTTCCCTTACTCACCAGGTAAGAGCCCAGGAGCTGAGAAGAAGGGTGACAGATTCTGCTGCCCCCACTCTGCGTAGTCTGGGTCTCAGAAGGAGCAGGACGCGCTTGGAGAGTGGGCAAGGGGCTGTGTGTGAGGAGCAGGCGGGCAGCATGAAGCTCACCTCCACACTTTTCTGGGGGTTCTGGGGCTCTCCTCCAGCTGGGCGGGAGGTGACTAGCTGGTACCATGGCCTCTGGAACAGCAGCCAGGATCTTGGTCAGGCTCTAAACAGCTTACTGGCCTGTTAGCCGGAAGCAACAATGTTCTCTAATTCCTGGGGCTCCTTCTAAGGTGTCTCTGCCTTAGAAAATAGCAAGAGAAAAAAAGTAAATGGGATCTCCCTTCCACCTCAACTTGTTCCTATTCTTGACTAGAGAAGGGGAATTCTGGCTGGAGGAGTCTCTGGTGTCCCGTTGAGGCTGCCCTCTGCCCTTCATGCTCCTGCCAGCTCTCTCTGTGGGGAAGGGACTGGTTGTGTCCTGGGGCTCTCTGTACACAGGAAGAGCATCTAAAGGAACTCAGTGGTCCCCCCAGTGCTGGCCAGAGCCATGGGATTGCTTTTGTGTGTGGCAGGAAGAGAGCCCTTCTCGCTGACAGCCCCATGGCCGTGATGAATTGTGGTGAGGGGGACCACAGCGTGGCTTTCCCTACTACCCAAGGTTCATCCCCGGGTCTCCCAGCACTTTAGCAAATGAGCTGCTATAATTCCACACTGCTTAGTCTTCCCCAGCCTGGGCTACTTTATTCTACTATGGAAGGCAGTGAGCGGCACCTCTATGGCTCTACCCCAACAGCAAGGGAGGGGGTCTTAGCTAGCTGTATGTTTTGTTTTGTTTGGTTTGGTACTGGGGATCAAACTCAGAACCTTGCACTTGGCAGGCAGGTGCTTATGCTGCTGAGCTATGAGCTAATCCCCTCAGCCCCTTTATGTATTTGGTACAGGGTCTCACACTGCGGCTCAGAGGAGAGGCCGGCAGAGTATGTGGTGCTGGGGATCGAACTGCAAGTGCAGTCTTTGCACTTGCTGGAAACAGCTTACTGGCCCGTTAGCCGGAAGCAACAATATTCTCTAATTCCTGGGGCTCCTTCTAAGGTATCTCTGCCTTAGAAAATAGCAAGAGAAAAAAAGTAAATGGGATCTCCCTTCCACCTCAACTTGTTCCTGTTCTTGACTAGAGAAGGGGAATTCTGGCTAGAGGAGTCTCTGGTGTCCCGTTGAGGCTGCCCTCTGCCCTTCATACTCAGCTTAGACTGCTGAGTTATCTCCGCAGCTCCTGGCTGGCTGTGTCTTAACAACAGAAAGGGCGCCCATACTCTGGTGTCACAGGATAGTGGAAGGGGTGGATGCCACCCACCTTCACAGTGGGACAGGAGGCGCTTGGCTTCGAGAGTGCCTATGCTCCCTGCTTGGACATCTGAACTAACTGCTGGTCATTTTAACTTTGAGTATCCAGTTTCTCTGATTTTCTTGACCAAATTTCTCTGACTCTTCGAACATGTTAGATATCTCATGCCCTGAGAAGAGAAAATCTTGGTGGCTTTGGTAGTAGGAGACTCATAGCTAATCACTTTTTTGCCCACTTGATGTTATAATCATATCTATTTTTTCCTGTTGTTTATCTTTTGTCCTAAAAGTTGCCCTAAAACTGAATGGATTTAAGACAGTAGTATTTATAACTATTTTTGTAGGCCAAGAATTTGAACAGGATTTATGGAATATTTGCTCTGTCCCAGTTGGTGTCACTTGGCCGTACCCAGCTGGCACCTAGGATGGCCTGGAGTGTCCAGTAACTCCATTGTGTACGAGATCCTTGGTAGGAGCTGCTGGATGCAGAGGTCCCTGCCCCTCCTTACCCATCATTCTTAGGGCACCTCCTTGTGGTCTTTCTATGCTGCTGTTGGACATGTTAGCAGGCTGCTCAGGTCCCAATGACTAAGGCAGAGGTTGCTGGAACCTAAAGTAGCTCAGCCCCAACTTCTACCACATGCTATGGGCCGAAGATGGTTGTGGGCCATCTGAAGAGAAAGGGACATAGCACTAATACACAACAGCAAGACTATCACACAATTTGCAGCCATCTTTAATCTGGGACATGGGTCTGTTTATTGATGAATGATCTATACTAAGAATGAGGGACGTTGGTCTTATTTTGGGGGCACATCTAACACCTAATGGGAGCCTCCTTTATTCAGTGCTGAGGTGTGGGATGCAATGCATGCAAAGTATTTATAACAATTTGAGAAGGTAGCTCTTATACAGGGATCAAGACATAAATAACAAAAAATATCAAATCAGGTATGGTGGCCCATGCCTGTAATCCCAGCACTCTGGAGGGCTGATGTAGGATGATCATAAACTAAAGCCCAGCCTGGGCACCTTGGTGATTTAGCAAGACCTTGCCACAAAATAGAAAGGATTGGAGATGGAACTCCATGCAAAGGCTTTGGATTCAATCCTTAGTACCCCAGAAAAGAGAAAACTAATAAACATAAAAAGGAAACATCCCTGCCTGTGGTTATTTCTAATAGGCATCAGAAACGATAGTAATGGCACCTGTCTTCTCCCCTGCCCAGGTATCCAAATGACACTTTTCCCCGCCAGGTCATTTTTGGGAGCTGGAAAAGATTAATGTTATTTGCTTTCTGTTCCTAATATACAGAATTGCCTTCTGAGGAGCATTTTGTCTCTCAGGCCTCTGTGGGAGCAGCTTCTCACCAGAACGTGGGTGAGCTCATGGGACACAAGGGTCATGGTGCCTGGTTCTCCAAGCAGAGACTGTGCTAGTTCCTCTCAGGAGTTCAGCCTCTGGGCCAGGGTAGGGCCTTGGAACATGAGTGCAGGTTGGGCACATTCTGTGGCAGAGTGTGGCTCACAGAACCTGGGCAGATGGCAGGAGGAGAGGCTGCCTCATAACGCAAGTACTAGAAAACACCAGTCTCTAGGCCAGATGCAAGAGAAGAAGCCTGCAGGTGTAGCTGCCTTGCTGAAGGAATACAGGAAGTCCTCTCCAGGAGCTGGGGAGAGCGTTCCCGGGGGTGTCTGGGCTGGAGCCAAGCTGTCGGGTGCCACTGCCCATGGGCATCCTTGGCAGTTCCACTCTAAGCATTTCCAAAGTTCCCTGACAAGGCTAAAAACTCTTCTTTCAACCAAAGATTCTTGCACATTATTTAAATAGGATGCAAATGCATGGTCTGCTCTGAGCCCTGGCAGCTTTCAATTTTTATATTTTCAGAACAGTAAGGCCTGCCATCAGTTCACTTGAAGTTCAATCCAAGATGTGCCTGGCCCTGACATTTGTTCATTCTTTATGCAGGTAACATTTTGGAGAATTTAAAAAGAAGTCATCTCTGTACTCCCTTCTCCACCACCCTCCAAAACAATTTTAAAAGATATTTCAGACATTTGTTGCATGCATAATAGCTGGAACATGACTAACTTATTTCCTACCGCCTGAATTTCCAAGTTGGATTCTGTAATCCTTGTTTTTGGCAACCCCTTGTCTATATTTTTAAATGATACTTCAGTTAGGAGCTGCTTATTTGACCTGGGGGATCAGGCTCAGCAGATCACAGGTAGACTGTCAGATGGTTGTACCTGGTGGCCGCTGTGATGAACCTCAGGGAGTGAGGCCCCGTGGTGAAGAAGGAGAGGGTGGTGTCAATAGATTGCTGGGGTTCCTCCCCCAGTCCTCTTCTTCCTTATTTATCCAAGAGTGCGGCACATGGCTTCAGGTTGATACGAGCCCCCCTTCTTTGCACCTGGGATCTCGGGGAAAGGAAACCACCAAAGACAACTACAGGTCCAGATGCAACAAGAGGGTGTATCCAGGGAGGCTCTGTGTGGATGGATGCTCTCCGCACAGGCTGAAGATACCCCAGCCATGTGGTTCAGCCTGTGGTGTACGGAAAGAGCATATACGTGACACCAGGTATCATTTACACACTAGGTATGATTGAACAGCATGGGGCATGGATACAGTTTAAATCTTAATTATAGTAAAAGACATATTGCCATTAATCCCCCCAAAACATTGGTCTGTGCTCCAAGCACACTAATGCCATCATTCTTGCTTGTCTCTGAAGCGGTTCTAGAAGTCCACTTTTTGTGAACATCTTCAGTTGCTCTGTTGTGCCTGCCTCAGTATCCTGTGCTGATTCCAAATGTTTATCCTTCATGGTCATTTTGACTTTGAGGACGTGCCTGAGCACATGGTGGCAGAGCCTGTGAATGAGGGAGAGGAGGACGCATTGTGGCTTTGCGAGCCTGCCTCCTGGTAGGCGGCCCTTGGCGGCAGCCCTGGCCAAAGCTCTGGTCACACCTCACAAAGACACTTGCAAAAGAGGCCTCACACCATGGCTTCATAGAGAGGCAAGAATGATGGGACAGGTGTGTTTGAAGATAGTTAAGCTCTGTGAGCAGGACTAATGTGGATTAGTGGGGTGTAATAAATTTTTAAAATTTAAATATTAGCTGTATGTTTTGATCACACCTTGCATGTATGTATACATGTGTATGTATATGTATATTAAAAACTTTATATGATGTCACGTACATATATGTATAAATACACATGCATGTGCTCTAACATGTACTCTATATATGCAGCAATGCCTCGGTTCACGAATTTAAACCTTTCAACAACTGGTTGCAAACCAAATTTGTGTTAAACTGAATCATATTTCCCCATAAGCTCAACACTGAGCCTGACCATTGACTTTGATTCAGTTTTTGACCAATTCAGTTTGTGATCAGAATTGTGAAAAGAATTAAGTGTGTGAGCCTGCAGTGGCAAGCAGAAAGACCAAAACAATGCCACAGGATTTGGAGGCAGATTTATTTACGTGGACAGGCACGGGCCAGGATCATTCCCAGGATGTCAGGCCCTGATCTTGGTGCTCTAGGGCTTCTATATGATGTGCAAGCCAAAGACAGTCTTGGTCATCTGGCTGGGTGAGAATATCAGTTACAAGGGTAGATTAATGATCGTCCGTTTATGAAGTTTGGTTCAGTGGCACATTCAAGCACCCTGAATGTTTGGTTACACTTAGAGGGGGAAGAAAGCAGTTACTAAGCAGTTACAGAGCTTGGCAGCTTCAAAAGAGCAGAATTTTTAAAAGGACAATTTCTCTTGAACAGTTTTTCCCTTTCAAACCAAGGCACTACTGGACACCTTCTTTCTGTGTACATTATCTGTCTGTACACATTCTATCTACCATCTATCTATCTAGGGGAGAAGAGAAGGAGAAGGAAAAGGGGTCTATAATGTGTAGTAGCAGGCTAATCATTGTCTTCCTGCAGCTCCAAAGCCTCCTCCTCTTGCTTCTTGGGAAACAGCCACTCCACTGGGAGCTACACTTGCCAGCTTTCCTGGCCATGAGACAAGGCCTTGCCACTCGATTCTCACCCACTGAATGCATGTGGGGGCAGTGTGTGTGACTCCTCCTGTATCCACTCAGTTGGAACCAAACCACTGTCCTCTCTCTCCCTGCAATCTGAAACACTAAATGGATGCCGACGCACCTTCTGTATGAAAAGCTGCAAAGAGGGAGGAGCTCAAGTCCCCAAGTGAGCTTGTGGAGCAAGAGGGCTGTTGCCCACCCACATGTCAGGTGCTACACTGTCAGAGGAGAAGGAACAATCCAGTTTGCATTGTGAGCAGAGTTTGCTCTGTTGTAGCACTCAAAGCTACATATTCTTTAAGGACAGGATGGGTGAGAGAAACATGAACAACTATGGAGAGAGAGTGATGTCTATGGATGATGCTAGAAATATAGCCAGAGAGACAGAGAGTGGGATGGTGACAAGGAGGAAAAATTGACCAGAGGGCCATCCCACCGTGCCTTCCCAGGACTACCTGCCATCTACTACAGTATCTTTCAGCAAAATTGTTATGAGGGCCTCAGTGTTTGCCTAGGAACTGCAAATATGTAAGAATCAAAGCAAAGGAATAGATGTGTCTACCAGGAATGGCTCAGTTCATCAAGTGGAAGGGTGCCGAGTGAAGTAGGTGGATTAACAAAGCAGCAAGAGCCCCTTTCTGACTGTGATCAGGAAAGGCTGAATGTTTGCCTCTCAGGAGTATTAAGAAAAGAATTCTTACTTCATTCTTGCACTGATCAGACATTTGACTTCAAGTAACTTCTAAGTCCTCATGCAAATTAAGTATTTTCCACGAAATGTTTGGGTCAGGAAGCCTGGGCAGGTCTCTAACTGTTCTTTGTATCATTTCATTTCACCTAACTACTCTTTTTGGAAGCGGACTTTAAATCCTTAGTCCTATACCTGCTCTTTGGCAATCTCCAGTAGCTGGCTTCAACATGTTTGCCTGCATAAATCACAAGCTCATCAGGGGATGTTTGATCCCTGTAAACCATGGCTCCACTCTAGTTTCGTGGCTTTGGATTCAGTGGAGACCTCAGGTGTGCTACCTGACAGGTTAAGGCTAGCTGTGTGCTGTATGTTTTCAGACTTGTTGGGAGGTCTCCATTCACAAAAATATATTTCTTGCTGACATAATCTCAGATGCCTGAGATGCCTGAGGTTCAGCCACTAGCATTTACTCCTTTGTATCATCCTGGTGCTTTGTAAGGTGCTATTTCTAAAGCTGTCATCGCCCATGGCAGGCAACAAATTGTATATAAAGAAACAGAGGAGAGTTTAAAGAGGAAGGTGACGATGGAAAATTAAAAAAAAAATTATGGTTCTTGATCACATCGCCTTCTTTGTGTCTGTAGTAATCTATGAGAGGAACACAAGGTGGGCCCCTGGTGGTTTTTATTCTCCTTACCCCATGACTTCTGAGTACATTCATCCACAGACCACAGCTTGATGGAGGGCTGATGGCAAGACACAGCAGAGAGAGCCAGCTGGCTGTTTCGCTTGGCCAGATAGTCCTCTCCTCACCTGGAGCAGCTCTGGGCCCCAGAACCCCGCAAATAATCTTTCACCTCATGGTGCTCATCCAGTTGGCCAGGCCGGCTCTACTCATTCCTCTGCACACAGGTCATCTGAGGAGAAAGAGCACTCAGCACAGGTAGCTTTTATCAGAGGAAAGGAAGATCAGACAGGGTGTGAAATCAGAGACTGTCTGAAGGCCAGACACCGATGGAGGCCCTGAGTGCTGTGTGGTAACCAAAGGGCACCTTGCAATTGGCAGAGGCTGAGCACAGAAGGCTGAATGCAGGGTGAAAGCAGAGAGAATAACCGAGCTCTGGCACCTTACTGTGCACCATAGGCTTCGACGCAGATAAGACGATTAACTCAGAAAAAAGTTTTGTTTGTTTTATGGCACTTTTGACTTTCTGTCACGATATTCCAGAGTCTCGTTCTGAGATACAATGCAGACTTTTGGTTTAATCCTCAGTCTTTCTAGATAAGATGACTTTGTGGTTTCCTATTAGACTGCCAACTGCCTGGAGCGGAGAAATACACACTGCTGAGGGAAAGGACTGTGGCTTCCTCAAGGAAGGAAAGGAGAGAAGCTGAGAAACCACTTCGGGGTCCTGAATCCAAAGACTGACAGTCGGCCCTGCATGATGCACTGTCACTTCAGTCGTGGAGCGAGTGGGAGGGAGGAGGGAGGCTAGGTGGGGAAGGGACTGAATTCAGATGTTTATGTGCATGTGCAAATTTACCATGATAAATGTAACCATCATGTAATGCATATGTGTACTAATAAAATAAAATTTAAAATATAGTAAACAATAATGGAGTGTCAGGATCAGCACACAGATCAGGTTATTGTACCGAAGAAGCTGAACTAGCCGCATGAGCCTTCATGGGTTTGGTTCTGAAACTTGGCTCAGTGAGGAAGGATCATTCCAAAATTGAAAGCAACCCAAGATCTCTGGGGAAATCATTGTGCTTCAGAAGCCCAGCGGAACATTCTGCTTTGTAAGATTTTTTATGCATGTGATTAAACTTCTTGCCCAGTTGGCTGTGGATGTGACGCCCTTGAGGAAGATGTGTTCATTCATAGATGTGAATAATACCAAACATTTTATTTTGGCTCCTGTATTTCCTGTCATGAGGTGATGCTGTAGGAATAGTCTGATCAATGATCTGGAGAAGAGACATAGGTGTGTCACATCTATGTTGAAACCCAGAAGAGGTGGCGTGAAAGCATTCAGCTAGCTCTTTCCTTGCATGCAGGAAAGATGTGTGTTCCCAACGACAAAGCTAGAAGATGGTGAGCTGTTTCCGAGACAGCGCAGACTCTGGGCACCTACCCCCCGAACCGCACTCAGTATGTAACCTGGGAAAATAAGCCTGGATTACTTTCAGCTTTGGAGAGTGCTGGAGCTATTTGTTGTTGCAGCATTACCTGACTATCTTAGCTGCTCAACTCTTCAATAAGTTTTGTTTTAAAATGTAGGAATGAATTATCTGATTAACCTGAAAAATAATAGTTTTTTGACACAATATCAAACTATATAGTCCAGGCTAACCTTGAAAAATATGCATACTCTATCTATCTATCTATCTATCTATCTATCTATCTATCTATCTATCTGCATGAATTTTTTTCCTGACAATGTCTTAGCTATTTAAGTTGTGCCTTTTGGCACTTAACACCTAACTCTGTGTGTGGGGTTTTGAAAGATAGAGTTAGAAGGTGGACACAATAAAGTGCAACAAACTGTTCTGAGTATCTGTCATGCATTGGGCATTCTGTAGAACTAGAACTGCACAGCTAAATAGATGTGCTCTGCCCTTGGAGGAGTACCGTTCTAGTAGGGGAGGTGGCCCAATAATGTGGCAACCCTCAAGCCCTGACAGCTGACACTATTGAAGGCGGAGAGCAAGAACAGCTAACTCAAGCTGTGTATTCCAGGCAAAACAACTTGCATATGACAGGCCAACACGGGGGGGGGGGGAAGCAGAACTGGTATTAAAGAAACTACAAACGGCTTCTACAGGTACAGAGCAGCCTGCAGGAGAAGGGAAGGAAGAGGAGATTCAAAAAGAAGGAAGAGAGCAGAGGTTGGATCATGGATGCCAGGGAGCCTCTCTAAGGAGTTTGACTCAAAGCAGGAAAATTCGTATTTACTGGAAAGCACTTCTAAGACTTGGTACCACCCCGGCTGGAAATCTGTACTTTCCAACACTCTGACATCGACGTGTAGGTGATAGAGAGCTACTGAAACATTTGAATAATGGCAGCAGCATGGCAAGACTGCCACCTCAGAAACCACGCACTGGCAGTGGCCCACGCTCATCAGCGCGCTGCCATGTGGCCCAGGCAGGTGATGGAGGGCTGCTGTCTTGGCTCGGCCACTGAGCTTGGGGCTCTGCTAATCCCATCACTGCGGTCTTTTGGAGCTCAGCTTCCAGGACGTCAGGCTGAGTCTGAGGAGTCTCTGCACCACAGCTGCTTCTGCTTCCCCAGTTTTCAAGCTTGGAGGGACACTGTAGCACCTTTCTTGGAGGTTGGCTGAGGTCTGCAGGGGGACCTCAGAGGGCCCCAAGGCCTCTAGGCCTCCTGCTTTCCATCAGATGCTTAAAGAAACTCTTAATATACTCGGATATTTTCCAAATTTCTTCTTTCCTTGATTCTGCCCTGTATGTACACACAGTCGTCTTAAAAGACAGCAAGCTCCTGCTCATGGTGCAGTATTGAGCCTTCTCCATGAGGGCTGTTAAGCCCATAAGAAAACTGGTTCCACGTATATTAAAGTAGTGTTTTCTTTTTGCTTTAAGCCACGGTAAAAGTGGCATTCTGTGGCAAATTGGTTAGTTTTCCTTTTTAAAAATCTATTTTTACTGCATGATGAATAAAATAATAAATTTCAAATGAGTTGAATTATTAAAATAGTGCATTCCTAAGATAAACTCATCAGACTGGATTCTTCTTTTGATCTACTTTATGTCCAGGCCATTCTCCTGGGTGTGTTTGTGTGTGTGTGTGTGTGTGTGTGTGTGTGTGTGTGTGTGTGGTGAGGAAGGGGTAAAGAAAAGGTATAAAAGATAGAAGACAATCCCTTGGACTTGTTCAGAGCTCAATGAGTATTTGTTTTAGGGGCAAGAAATTAGAGTTGATAGAACAAAACAAAACCCTGGGTGTGTGCATGTGTGTCGGGGGGGGAGGGGGCGGGGTACACAGGCCTGTCCAGGGAGGCTCAGTATAATTCTGCCTGCTTGACAAATTTAGCCTAGAAGAGAAACCTTGGAGGAGAGGCCCTGGCCCCAATATCTTGCTGCTTAGCTAGGCTCAGGGTGGGCCGAGAATCCTTCCCTTCTTTCCCAAAGATGGCAAAGGGAATGGTCTCTGAGTTGAGTTTGGCAAAGTCTCCCTGTCCCAGCATCATGCCCTGGCAGGCTGGCTCTGTTCTCTAGCCATCGCCATGGAGAGACACAGATCAGGCCCTTTGGAGAGGCAGGGCTCCAGGCCAAGGTATTTACGCCCCCCAGGGCTCCCTTCTGCCATCCCTCCTGTTCAGCACAGCAACAGCACGCTCTGTGCCTGCTGCCCCCAATTTAACACTGGGTGCTCCACTCATTGGTTTTTTGGGGGCCAAGGGTGGAATCAGGTCACATCTAGGGGATGGTAACTGGAAGGTTAGAGGCAGGTAGGAGGTGGAGCACTACTTGCTGCCTCTCCAAAGGCGTGGTGCTCAGGCAGCAGCAGCCCTGTGAAAAGACATCAGAAAGGCAGAAGGTGGGCTGGTAAAGCCCCAGGGGACCTACAGCAAGAGTGGACCTGGGTGGGTCCTTTATACCTTGCCATCAAATCACAGCTCCTTGGCATTCTGGGGAAGGGTGCCAAGTGAGATGGGCAAACTTAGCTTCAGCTTATAGATGATGAAATGGAACCCTGGCTGGAATCCTGTTTCCTGCGTCTAGTTCTCTTGCTTTATTTTGCAAATCTCTGGCCCTATTCTTTCACGTTCTGCCCCAAAGAACCTCTTTCTTTAAAATCCACATTCCCCCACATGAGAAGGCCCAGGGCTCTCACCCTTTCTTTATCCCTCCTTCCCCTATAAGAAGACTGCTCCCAGGACCTATCAGAAACTCTCAGAAAACTTTCCAGTGTAACTAGGAGGGAGAAAGCCTCCCTGAAAAGGATGCAACCCTCAGGAAAGAGCTTCAATTATTAGAAAGTCTGCTTTGGAGGGACTTGGGTCCTCTGCTTTCTCCCACATCATACCTTGATGAATGGCTTTGTTACCAGTCCTAAGGCTGGCCCAGAGCGGAGGCACAATGATAGCAAGCAGGGAGCAGCTAGTCTCCATCTTTGCATCTTTGCTGAGGCCAAACAAGGAGCAGAGCCAGAAGTTTGGCTCGAAAGAGCTGCAAATCCTATTTGCTGACTTCTTAGGTGAGACTGTGGTCTCCACCATGACTCCTGTTTCCAGAGCCTTCAGAAGGAGCCTGAATGTAGGAGTCTAGCAGAGAAGCAGACTTAGCACCTTAGCTCAAAAGCTAGATTTCAGAGAAAGCCTCTCCAAGACTTGAGTGGGGCTAGCTGCAGCAAGGCCCATCTTCTACTCTAACTCAGTCCCATCATGCACCAGTCTCCCCTCCATCCTGGTCATAGCTATCCAAACTCAGAGACTGGGGAGCTGAGCCAGGGGCTTGCAAAAGACTTGGGAGTTCGTGCCTACTCTGGGCAGAGATGGTGGGGGCTCTCCTGGCTGGGTTGGGGTAGGTGTAAAACCACTGCCTCTTTGTTTTTTGAAAGCTGCCCCTTCCATTTGTGTTCCTGGGTTAACTGCAGCACTTCATGCAGTGGCACTGAATGAGCAATTGAATAATAACCACCCTGGGCCTCTCTGACCAGGCTGTCTGTGAGTGAGGGGCTCACACTGCTTCCTGCTGTTGTAGGCTGTGATCTCTGAGCTGTGCCTAGGGCTGCAGAGGCAGAGGGAACAGCAAAATACCAAATATATTCTGGGTATCAATTTGCAAGTACTTTAGTCTTTTCCAAGTACAGGGCTCCTCTGAGGGGGGCTTGCCTTTTCAGACACAAAACTATTTATTATGCACTTGTGTTACAGGTCAATAATTTCCTGGTCCAAAATAACAGAGTGGGTTTGACCCAGGCATCTAGAACTGAAGCCAGAAAATGAGTAAACAAGCCTTGGGCAGGGCAGTCAGCAGAGGGCTTGCAAAAGATATTCCAGGGTCCTCTAAAGCCTCTTCAACTCTCCAGTTTTCATTCTTCTGACAACAACAGAAGGTTCTCTTTGACTATCCCAGTGTCAAGGTCACACTAATATGGACGGAGTAGCAGTACCTGTAGATGAACCAACCCTGTCCTTTCTTAGAAATGCTCATGGCGGCCTTTCCTGGGTCCTGCCTGGAAGCCCACCATCAGGGTAAAACCAGCCTTTTAAGAAAAAGGTAAATTGGCAGATGTAACCTGCAACCATGACTCTTTTCTTTCCTACAGGGCTTTGTTCTGTAGTTTTTCAGAAGTACCTTCTGAGCAAGATGTTCACCATTTCAATTTATAGGTAAGGAAAGGAAAGCTCAGAAAGTCTGCACTGTCCATACTCATAAAGACAGCAGGAGACCAGCCTTGCTCTTTCTGATACCAAATCCCAAGACCTATTCATTTCCCAGGAATTCCTCCCAAGCTGCCTCCCTAAGTGCTACAGGGGCAGGGACCAAGGTGCCTTCAAATATAGCATAAGCTAAGGAGAGGAGAAAATCCACCTGAGGGAGGAAGAGGACTCCAAAGCTAGGTCTGGAGAGCAGCATGGAAGGCTGGCGGTTCTTGCCTAGCATGCATTGGGAGAGGTGGGTTTTTCCTGAGGCTGGTTTAGGTAGTTAGAAATTAGTAGTGGGTATGGGTTTTTTCTGCTTGTTTGTTCATAAATAAAGATAAAATAGAAGGCTGCAGTGAAAAATCCCAGGATCATGAGTTAGGAGGGCTGGGTGCAGGTGTAGGATCTGCCAACAGTGCATCCTGTGACTTGGAGTGCGTCACCATGGAAGGCATTGTCTAGGCCAATGTCTTTCAGACCTTTCTGCTCTTTCAGGACAGAGCAGAATGGTCTTTGGGGTCTCACTTCCTTTCATGTCTGTGTTACTGGTCTTGAGAAGAGGCTTTTAGAGCAAAAATTGGCACATAACCTCCAAAGGGGACAGAGAATAAGCAGGCACCAGGGTCCCCCAATTGCTTTGATGCCCAAGCCCTGGCCTTGGAATAGACAACCGGAGAGCTGTAAATAGCCCCGTGGGTCTCAGGGATCAGTGGGGACTCCCCCGCAGGATCTCTAAATTGGGTCACTGTGGGAGGGTCAGACTTGGCCCCTGCAGGCAGGATGAGGAGTGCAGGCTGGGAAAGGCTCGGCAGCGCTGATGGATGGGGGGGAGGGGGGATGACCTTCTTCATTTGTCTGTTGCCTTCTTCTTGCCCTGTCTTTTGTTATTTTCCCATCTCCAGCATCAGAAGACAGGAGGCTGGGGACTTCCCACCATGCTGTTGGGGAGTGGCTACAGGGAAAATTGCATAGATAGGAGCAAGGGAGGATGGCCCAAACCCTTGCTCAGTCCAAAATGCCTCCCTCCTCTCCATGCACACATTGAGAGGCACCAAGGAGATGGCAGAAGAGCACATCCCTCCTGGACTTCAACTACTTCTCCGATGGTCTCTAGGTGGCCATAGAGACTACTATCTACCCCCTCCTCTGACAGTACACCTGAAGGAGAAAGGTAGACAAAGCTGAAGCTTTAGTAATAGTTGCAAATAGAATGACAGACTTTCTGCTTGCCCAGCTCTGGATAGGAGGGGAAAATCTAAACGTAGTTTTAGTCTGCTTAGGACTTTAAGAATTTGCTAAAGGGCCATGGAGGGAAAGTCTTCCTCCTATTTCTTTATTTTTCCTCCCCAGTGGGGCCTTCTCTCACACACTCCAAATGTTACACAGCTCACTTTCTGCAGCACCCCAGCTTGTGTGTCCAACACAGTCCTCACAGTGATCCTCTTCCTCTCTGAGCAGCCTCATCTTTGAAAAAAAAAAAAAAACAAAAACAGCTTATGTGGAGAATGTGCTCATCCCCAAATTGAGACTGACCAAGATCACTCACTGGGTTCACTATTCCCTCCTGAAAGAGGACTTGTGAGAGAAGAGATCATTACTTGGGAGCTTGAAGCTGGAGGTTCCTAGATGCCAATGTGTAAGAGGTAGTAAGTCCTGGAAGCATAGTCAAGTAAAGAAAATCACATATATGGCATCCTCTTTTGGAGAAGATACAAAATTCTGCCACAAGTACTTCTTCAAGTCTTTGGGGGTGTGAGTTAGGACCCCAAGGAGATGTATTCTAGCAACAATCACTTGCTAAGACAGGTTCATCTTATTTCCAACCTTTGTCTGACTTTTCCTATCCTTCTTGCGCATCTTCCTTAAAACTATCAACAAGAAGCCAAGAAAAACAACCTAAGTCTTAGGGAAAACTATACCTTTGTCCATCTGTAGTCTGCCAGACACCAGCCTCATCGTGGTATCCCTTAGGCTGCCAAAACCAGCCCTAATGGTTTTGGGGTAATTAATACCAAGCAGCAAAATAATGATAGTTGAACAAAATGTGCCTACAACTCTGTCCTCACCTACTCAAAATTCTAGTTTTTCTGACTGAGGAGAAAGTTTGTGGCTGAGACAGGATAGCTTAGGGTAGTAGAAGAAGGGAAGACCTACAGCTCACCACACCACCACAATATCCACAGAGCTCCCAGGACTAGTCCTGTGGTCTGCCTTGGATTAACTAGTTGACATGCTTCCATTCCCATCTCATACTTCAAAATTCCTCTTAGCCTAAAGGCCACTGGTAGCTCAGTCTCAGATCTCTTCTTTAGGTGAATCACAACAGAAGTCTAACAGTCAGGTTCTCTGGACCCTCTCCACCACCTCCCAACTTTTCCCACCTGGGTGGAGTTGACCAGTTGGCTTCATAGAAACAATGAGTGATGATTGACTGGGCTAGTGAGGGAGATTCCTGCTGGCTATCCCACACCTGGTCCTTCTCCCACATATGGCTTCCTGGAAGGACCCCATCTTTGTGCTCTGATTTTCTGGTCTGCTTATGGCATACTGGCGGCTCTCAGACATTGTTCAGATATTTGTGTCTTCTTCTCAGCATGTGACCAAGAATAGGGTCTGCCCCTGAGGTCTACTCCATGTATGCCTTAGCCACTCTACCCAGATCTCTAATGACTGTAAAATGACTTTTCTAGTGTAAAACTTGGAAAAGTGCACTGCTGTGATGGGGAGAGCAGTTCTTTCTGGTACGAGGTGGGACCTGGCATTGGAGAATATTGCTTGCCTTGTGATGCCACAAAACAAACCTGCTGGTTCTCAGACACAGAAGCTTGTATCTCTGTCCTGGACTCTATCTACTGGAACTCAGATCTCCACTGAGAAAGCACAACCATGCTGAGAAGGATTGAAAACTCCTGGAGAGATCTAAGGGCTACAAGTCAAAGGATCAGTCTCTCAGTATGTGAACTCAGCCTGAAGATTCTTAAGCACAAAATTCAGATTCCTTGTCTTCAGCAGAGCAGAGAAAACTTTGATTTCTTTATGCAAGTGAGAGAAGATAAGTGTCCAACAGCCAGACTAAAGGGATAGAGACCATCCTTCCTGGTGATGTTTTCATTCCCCTTTCTAAAGCTTGTGTGCTCCTTTCCTCAAGGCAGATAATGCAAACCTGAAGGCAAATTTACCTTTGCTTTAAGGATCTTTTACTAGATACCAGCCTCATGATTTTTGGACAATCAGTGTCAACCAACC
The DNA here is from genome assembly GCF_000260255.1 of Octodon degus. Classification (NCBI taxonomy): domain Eukaryota; kingdom Metazoa; phylum Chordata; class Mammalia; order Rodentia; family Octodontidae; genus Octodon; species Octodon degus. The sequence goes on along the minus strand of NW_004524754.1, from coordinate 2,049,067 downwards.
TGAAATAGTGAGGACTGCGCCAGAACTGTCAGCAGGCAGGCCGGCTCCTATCTTGCTGCTGTCTGGATCAATCAAGGAGCACTGTTCCAGTCTTGAGGGTGTCTCTGCCAACTGCCCAGCTTGAGCAATCTGAGCTCCACCCTCCTCTTGCTCCCTGTACCCCTCGACAACCACTGGCCCTGTCAGGCATGCTGAGCAGGGACTCAGAGCTGCCAAATGGTCTTGGCTCTGGGCCACTGATGCTTCCTGATGCAGATGAGATACTCCAAGTGCAGGAGTCATGCATGGAAGAAAGCCGGCTCTCCCTTGCAGTTTCAGCCTGATCCCTTCCTGAAGTGGGTTTCCTGATTTCTAACTCACAGATGTTTTCATAAAGGCTTTGAGTTTATCATTCTCACAGATGTTTTCAAAATGGAATCTCTGTTTAAGTCACTCCTGACATTCTCCTTCAGAAAGACCCTTTTGGCAATGCAGGCACATACGACCAGGAAGTTTTCTCATCTAGAATTTGTGTGGATGACGAGTGACTTGGAATTATCTGTAGTAGAAACTGGAGATGCTGATGAACTCCTCTTCCCTCCTCCTCTTTCTTCCTCTCCTCCTCCTTTTCCCCTCCTCCCTCCCCTCTCTTCCTCCTTCTTTGTTTACATATTTCCTGTAATAATAGGGGCTGAGACTAGGGTCTTTGCACTGACAACATCCTCTGACCATTTTGTTTTTTACTTTGAGTCAGGGTCTTACTAAGTCATTAAGTTGCCCAGGCAAGGCTCCAACTTGTGGTCCTCCTGCTCAGCCTTCCAGTGTGCTGGGATTCCAAGCGTGTGCCACCATGACTTCTGAGCAAGCCTGCGTGGAGTACTAGTGTTGGGACAGCTGAATCTAACACTGTTTCTCAAAACTCTTGGTCTTTCATATCTGTGTAGATGGGCTATTCAGAAAGAGGAGTACAGCTGAGTAACTTTATAAATTCTTATTCACTTGCATAATGCATCTAGTCTTAGGCTTTGACCTACCCATGCACTGGGGGTTAAAGGAAGGAAGGTGGCCACATTCCTGGTGACAGATGCAGGTAAAGAGCTACAGAGCTTGCACATGGGCAAGGGAACTGTAGGGAACCAGGTCTATTTCTTCTCACTCTGTCCTTCTGAACTATAGCAACCATCAGTAAGCTCAGTAAAGAGGAAAGGAATAAAATATCTCTTGCGAATAAAAACAACAGCAACAAAACTACCTATACATAGAACAGAAGTTCTTTATCTCAAAAAACTGCATTTAAGAAAAAGAGTCAGACACAAAAGTACAAATGACATGATTTCTTTTATAAGAAGTTTGAGAACAGACTCCAAACCACAGTGACAGAAACCGGAACAAATGTTGCCTTCGAGGTCAGGACTGTCTGGAACTTTCTGAAGTGAGGGAGATGCTGTTTATTTGATCTGGATGGTGCATACCTAAGATCTGTACATTTTATATTTTGAGTTCAAAGGTAACGTTTGTCATGTGTGCTGCACATTGTTGATCTCCCACTTTAACCGACTGCTTTGATTATCTTATAACTACCTGGCGTGGAACAAGAAGGAAGAGGCTACTTCTCCTACCCAGAACTACAGGCTCAAGAAAGGCAAAGGGACACTTTGCTAAAAGTTAGCTGGTCTCAGCTCATTCAGAGAACATACTGATATTGCCCTCGTGCGCCTCTGCCTGTGTGAACAGCATGGTGTGTGCCAAGGCACTTGATTCAGCATTAATTCTACCTGGTGTCCACATATGATGCACATGTGCAGTTGGGCATATTCATCTTGTGGTCTTTGTACTGTCTTTCCATGTGAGGCCTAGTTGTGTTTCCCTCTTGTGTCTCTTTGTGCAGGCCACAGCAGGGGATGAGGACTGAGTAGCGTCACCTGGTGCCCTCTCAGTTCTTTCTTGCCAGTGAGCAGCCTGCTAATGAGTGGGAGGAAGATACACTTGTAACACGAACTTAAAAATCATCACCCTGTTCATAAGCTACTTGAGCCCAGTTTTCTCAACATTGGATTTTACATCTAATATAGGGTAACAGAGGATGGCTCTTGACATATTCAACATTCACAGAATTCTTTGTTTGGATCAAGGGTATTAAGCAGTACACATCTTCTTTAGAGACATTGTTCTTTAATTTCACAAGTCTGTGAGGATTGCCAAGGCCCCTGGACCTACCCTCATGGTGTGTCTCCTATCCCAGAATGGTGGCATGTTAGCTACCTTACCTCCCTGGGGATAGAACAGCTGCAGGCCTCCTCCTTGTGCTTACCCAGCAGCCTCCTCCTTATTTTCTTAACTAACCATCCTGCATTCACCAGACCTGTTTCTTGCATTCTGACGCATCCACACTCAGGACTATGCTGGCTCTGGAGAGACTCTTTTTTATCCATTTGAACTAGTTCCTAGAGATAGTGAATGACTTGCTTGTGAATATAATTTTCAAATAGAATAACCAAAACAGAGCCCATCCCAGCCATCTCTTTACTGGTCTTGCCCATGCTAGGCCTTTCTTCACCTGATCTGGGCCCAGGGCCAGGTGTGGGTCAGCTATGCCCCAGTCCCTTCTGAAACTGTGCTGATCTAAGCCTCCCTCCCCTACCTGCCCTTTCCTTCCCACAGAAACCACATAGACTGATGCCCACAGATCCCTCGGCCTCTCTCTGGCTTCCTGTGACCCCAGTGCTTCCCAGCAGGGCATCCCCCTTCCTCCTGGGAACTGGAACAAAATACTATGGCAATCCCAGCTATCTCTTGGTTGTTTGGCTTTGTGACCAAATTTCCTATCAAAGTTCTGCACTTCAGAACCCTCACCTATGGAGAGAGAGTTCTTTTTTTCTGTCTCTGTATCCCTTTTTAAATCATCATCATGATCTTCTTCTTCTTCTTCTTCTTCTTCTTCTTCTTCTTCTTCTTCTTCTTCTTCTTCTTCTTCTTCTTCTTCTTCTTCTTCTTCTTCTTCTTCTTCCTCCTCCTCCTCATCTTTGTCTTCATTTTCATCTTCTTCCTCATCTTCATCTTCATCTTTGTCTTCTTTTTTTGTGGCCAGTTCAGCTTGCCCTGGGATGGTAATGGTGCTGCATGTGGTGCATCCCTGTAATCAAACCATGGTCCCTGCACTTGCCTAAGCTGGCTCTTTGACCACTGAACTATCATGTCAGCCCTCTTCTTTTTTTATGTGTACAAGGTCTCACTATGCAACTAAGACTCATAGTGATCCTCCTGTTTTCAGCCTCCCCAGCGCTGGGATTACAGGGATGCACCACCATGCCTGATCTCATTGGCTGGCTCAGGATGGCAGAGGGTGGAACTGGCTTGACATGTGATGAAGAGGATCAAATCCTGGTCCCTGCACATGCCTAAGCAGGCACTTAGTCTGTTAATTCTTCTTGTTGACATATTCATAATGCCATTAGCTCTAAGATCCTTGGAACTCATTCATTCATCCATTCATTCATATCCCTCAGTAGCTTCTCAGACTACCCATGAATACCAAAAATCCACAGAACCTCACATCCTTTTTCATAAAATGGCATAGTACTTGCATATAACCAATGCAGTCCTCCTGTATACTTTAAATCATTTCTACATTACTTACGTACTTAGTATGATGCAAATACCATGTAAGTAGTTGTTGTACTGTACTGCTTAGAGAATGAGAGCAAAGAGTTAGCACATATTAAATACAGATGCAATTTAAAAAATGTTTTCAGTCTCTGCTTGGCTGAATCTGCCATGCAGAATCTCAATATACAAGAGGATTTTGTGTTCAGCTTTTTTTTAATTTATTTTTTAAAATTTATTTATTTTTCTGTATTTTAGGGAAGGGTCTACAGGGTGTTTAGGGTCTCACTACTAGGTTGGGCTAGTAGTGATTCTCCTGTTTATAGTCTCCCAAGTCCTGGCATTACAAATGTGCACCACCACACCCAGTCTCAATAGCAGTCTCAGCATGCCCTGGGGACAGGACCGGCATGGCAGGACCGGAGATCAAACCCCTGGCCCCTGCACCTGCTTGCAGGTGCTTTAATCTGCTGAGCTATTTGGCTGGCCCTGTGTTCAGTTGTATTGATGATCCCAATTTCTCCCATTAGGCCTCTGTCCTTAACTTGCTGCAGAAATCTCGAGGGTCTGAATCTGAAATCCAAGGGAAAAAATAACTATTTAGTTTGTGATTGGAGCTTCTGATGGATCCTGGTGGGGCAGAAGGATCCCAGCCTGTCTTGGCTTCTTCAGGTAACTGAGGCATCTAGCCAGGCTGGAAGGGTGGGGAGTGTGTAGGACGCACACACACAGCTCTTACTGGCTGCTGCTGGACACTATATGTGGCCGTGCAGGCCAGGATGCTGGAGGGAAGGCCAGGGAGGAAGAAAGCTCTTCATCCCCTGGGGTCAGCAGGTGGGCAGGCGGGTCTGTAAACAGAGACCCTTGGAAGTCACATATGGTGGTGCTTCCACTCTGTGTATCACACAGCCTGAAAAGGTGGGTAACATAGAAGAGACACTTTGAGAAAAGAAACAGTAGGAGCTGGTGGTGAGGTTGGGAGAAAGGCAAAGCAGGTATCAAAGCAAACCCTCAGGGTGGATTTCTGTGTTTGGGGAAAGAAACAGGAAGGCTAAAGCCCACTGTGATTCTGGCAAACACTGAGATGGTACACAAGTTTCCTTGTTCAGGTGGTTTCCTGGTCTTCGTCCTAGAGGAAGAAGTCAGTTGATGTAGGCTAATGATGCCAGGCAAAAGGAAGTGCAGTGACTGCCTGCTGCCAGGCCCCTGCCAGGAAGTAAAGCTTAGGGAAGGGGCATCTTGGCTCTCATTCAGCTCAGGGGTTTGCAGTCCCAGCCAAAGAGACCCTTGACTCTCCTTTGTTCTCATCTTTACTACCTCCTCACTGCTCAATCCCTCTTCACCAGGGCGCCCTCCCAGCCCTTAATCTCAGCTCCAGATATTTGGGAAAGTCGAGCTTCCCGAGGATACAGAATGTGCTTTGCATGCTGCACAGGCTGCCCTTGTTCCTGGCTTATCTTTGTCATGCTGAGCCTGATGTGATCCATGGATGAGAGAGAGAAACAGCCAAACTGTCCGCTTCCCCTACACATGAGCATAGGACTAGAGACTACGCTGGGAAAGAGCACTCATGGGTTTCCCAAGAGCCTGCAGGTCCCTGAGTAGTCAGTCGTGTGGTAGCAGAGTCCTCAAGTGCTGATTCTTGAGGAATGATTCTTGAGTGTGATCGGAAGATCTAGCTCACTCCTCAGCTCCCCATCGCTCTAGCTCCATTCAAGTCAAGGGCACGTCCCATTTCTAAACTCCTCTCTTCCCACCCACAGAGGTGCAGAGACCTCAGTCATGCCCAGAACCAAGAAGGACCCCAGCACATTGTACTGAATGCTTTTCTGCAGCATGGAGCCTGCACAGTCTGCATTGCTACTGTGACAATGAGCAGGTGCTGCAGATATTAAATGTCCTTCGCACAGGTGCACTGTCACTGGCTTCACACCCAGAACCCACAGACAGCAAGATGGATGTACTACGAAGGAGACCCTGAAAGAGAGAATGAATTCTGCAGCTTCTTAGAAGGCCCGAGCAGGATGGTGTCCTAATGGCCCACAATCACTGGCACCAGCTTGTGGCCACACCTTGGTCCTGGTGTTCGCTCCTCCCATTTCTCTAGCCCCAACTGCTCATCCTGGTTACTTGGGATTACTCTCCCAATAAACTACCTGTACACAGATGATGGCTTCTGGGCCTTGCTAGTATGGCCTTCATTGTAGAAAGATAAAGGTCAAGACGTGGCAACACAATCTTAATTTTGTGAAACTGACATTTGCACCTGAGTTTTCTCAGTGTCACGTTTGGTTTCAGTGGCGCATTGCTCCGAGCCACTCAGTAACTTCTGCAAGAGCATGAACAGTGCTTCTACCTGGGTTGCTTATTGGTTGATCTAGAAACCTTTATGCCTTCACCATCTATTCCAATGCTGGGCAGGAGGATAATGTTAAGACTTCTCGAACATTTAGAAGTCTATGAATGGAGATTAGAGAAAGGGGGATGATGAGAAACATCACTTTTGCTAGGCAGGCAGCTTCAGAAAGTAGAAACAGGGACTTGATTTATGCAAACAAACTGTGCAGCCCAACACAGAGCTTTTGACCCAGGTTCAACAGTCTATGGGCTACATCAGCAGGTACTTCTGTGCTTTTCCCTAAACCCCAGCTTTGTATCTAGTGACTTGCACCAGGCCTTTCTGTAGAGGACTCTCCTTGGGTTATTGTAGCTGCTTGTGTGGCAAGATTTAGAAAGACCTAGATTATAGCCCTTCCCTAACTCTATCACCTTGTAGTTTCCTTGCCTCTGGTAGGAACAAGTTCTAGGTTGTAACACACACCCCACAGATTTCTTCAGGATCAGAGTAAACTTGGAGGTTTGCATGAAATTACACCTTTGCTTGGTGTTTTCTATTCTGCCCATTTGCCCTACTGTAGATACTCATTGGTCTCTTGGTGATCCCTGGAAGAAAATGACATGGGACTTAGGAAATAAAGACAAGAGAGAATAGCTGAGGTCAGATGGAAGCCTCTTTACCTGATGGCAAAGGGCCTCAACAACAACAATATGGACATTTATCTATGCTCTTGCAAAGTTAGTATCACTAGACACAAGGTTGTCTAGTGACTAGGGACTGAAATTGTCTAGGAAGGATGCTTCTCCCAGGACTGAGATAGCTTACTGCGTTAGGCACTCTAGCTCTGTCCTGCACTCACACACATGACCAATTTCCAGCTTCAGCAGCTCCCAACACCCTACTCTGTGTCTGTATATCCTAGAAGTACTTCTTTAAATCACTAGCACATGGAGCCTTCTCTCAGGGTCTATTTCTGCAGAGCCTGACTTTAGAAAGCAATCTTGCTAAGTGCCAAGGATGCAATGGCTTTAGAAGGCTCTTTGTCTGGCAGGGAAGAAAGATAAGCAAATAAGCAATTATAGCAGAGTGCAGTGCATGCTGGGATGGAGACGCACATGCATTTCAAGAACACACCGAGCTTGGAATCAGGCTCTTGGAGTCATGTTATTTGATGAGTGGGTTTTGTCTTTATCTCTTACATGCTGTGTGTGCTGAAGTGACTGGGGTTCCTCTGGTCTTCTTTCTTCTTTTGTAAAGTGGGTACAGTACCCAGCTCGCTGAATTGTTATGAATATGATCTCACCTATGGGACAATAAATGTAAAATTATTGTCCTCATACTGAGCTCATGAGTATTCAATAATGGAAGCTCCTTTTTGTGGTATTCTATGCCTTGCGTCTACCAAAGAAGTGTCACATCTTTCCCTGATGTTTCGTGAAGGCTTTCCACATCCAAGCTGCAAGCATGATGTAATTCCATCTGTTCTCAGAACTGTACACTTCCCAGGGCTGACCACACAAAGGACTCTTCTTACTTCTCTCTGTCCTCTTTGTATGCAAATATTGGAGCCTACACCCCATTTTCTTCAAGCTCCCCTGCAAGCATTGCTCTTTCACTTGTGAGTTTTCTTCTTTGCTTGGAATATTTCTCTGTGAAAGAAAAACATTCCAAGCTACCCCATATCTTTCCTGCCCCAGGCTCACAAAAAAGCTAAATCCGGTCTTGGCTCTCCAAAAAAGAATAAATCTCAGCCTGCCCCCAAAGAAGTTGCTGTCATAATTACATCTCCTTTTGGAAGTAATTTTGACTTAATCGCATTACAGTTAGATTGCACCACTTCCTTGGCCAGCATTGGTTCCAAATTGGCTTGCTGTTCTCCTCCTGGTCCGTAGATACATCTATCTCTTTTTTGGTGGCTGTTTGCAATGAAAATATCTGATGAATTCAAGGGAAGATCGAACAGAATACCAGAGGATGGCACTGATTCCTTCTGCTGAGGAGCTCTGACCTGTGTGTGCCACTGAGGCCTCTCTCCCTAGATCATGAGGCTTTCGGAGGATCCAAAGCTGGCTCCCTCTGCTGCCTCTCACCTGATGATGCAGGGAACACTTAGGTGAATGCTCATGGTGAATTTCTACTCTCTCCCTCTCGTTTCCCTCTTTATCACTTTATATTGCTCTCTCCCTGACCACCAGCTAGAGAACATGTGACACTGTCACATGGGCCAGGCACTTCATGTTGAGTTCCAGCAGGGCCAAATTGCTCCTCAGTGACCTCATCACAGTAGGAAAGATGTGGGATATAAGAAGGGTAATGTGGCCCTGTCAACCCAAGACAATAATGTGCTCTACAGAAATTTGTAAAAAGAGCAATGTGGGTGAGGATAGTGGGAGAAGGCTCCCAACAGAAGACAGTGGCTTTGGGACAACAAGAGAGAGGAAGCTGTTCCAGGCACAGGAAACATCTGAAAGCACACATGGAGACACTTTCTTTCTGTTCCCCTTTTCTGTGACAGGCCGCAGAACAGAGGCTAGACACACTATCCACTGTGAAGAGATCGCAGGGGGCTCTGAATGCCGAGGTGATACCTGGAATGGCTTGCTAATTAGGAGTCCATTTAGAGAGAGATCCAGGATTGAATTAAAGAAAAATAGCTTTGTGAACAGATTCTTTCCCCCTGGATTCCCAAATTCTACCACTAGTGGAATGAAAAAGCTAGTGGAACCTGACAGTAAAAATCTCAACTGGCGAAGAGCACTGGGCTTCCTGTCATAAAGACAAAGAGTTCTCATGCAAGAGTAATCAGATAAAAATGATGCTAAAATGGCAAAAGCATGTAGAGGGGGCAGATTTCAATATTACAGGCTGATATTCTCTGAAATGCTTAGACTGGCCTTATCATGCCTGGAATCCTCTGCAGGCTAATTAAGCCCCCTCTGGGACCCTTTATTACACACTGTTCTGCTCAGCAAGAACCTGCTTTTGCTAAGAAAAGCTATAAAGAAGGCAGAGATTGCTCTACCTTCACCCTTCTTACTTCCCCATCCTTGCCCAGAGAGCTGACACCAAGTTGCTCAACAACAGACAACCTCCACCATCAGGAACCTCCACCTCCTTTCTTGGGTCTGTATTTTAATAGCTGATTCATTAATACAGATTCATAGAAGACCCGGGACACCTTCACCTTGCCCATGGTTCTCAGGCCACCACATAGCTGCTTGGGGCAGAGACTGTCTCCACCCTCACCCAATGCCACCAAGCCAAGTCCTGCTCCCGAGGACAGCACAAGGGGGAGCTCGCTATGAGGATTGTAGAAGGGTTTGAAAATGGTTATTGATGGAGTAGAGAGCAGAGTTTGTGTGAAAGGGGAACTAAATGTGCTGAGGCTGCTGAAATGGGAAATGTCTGTTAATAGCGCAAGTGACACATCATAGATCACTCCCCGACGGACACAAGCGTGCGCCAGCTTCAGCAACGGAGCCTGCATGTTAATGACTCCAGGCCCACCCTCCTGGCTACAAGCACGTGTGACACTGCAGCGGTAATGACCCCAGACTCATCCTTCCCGAAGCACTGGTATGAGATATGGAGTCCCCGTCTTCGGCTTTCTATCCTTGAGACCTTGAATTGCAATTGAGTAAAAAGACAGGTGAATGCTGCTGGTCTCAAAGTGTTGAGACAGGAGGAGAAATGCTATGAAAAACCTCACCTGCCTCAGAGAAATCAAAGAAATTAATTTTAGATACAGTAAGAAAATGAAGAGATGGATTTGGTGGTGGGTGGGGTTTCCCCAGATTAATGGAGATTTCTGCTTGTATGCTAAAACAAGCACTTACTGCTTAAACTTTTTTCTTCTCTTTTAATTTTTTTTAATTTGTTTTGCAAAAAACCTTTTATTTACTTGATACGGGTCTTGCTAACACAGCTCAGACTCAAAGTGGTCCTCCTGTCTCAGCCTCTCCAGCACTGGGATTACAGTGTGCACCACCACACCCAGTTTAGGGTCCTGCACAGTGCACCCAGGGTTCTGGGGCCTGCACAGTCTGCAGTACTGGCGATGGAACTCAGGTCCTCACAGTTGCCAGGCAGGCACTTAGACTGCAGAGCTTTCTTATAACTTTTTTTATTTACTAATGTTGTTTGCTTATATCCAGTAATCTAAACTGATCTGAGGACAACATTATGCAATACAACAACCAGTGTTGGATTCTTATATTATTTTGTTTAGTGAAATTCTGTATCATTTTTTTTTACCATTTTGTATTCTTTATAAAAAATGAAAAACATAAAAAGATCTTGACTTTCTTTTTTAAAGAAATGTGTTTTCAAAAGTGAAGTTGGCTTTTGAGTGTATTTCAGTTTTTCAGGAAAATGATCATTTGAGAGCACCTCAGGGCCAAAGGGAGACTAAAGCATTGTGGAAATGTGGTTTTTCCCATTCTGTGTCATCTTTCCTTGATTTTTTTGCAGCTCCCCAGGGCTCTTGCGTGGGCTCTGGCCTGTGCCTGCTTCGGGCAGGTGTGCACCTGCTTTCTGGTGCTCTGGGGAGTGTGAACATGAGCTTACCCAGTGAGGCCACAGTCTGAACCTGGGCACAGAGGCTGGGGGATACATGCCAGCCACATGTTAAAGGAAATATCAGAGGGGTGCCAGCGCTTTGCCAGCTCCCTTGCTGGAGGGAAAGGGATAGATGCCAGACCTCAGAGGAGACCACTGGCTTTCAGGGATATTCTAAACATGAAAACAGCCACAATGGCAATAGTCACATTACATTGGGCATTTGTGAGAAGTCACCACTGATATTTTGAAAATGAATGCACTCAAGAGGTTAAAGATGGTCTTGCTCAAAGCCACCAAGAGCTGAGTGGGTGGCAATGCTGGGATCCAGCCAGAGCTCCCCCGACTTCCTCCTCCGTCCCACATAGATACTCTGGCCCTGTGTTCTGTTGCAGGGTTCTATCTTTCTGAAGGCTGAAGTGTGCACACAACCCATACCATGTCCCTGGAAACACTTAGCAGGAAGATTCTTTGGAGGAAGCTAAAAACAACCTCCTTTGCTCTGCTGCCCAGAGATAAGATCTAAAGGCAACAAAGCTGGTACAGATTCTCTTCTTTCAGTCCCCATCCTTTTTTAGCCATTCCTCTGGAAAACTCTTATCTCTGATAGATGGAATCTCTTGGTTTCTAAAGGGCCACATCTTTGTGAAGAACTAACTCTAGACAGGAAATGTGGAATGTGCAAAGGAATAGGACTTACATTCAAGAACAGCCTACAGGGACATTAGGCAGACCCTTCAGGAGAATCTTTTATGGGCACTGAGGAAGGAGTGAACAGATTCATTATGGGCTGACTGCTTGCCAGACAGGCGGTGGGGTTCTCTGCTTGTCCATGTCAGTTTTGCGCTGCTATAACAAAATGCCAGAGATTGCACAGCATGAGCAATGAACATCTGCTTCTTACAGCTCTGAAGGCTGGAAGATCCATGAGCAGGGTGCTGTCTGGTAAGAATGCTCCTCCTGGGTCATGAGTGACCATTTTCTCTGTGTCCCCACAGGTAGAAGGGGCATGCAACATCTCTGGGGTCTTTCTATAAGAGTGCAGAGGTCATCATGAAATTTACCTTATGAACTCCTAAAGACTCCACCTCAAAATACTATCATGATAAGCACTAGGATTCAACATGAATTTAGAAGACGACATAAACATTTAATCTATAGCAGTATTTAATGCACCTATTTTCCTCTTAAACCACGTTGGGAAGTTGGGTCTACCATGCTATTCTACTAAAGAGGAAAGGAAGCTCCAAAGTATTTAGCTGATTTTTTCAGAGTCAGGTAACCATGGTGTCTTCACAGGACCTAAGTCTCTGTCATGCGCTGTGGGAGACCCCTAATTCCCCAAATTTACCGCTCAACATGGAAGGAACCTTATGGACTGTATTCCTTTCCTTGGTGTGACAGTTGCTGGGGTAACCATGAAGGTTGCTCTTATTATGGGAGAGTTCATCAAATGAGCCTGTCATGAGGGCCACTGAGGCTGAAAGAAGGTACCTGTTCCGCTTTGCAGAATAGGTTCGCAGGTTTAATCACTCATGCTGCAGAAAAAGAATTTCCAGGACATATCAGCAAGAGACACAGAGGGCTTGTTAATGGATTTCAGGATGCACACAAGAGCGGAGCGTGGATGCCGAGAGATGAGATACGTTCCGAGCGTCCTGAGCTGGGGCGTCTTCAGGATGGCTACGATCCAGGATGTGCTCTCTCACCAGCTGTGGGCCACAGCACAAGTCCTCCACTTGTATTCGAAGTTATATCTGCTGCTCACTATCCAGTGTTGCTGCTCCTATGGCGGTGGAGGAGACGTAACTTACAGGTGGCGTGAAAAGTACAGGACAGAGCCTGAGATTCATTAGGAATTGTGTGTGTGTGTATGTGTGTGTGTGTGTTTCTTGGAAGAAAAATGACCTGCAAATAGATGCAATTTTAAAATCTTGACTTCATTGTCTCCTTTCTATTTTTATTTCTTTTCTCTACCCTAACCACCCCCCCACACTCCCAGATTTCAGTTTCTTACTCATAAGGGGGTGCAGAAAACCATTCCTCATCTCAGCCTTAGGGACCCTCAGACCCAGCCTCATGACAAGCCACATGGGAAGCTTTGGTAGAAGCAGCAAATGAGCAGAGTCTCCAAGGGGTCAATGACCTGTTTTAACTCAGAGGAGACAGTGTCCCGAGAAACAGAAGTCAAGGGTGCCCAGCCCAGGCCATCTTCAGTGACCCTTTGGTTCACTGCTTCTGTGCTCTGCCTTTGTGGGAGGGCTGATGGGATGCTCTCTTCTTTGTCTGCTGTGTGAATGGTCTTCACGTGAGGTTCTCTGGGCTCAGACCCTTCCCGGGAAGGGCAGGGAGTTCTCATAAACTCCCTGCCTGGTGGTCCTGCAGGCACAAGTCTGTTGTGAATCCCAAACCCCACAGCATCCGCAAACCCTGCCAAACTGGCATGTATGGATGACACAGGCAGGTGGTGGAGGTGCTTGGCACTCAGCTCCTAGAGAGAGCATCTCTTTGGCTCTGTGCAGCTCATTCACTGCTCAGGGCTGTGGGTTTTTTGGATCTCTTGGAGACAAGTGTCTTCTGGGCCACACAGAAGGACTGGTGCACAGAGGAGCCTCTGCCTTCCACAGGGCGGCAGGGCCTGAGAGGAGGAGGCACACTGGTCCAGGTTGAAGCTGGACACCTGGAGCAGCTGAGGAGTTAGCCACCTGCGCCCAGGCACCAGGGACAAGCAGCAGCATCCTCTGTGAAGGACTGCCCTTCCCAGGTGGGCAGGTGTGTTGCTGCAACTCTCAGTCATTTTGGAAGAATAGAAACCTCCCATGTAAAACCCAGGCCTTTTGGATGCCTGGGCTTGGGCTGATGACTGCTCCTTTTGAATGCTATGGGATCTTGTCTAGGCAAGACTCAAATGAGAGAACCAAAGAGTTGTTGCACTGAGGCACACACTCAAGACCCGTGTCCCAGGAGTTGCACAGACAGGGTGAGATGGCTCCCTCTGCTGTGGGGCTCTGTGTCACACCTGGAGAATGCAGGTACACCCCACCTAGCACAGCAATAAGGACTTCCGGGGCGATGCTGCGACTCTCCTGAGGAAGGGGCTCAGACCAGCACCCGAGCTCTCTGTCTGACCTGCCTCGAATGCTCCCTGGCCCAGGGCACATCCTTCTTCTGAGCCTCAGTTTTCTCCTCCCTAGCACAGACATGGTGCTCTGCTTGCTCCTAGGCTGCTTGGAGGAGCCAGTGGGTGCCAGAATTGTACCTATAAGGAAGCCCCGATGGCCTGGGCTGGCTGCTGCATGACAGTGTGGGCGGCGTTATGTGGCAGGTCATTAAACCCTCACTGTGGCACCAGGCCTGCAAGGTTTACAGCCTTCACATGGTCCCTTTTCCTCTTTGCTAACACAATGAAGGAAGTTACCTGCCTAGGCTTTCCTTTGTGAAGACCAAGCCCACTGCTGATGTCCTATACAGATTTCCTATGTGCAGCAAGTTGATGGGACTGTTTTGTAACTTCTGTCCTGCCCTGAAACTCCCAGACCACCAAGCCAGTCAACTGACTCTCTGTGCTGACCTTGACTTTCACAACTCCTGTTCTCCCATGTGGGCCAAGAGACCACGCCAGCTTCCAGGCTTGTGGGTGCCTCTATCTGCAGGGACCTGCCCCTGCCTCACCTCCCATATCTACAAGCCCACCCTCATTTTCCCGAGCACTTCCAATCTAACCACACCCCAACGCCTTTAAGGCCCGGGCAGAACACTCTCCCTTCTGCCAGTTCCTTTGTTTTCATGGCTCTCGTGGCCTCTTACAATGACCTCTGGTGACTCTGTCTCTTTCTCTTACCATTCTAGTTCAGTGAGAGTTGTTTCCAGCAGCGGGACTTTCAACCCCAGAGCCTGGACCATGATGAGGGGATTTAGTGTTCAGAAAGTGATGGACATCCGGGAAAAAGTGGGGCATACATAGATGATACCATTTATGCAGGCTTAAAACCTACGTAAATTTCACTGCCATTATCAAGAAAAACAATATGCATTATGAATATAAAACTGGATACAGGGCTCTAAGTTCTGGCCTGCATAATAAATGGTACAAAGCTTAATTCTTGGGCCCCAGGGTCCCCCTCTTTTGAGTGAGGGTCTGGGAGCTAACCTGTGGAAGGTGTCTCCCCATGCCATCCCACCCCCAGCACTAAGCACACATCCAAGGTATGTATGACCTTGGGCAGTGGCAATTGAGGATGGAAGGAAGAAGAAGAAAGTGAGAGGGGAAGGTAGAACTCTGAAGAAAGAGGCCCTTACCCTTTCTGCTCAGGGCCTTACCCCTCTGTTCCCAGAGTGTTTTGACTAAGTGTCTTTATCAAAGCTTACAAATTCCGCCCTCTACTTGGCAGCTCTCCCCACCCCACCCCCTGCCCAGAGGCCCCTTCCCCTGCTCACCCTCCTCCTTGCCTCACTGCCTCCAAAATCAATTTTCAGCAAGAGCAGCAGGTTCAGAGCCATCTGGGGCTGCTGGCAGCCACGGCAGGCTGTAAGCAGCTCAGTCTGTTTCCCTTAAACGAGCCCCTGAATTTCTCTGCCATCCCCAGCCTGGTCTTCCCCCTCACCCCTCCTGCAAGGAGGAGGAGGAGCTCTGGTTCCGGACCTAAGTGGGCTTCTTCTGAGGGGTCCTCTGTCCCTGCAGTGCAGCCCCGAGCGTGGAGCCAGGCTTGGCTGAGCCGGCCCCAGGCATCCAGACAGCAGTCACAGGCCACTTCCCCACCTGTGGGGAAGGAAGGATGCACTAATTGGCAGGCACAAGACCTCGTGGAGGGGGCTGGACCAGAGCCATGTTCACAGAAAGCCCCTGCCTCACCTTCACTGTGGACTTTATCTTGGTAAAAACAGAGGTCCATACTCAGGGCTGTTTTCTCTTAGTTTTAGGGCAAGGAAGGAAAACTACAGTTCTCCTGGTTTTCCCTGTGCTTCACTGAAGGCCTCTGCAGCCCAGGGCCCTGGCCAGTATGTCCTGTGGTGGAGGCCATCATGCTAGAATACTTATGGGGTGCATTCACTCTGGCTGTGGGCAATGGCCTAGTACACCTCTGTTCTCCAAGGATGGATGCAACTCACACCTCGTCCAGACTCCCAACTCCCACACAAGTTCAGCTGCAGCTTTCACCTGCTTCCCCAAGTAATTCTTAGTCTACTGTCCATTAAAGAATATTTCAGAGGATGTCATTAGCAGGAAGACCTCCACCAACATCTCTTCCTGGACTGTCTCTTCCTCCGCTAAGTCCCCTCACTTTCCACCCCTCTCTGTTTGGTCTCCCAGTCCAGTCTGTCTACAGGCATCTCTTCTTTCTTTCTGAACAACAGTCATAGAATGACACAAGAAAAGCCCACATATTAATAGGACTCCATGAAGACAGAGGAAGAAGGTATGGTCTTTCCTTCTGGAACTTTCTCCTGATGACCAGAAGAACCAAGACCTGAACCCACAGCACTCATCTCATGGATAGATCCTCTAAGCGTGCTGTGACAACACTCTTTGGACACTCTGAGAGTGGCCACCATGATCCCTGGAAGGCAGGGTGCAAGGGAAATATCCCTGGCTCTCCCACCTTCTTTGCAACCTTGGGTAATGGGCACCCACTTTGAGCTATAGTATCCCCTGCCCTCATGAAATGAGACATTGCCTTGATGACCCAATTATCTTTAGTTCCATATCATCAAGTGGAGGGTCAATGCTAACATGGGTGCTTGATGAGCATTTGTGGAGAAAGAGTGGATTCCCACTGCACTACCCAGCAAAAAGTAGGTATGCAATCAAAGTGGATTTCTGTGGACTAACCTTCACAGCATTTCAGAAAGACATTGAGACACTCCAAACAGTGCAACTGAGTTCTAACTGGTGTGTTCAGTGGTACGGAGGGATGGAGTCCAGGAACTGTGCCACTGGGGGCCATCTAGAAAGATGCTTCCGAGGCAGCCAGAAGTGGGCAAGGGCCCTTTATCTCTTCCATTTACTTTGGTTCCTTCATCCACATGTAAGTCTCATACTCATTGAACAAAAGAGAGGGAGATCACAACATGGCCCATGGTAGCAGAACTAGCCTAATTAATGTAGAGGGAATTCTTTTCCATGGTTAGAGTCGTTTCTGAACAACACTACAGAGGACAAGTAGAGTACCCGCAGAAAGCCCCTCAGCTTGCCAGGAAATGCAGACATTCCCATGCTACAAGCTGAGGTGGCACTGGCTACAGCCAAACTCCTAGCATCACTGAAAGGACATTGGTAGAGTTCAGTCCAGTGCAACTCAGTACTTGTCTAAGTTACTTTTCTTATTGCTGAGCCAAAATGCCAGGAAACCAATTTCACTCACACTTTGAAGAGCTTTCAGTCCACATTAACCTGGCTGCAAGGCAGGCTGCTGTTGTAGATGGGACTGCAGAGGAGAGACCAGTCCTGGCGGCAGAAGGTAGCAGAGTCTGTAAGGGCTGACATAGTTTTTCTATCCCTTGTGTTTTATGAAGACTACTTAGGGTGGGCAGGACTCACACCTTTAATCCTAGTGCCCTTGATCTTACCATTGCACCTGGAATCAACCACAGCTTCACACACTCTAGATTGAGCCACCTCTGAAAAATCCTAACCTATCACAGCATGAGGCTTTGGGGGACAGCTAGACACAAACCCCAACATATAGCAAATTTTTTTTGTCTTTGCAGTATAGGGGATTGAAATCAGGACCT
>NW_004524754.1:2012397-2031758 GCF_000260255.1 Octodon degus | reverse complement strand
TTAGTACCAGGGATTGAACTCAGGACCCTGTGCTTACCAGGCAAGCACTCAGGACCCTGTGCTTACCAGGCAAGCACTTATTCCACTGAGCTATCTCCCTGGCCCCACAAATCATAACAATAGTTGTCTGAAAAGGTCTTTAGAGGAGGCAGCCCTGGCCTGAGGGAAGGGATGAGAAGGGACGAGAGGGAGGGAGCAGGACATGGGCTCAGGCTGAGAGCTGGTGAATAGATGGATTTTTCATGTCAGACCCTGCTCCAGATACCTGGGAGGTCTAGGGTGCTGCTTCGCCTTGTGCTCACCAGGGAAACATTCAGCAGAGTCCCACCCCATCTTCTCCCTCACCATCACCGTAGATCACTGCTGCATTTGTGTCTTTACACACATCTAAAAAGCCTTTTCTCCAGTGTTATGGCTGATCACACCCATGCAGCACTGAAGACTTAAACAGGAGAAGGTGGTCAGGATGGCAGAGAGATAAGGGGGAGAGGAGGGTGAAAACCCAGAAATGAATGCGTGAAGCCACCTCGTTGACACTGTATTAAGGTGTCTCAGCCCCAGAGCCTTATTTAGATTCAGATAACAGGGCCTTATAATTTATAGCACACTATGCTTTCAGAGCACTTAGACAGAATCTTGCCCTTTGTCACAGACAAGGGAGGTCCTAATATGTTTACTTCACAGATGAAGGCATTGAGATATACCGGGATCGCACAGTTAGCCCAAGATTATCCTACTAGACAGTGAAGAAGCAAGGCTAAGTGGGACCCTGGTCTTGCTGCTGTGCAGGAGTACTTCCTAATTTGGGGTTTGTAACATTTTTCACTTTATATTATCACTTACAATAAATATATACATTATTCTATATGCTTTATATGTAATCAATTCATTGTATTTCCATATAACATACCTAGTTGATTTGATTTCAGAGAACTCTCCTAGGTGCTAGGCCAGGAATAATGTTGTAATTTTTTTTATTCGATTATTTTTCAGTTTGGCATAGAGAGAGCCAGTAAGGCAGAATTTAGGGTGCACACGCAAAGAAGACAGCATGGACCTCAAGCGAGAAGTGCGCTGTGGCCTGCAGCTGGGGATGCTCAAACACTATAGTGGTGGGAATCTGTGGGATCTGTGAATCTGTAAGAAATTCCCTCTTGGTCTTTGTTTGTGAGAGAAACAATGACCCCCAGAGAAAGATAACGTTATATCATAGTGCCGTATGTGTGCCTATGCTTACAGCACACAAATTGTGATAACCAAATCTTGGAAACAAGCAAGATGCCCATCACCTGAGGAATGGATGGAAAAGATGTGGTATTTTTATACAATGGAGTATTACTCAGCTATAAAGAATGATAAACTCGAAGCCTTTAATTTAAGTGGATGACACTTGAACATATACTCATAAGTGAAATAAACCAGACCCACATGTGTAAATATTGTATAGTCTCCCTAGTATAGAAGAACTCAAAAGAAGAAATAAAAATAGAAAGGTATAGCACAATTAAAAGAAAAGTGAGAACTTGAGGATTAGACAAATGGAGAGAGGACAAGGAGAAAAGCTAGGAAACATGACGGGGACAAAGCAATACATTTATATGCACAAGATGGGTAAGGCAATGATCCTGAGAATCTTCAGCAAGTTTTTGAAACTAGCAGTTAATTGGTAGGATTCTCACCCTGACTAACTAGATACGCTGATACCTGTGAACTAAGCAGCTGCACTGAAGATAGCAATGTGTAATGGTAGGGTCATGCGTGGAATGCCTGTCATTCTGGTCTTCTAAATGCATACTGCTTGTCATGCCATACCAATCACTGACATACTGTCTCTCAAGTAAATGTTTGTTTAAAAAAAAAAAGGTAATAAATGAAAACAAGAGACAAGAAAAAAAAGTCAGGACTGTCCTGCTACAATACTGTAAATGGTTAGATTTTTAAAACTCTGTGTAAAAACATGTAACTTTATTCCTATTTTAAATTTTTTTTTCATATTCTGTAGGGATAATGGCCCATTTGACAGATAAAAGGATGATGCATCACCTCCCCACCAAAAAAAAGAATGGCCCTTCTGTAGGAGAAAGGTAGAACCCAGTCAATCATCTTTTAAGGATGGGTTTTCTCAGATATTTTGTCTAAAAATATTCTTTGAACTCTCTCAGTCTCTTTCTTTATTCTTAGGGTCAGGTTTCTGCCCTTTCACTTGACTGATCATTCTTGGGCTTATGGTATCTTTAAGGGACTTGGGATGTGACAGGCTTAGAAGAAAAGAAGCACAAGCAAGCCTAGAGGGCACAGGTGTCAGTCTCCCTGTGTGACTTTTGTTGTGTCCTGAAGGCCCAATTTTCTCAAAAGTACAAATTTTAAATGATGATCTTCCTGCTTCCTTTCTACCCATTTTTATTTTTTCTATCCTAACTATCACACCCCAGATTTACTCTCTAGGGATGTAGAGGGCTGAAGGACTCTCTTCTACTGCTGCTTCAGGCTGGGGAGGGAGGCTTTCACCCTGCCCAGTCAGAGAGCAAACATGTAAGACAGATCTAAGAGACACGGGAGCATCAGGTCTGTTGTGCAAGAAGCCATCATTTTTTTATAATCAATATCATTGTCTTGATGACTCCTTACCTCTTGTCACTGTCTTGTCAAAAAGAAATGTTGCTGAGTAGGGTCTGAGGAGGTCTCCAAAGTGGAGATGGGAAACCTGGACCCACCCTACCCACAGGGCAGGTTATAGGTTTCCTAACTTCTACCACAGAAAAAGAATTTTCAGGACACATTAGTAAGAGGCATAAAGATGTTTCCTAAGACAGAATTTAAAATAAACGCCAAAAAGCAGGATGTGGGCCCTCAAGAAAGAGTCACCTGTTGGGCCATTTTTATCTATATACATAGCATAGGATAAAAATGACACCAGTATTTTCATATCTGTTATTATATTTGAACACAAGACCTTCACTTTTTTATTTTGAGACAAGGTCTTGCTAAATTTCCCAAGCTGAGCTCAATGTGGAGAGACTCCTGCCTTCTCCTTCCGAGTACTGGGATTATAGTGTGCACCACCACACTCAGCTCATCAGTGCATTCTTTAGTGTCCCTACACACTGTAACTATGCAGTCCTCCAAAGAGATTGACAGCATAGAATTTCTCTGAAGTTAATACCCAGTCCAAGTCATGCAAAGGCCAAGGCCATCCCTCTGACTTCAAATTTCATGACACACGGCCCTTGCAACTTGACTAACTTAGCACTTCCAGAGCACCTTTTGTCCTCAGAGGTCTGGGAGCCTCAGTCTCATAAGGCTGTGGAACCCTTACACATTTCATTTCACTTCCTAGACCTCCCCCAGATTGCGCTATAGATCCAGAGTGTCCCTGCACTTTAATTCCACCCTGTCTACGCCAAGGACTAGTAGGCTTTAGTATAGGTGTCCAGAGATGAAAAAGGCACAGCAATTCAGTTCTGGGTCTGAGGAAGCATAAAATACTACGAGGGCCAGAGAAAGGCTGCTTATCACTAGTGACGGCATGGGTCTGCTATATGTCCAAGGACCTCCATGCCAACCCCAGGATGCTCTGTGTCCAAGGTCTGAGGTGATGTCTTTGACAATGGAAGTGGGGTGAAGGCAGTGCATCAGTGCTGGGTACAGTGACAGCCTTGCTTTAGGCAGCTAGATCTTAGGCCACTAGGACACCATGTGACATCTCCAAGAACCTGGGACATAACTAGTACTCCTTATTTCCTGGCAAATTGGGGAGGACACACAGGTTTCCTTTTCAACGATCATTAATACAACAGCAAATTCTTCTTGAGAAGAAAGGTTCTAGTCTGTAAGAGGTAGAGCTAGTTGGTTAGTTGAGAAAAGAATGGGAAGCCATGCTGGGAGACCATGGGGTTCTGGAACACATGGCTGAGCCTGTGAAAAACTGCTGCTAAGGACAACATCTTTCTAGTCTCCTTTCCACTATATTCGTTGGCTATAGTTTCATCCTCGAATGTCCCTCCAAGGTTCATGTGGACAGGCATGCTCCCCAGGGAAGGTTTCACCTCAGAAAGTGGCTTAGTGGAAGGTTTTTGGTTTTCTTAAGTGTATTTGGTACAAGGTCTTACTATGCAGCTTGGACTTGCAGTGATCCTCCTGTTTTCAGCCTCCCTAGCGCTGGGATTACAGATGTGCGCCACCACACCCAGACTCAGTTTTTAGGTTATTAAGTGTGAGCTCATGAAGTGGATAGAGAGGCCCTGAGCCTTCTGTATCCTTTCCAGCAATGAGATGAACATTTTTCTCTCATACCTTCCCATAACCTAGAACATTTCTCCACAAGTCTGAAAGCCACCATGGGCTGGAAACTTGAAAACTAGGAGCAAAGCAAACCTTTTAATAGTTGGGTATCTGTTGTAGTAATGGCCGCTGGCTAACATACCCTTTTATTCTCTGAGCCTACCTAGAGATTATACTTCTGGAACTTGAAACTAGGTCAAGAAGTTGCAGTTTGGAGAGAGGGCTCCCCACTGGGAAGGACTCTGTAGTTGTTAGGGTTTTATACTTTAGCCATATCTCCCTTGTTTCTCTGTATACACCAGAAGATCAGAGAGAATCTCAGATTCCTTTTATGTCTACCATCACGTCAGCACAAGGCAGACCACATATGTAGCAGCAGCTCCCAATAGAGGACCCTGAGTGCTAAACAGAATGACTCCACTATTCGTCCCCACCTGCACTCAGCCAGCCACTGAGACTGGGCATGGTGGCACACACCTGTAGTCCCATCTCACTGTGAGATGGCCACGGCCCTCGGGGTGGTCTCTGACTCATGGAAGCTCTCTTATTTGCAGGAAAGACAATGAGGCAAAGAGAGTGGAGCTGTGGCCTGTGAGACAGATCAGCTAAGCCTCTTTTCTCCTCCATCTCCTCACCCAGAAAAGAAGTGATGATGCCTGCCTTGCTTGGTTTAGAGGGTTTTGAGAAGTATAATTCAGACAGCATATATATATATATATATATATATATATATATATATATATATGCACTTTTATAAGTTACAGAGTTAAACTCATAGAAAAATAGCCATCCAGAGTAGAGAAAAAGAGTCAAATGGAGTTTATATGCAGAGGATCCCACAAAATTAAAGAACCACACTGAGCAGATAAAAAAGGTAACAATTTCAGATGGTATGACGTGGGAACGGGCAAAAGAAGAGCAAGAAACATTTTCCATGTAAACAATGCAAGCTTTAGACTTCTTGGCTGTTAATTACAAGAAGAGACCAAGACACTTGTAAACCCATCTGCCACGCTGTGGATAATTCCATACGGCTGAAATCTGATTCTAGCTCTTGGAGAGTGGGTTAAGTAGATGCAGCCAGGCAGGAGTACTGGGGAAAAACACTGGGACGGCACATTTCTATCGTTCTTTACCATTTCCAAAGCACTTACACATGCATTATTCTGCTGCACCCTTACACCCGTGTGAAGTAAGTATTAGGCTCTTCAAACAAACTCAAGAAGTATGTTATTTGATCAAAATCACACCATTAATAAACAACTGAACCCAAACTCAGGTGTTCTGATCCTAAGTTCTTTGCTTCTTCCAGCTTGAGGGAAGGCTTAGGTTATGTAGTTCACTGTATTTATGGAAGGGGAAGATCAAGCCCTCATAGCTTATTGGCAAAGATGCAGTTGGGTGTTCTTATTGCAGTCTCAGTTGACTTGATTGTCTGTACATCAAACCTTAAAAGTGTTTTCTATGCTAATATTCATCATCTAAATAGATCATGGCATAGATTATAAAAATGCACTAATTTGAAGTCACAGAATCATTGTTGTGTTTGGCCCCTGGCTGGTATCATTAGAGTCGGCCAGATAAAGGATCTGTGCACAGTTTTGCTGGATCTTGGCCTTCTAGCAGGATCTTAGACCCTCTGTGTAAACATGACATGTGTCCTAAAGAATGAAGATTGACCTTATCCATTATCTAAGATGTCTAAACAGGGCATCAGCTGCTGACACAGGTCATTTGTGTCCTTCTTGGTTGAAGATAGGACTGCTCAAGCCTCAGGCAGCCCTCCTGTTCTGAGACACATGGCCGAGTACATTAATGTGCAGTCAGATGTCAGGGGCAGGTCATGCACCCAATGCCACCCCAGGTCACCGATCCTCTTGCATCAGCATCCCCTTATCCTCAGGGACCGATTCTGTGAAGAATTATTTAGGGTTTATCTCTTGAAACTGGAGCAATGGCCTAAGTTGTTCTAGTGTTATATTCCCCTAAATGTAGGAAATATAGTTGGGATCAAGTGGATTTAGGTAAAATCTCTCTCTTCTACATAACCCCAAATTTTATCAATTGATGCATTTAGTGGATTTATCTATGATGGGGCTTATAGCTACTATACTCCTGAGAAGTTGTCTTCTTCTTCAGCTAAGGGGTTACTATCTCCAGATCACTGGGTAGTATCTGAGGAGTTCCTTATACTTTCTGGCCTGGATCCCACACTCTTGATCCCAAAGAATCTGGAAAATGACATCATGCCTAGTACTCCACTGGGCGCTCTGTGATGAGTGAAGAAGTATTGAGTAACTATTTTGAATTGGCTGTTTCAATTAGAGGAAGCGATCAGTTAGGTATAGAATCCAAGAAAATGTCTCATTGAGTGTCAACTGAAGATACAACAGATCCACAAGGCATATGTGCTTATAATGTTTGCAATTAGGGCCTAAATATAATCTGAGGTACAAAAGATTTATAAGACATAGGTTTTGTCCCAAGGAACTTATAATGAAGCTGTGAAGGTAGTTATTCATGTGAAGTCTATAAAGTAATAACAAGAATTGTATTTCCTTTTTTAAAAAATTAAAACCTTGTCCTCTGAAATAAGATGTCATTTTGACATAAATGTCTTGCAAAGATATTCACTTATTCCAGTGGCGCTTCAATTACTTCCAACATTTTTGGGCGGCTCTTTCGCTTACCATGAAAAGATGTGAAAGGAAGAATTGGCATCCACCTGCAAGTGGGGAGAATCTCCTTCCTGAATCCTCCACTGCAAAGAACATTGATGGAACCCGAATGCCTGGGCTACCTGCTTCTGGTTTCTGAAAGGCACACCTGGTTGCTTGTGGGTATCAGGTGATCTAGAAGGAAAAAATAACAAATGGAAAGGATTGGTTTCAGGAGACAGTGGAAGCCAAAGACCAAAGAGTCTGGGAAGCACTGGCAGGCCTGAGAGCTGAGGAACCTCAGTGATACATGCTGGTATCCTCTGCTAATGAAGATTCCTGATCAGTGAAAGGAGAAACAGTGGGTGGCTGCAGAGTAGATTCTCTTCCCAAGCAAGCTCCTGACCCATAATCTTGTAACTTGTCTTTCTGCAAAGTGAGCTGCTAAGACCTTTTCACAGATGGACAAACCGTGAAATATGGTGGCTACTTATATATTCTTGGATGACTTGATATGCACCCTCCCTCAGCTAATTGTTCAAGAAAAGCCATTCTTTAAAGATTTATCTGATCAGGTTCAAGACGATCTGGTCCACTCTTGATCCCCACTTTAGATACCAGCCTGGTTAAACTTTAGGATGCCCTATATTTAGTTCAGTGGTCTCTATGTTATAGGTAAACTAACTTGCCAAGGGACACACATGCTCTACAGAGGATGCAACAATGAATAAGGCAGGATGCATACTCCTAGGGACCTGGCTCTCCAATAATGTGAAACAAACAGTTCTTCAGTATCTAGTGCTCTGCAGAATGTGTTGGATATAGGCAAAAGGTTTAAGGAACCATGGCATTTTAAACTGAGGGACCATACTGAGTTGAGCTGGGGAGCTTTACCATAGGATAGAAGCCTGAGGATTTGTAGAATTTCTCCACTTAAGGTAGGTACAGACGCTTTGAAGGTGGCATCAGACACAAGAAACAGATCATGTGGGGAATAGGACCAAAACAAGGGAAAAAGCGAAAGGAAAGACAGGGTTAGGAAGCGTGAAAGCTCTGAATACCAGTTAAGGTTCCAGTGCAAGACAGTGGAGAGAAAAGCCCTCGTGTTCATCACCAGCGCATTCTCTGGGCTTAATGACTCCTGATTCATTGCTTTGAAGCATCCCATAGAGCAGACTCTGCTCTCTTCTTTTTCTGATTTTCTGCCTCAGTGACTGAGATGATAAAGACCATCAGACGCCTGATCTGAGGGCAGTCCTGGTGCTGGGATCCTCTCACGTCAGAGTCATGTGGTTATTTGCACTGGGTGCCCTGCCAGCCCGCAATCACGGGAATCTTGTTTTCTGAAACACTGCATGTGCCTTTTCCTGAGAAAGCATAGGACTAAAAGTCAGGAAAGTTGTTAGGGGTTTGGGTTCCGAGATGGTGGCTCAGGGAAGTGATAGAGGAAAGGAGGGAGGGCACAGAAAAACAGAAAAAGATTTCCACAAGGAGAAAAGCAACGTTTTCACCTGGGTTCTGGTTCCTCCCAACAAGACAGACCCAACTCGTAACTGTCAAGTTAACAGGATTTGTCAATAAATTTTCTATCAGGAGTTTCTCAGTGATGGACATACATGACAAGACTGCCACATAGAGAAAATATTGTGTTGTATGCATATGTGTGTGTACCTACACATGTGCAAACAGATCTGAAATTATTTCCAAAGTTCAGTTCCATTTAGTTCACCACTTCCCATGTGCAAAACTCCAAGAAGCCTACGGGTGGCCCCAGCAGAATTTCCCTATCCCTACTCTTCCTGGAGGACCAAACTCTTCTAGCTCCAAGACTGCCACCAGCGAGGTGCCTGCCCACAAGCAGGCACCTGCATACTATGACCTCTCCTCCACCCTGCAGCCCAAGGGGCATCCTGCAATATCAGCAACCCAGTCAAACCAAAGAGTGGCCATTTTCCTTTGTACTAACTGCCTTAGTGGGCTCTGTCTGTGCTATAAAAAGCGTACATTACTTAGAAAAAATGTGCTTACTGTCACATCTAGCGAGCTATGAATGTTTGTAGCTTAATGCGACTAAAAATATTTATGTGTCGTTTCTGTGAAAGCCCGACAGCTTGTGCATCAGGAGGCTTCTCTACCTTGCAGCGATCTGCTCCGGTATACATGATAACTAGGCTACTGTGACATAGGCCAGGAGCGCAAGGATTTTCCAGAGGTTTTATTTTTCCTTTTATTTTATTTATTGACACGTCCTGTTAACTTGACAGTTAAGAGTTGGGTCTGTCTTGTTGGGAGGAACCAGAACCCAGGTGAAAACGTTGCTTTTCTCCTTGTGAAAAATCTTTTTTTATTGTTGTTTTTATTTTGTTTTTATTCTTTTCCTTTTCTTTTCTTCTTTTATCCTTTTATTTCTTGCAGGAGTTTTTAAGTGGACAAGCTTCCAGTGGGCTTATATGATTGCCTATATTTTAGTAGCCAGATGGCTGAAGTCAAGGCTGTAACCTAATTGATACAAGAGAGACTAAAAAATATGAAAGAGCACATGGGCCCTTGTAATACAGTTTTTGTTCAATTGCTCCTGGTAGCCAGTCAGATGACACCCAGGTATGTCACCCACTGGCATCACACCATGTTACCTCTGGATTCCATCTCTCCATCTTTATTGTACTTGATTAAGAGAATAAAAATGGAGGTGTTATTAAAACCCTTGGTGGAAACAGGTATTTGTTGGTGCAGAACATAAGTGAAAGCTTCGCATGCCAACCCTTGGGCTCAGTGTTCTTGACTTTGGTGGTGGGAGTAGGGGCAAAGAGACAGAAGACAATGGGAGGTGAAGAATGCAGGGGCAGCTGGAACATTGCTCACTGAGTTCCCAGATTCCAGTATGGCATTGCGGGCCTTCGGAACGCCCGTGTGACCTCACTGGATTCCAGGCTCTATATTTGTTCACCATCAGTGTCTATTACTGTAAATAATTGAAAGGAATATAATAGGGTGAGAATTAGTGTTGCCTCCCCCTTTGCCTTTCATAAAATCTTTTTATATCAGAGGGGTCTGGCCCCAGCCACTCCTAGCTCTATAATTAGCTCTAGGAGCTGTGAGGACTGAGATTTAGCTAATGACATTTTATGCTTCAATTTTTGGAGTCTTTTGGGCCTTTGAATCTTTGTTTGCAGACTAGGGTTCCAAGCAACTGAATAATCTGCACTGGTAATATGTGAGTCTGCCAGTGCCTTCCTAAATTTCTCAAATGAACAGAGAAACCCTCAAGGGTGGGGTGACAACCGGGGCCCCCTTTCCACTTTCGAGATCCCTGAACACGTGAGAGTCAGTTTGGGTTCATTAGTCACCATCAGCAGAGTGGCACGATCTTCGCTCCATTGCTTCTGCCTTGGTCCTCATTCCACCACCAGCACATGACATCTCAGAGCAGCAGTGTCTCTACCCTGAGACTGAGGCCTTGGCTTCTGAGGTGCACAGACAGCAAGGAAGAAGTCCAGGGCCCACCCAGTGCCTTTAAGGCACATGTCTGTGAGGTATGAACAGTCACAGGACACATGGCTGAGTGTCATCTCTTGAAAAAATACTTGGAGAGACTAATTAACATCTTGTTTTTGCAAACTGAGATCCCCAAACATACCTGACCTGGTAGTGTGTTATTCCCTACTTCACCATATTATCTCACACTGTCCTCTTGGTCTCTGGGTCTTCTAGATGCCATCCCTTGGCTCCTAGGCTCATCCCCAGCTCCTTACGCTGGCACATGCCCTTCCTCCTTGTACTGCTAACTCTTCTCCTCCTTTAAGATTCAGTGCAATGACTTGTCTTCTGTGAAGTCACCTTGGGTGTATCTCTTCAAGGAGTGGACTGCTTCTTTCTGGGTATGGGAACAGCCCTTCTGCATAGCTTTGCGACAGCAGCAATCATACTATGACATAACTGCGGCTTAACTGTCTTGGTCCAACAGGCTGTGAGCTGGAGGGATGACCTCTACTATCCTCATGAACTTGACACATCCCAGGTCAGAGCCTTGGATGGGTTAGCCACAAGGCAACAATCATTACAAGTGTTATGAGTGAATAAGTGCATTCGAAATGTTTACCCTGTCCCCGTGCACAAAGATAACTATACGACAGAGAAAGACAACAAATGCAAAATGCTTGGGATGCTTGGGGGGACAGGAGGGGGGAGCACTAATCAAATATTATTTTGAGACTTCAAGCCTCCATTTGTCCTTCTGTCCCATGGGGAGGACAGGCAATTGCAGATCCCTGCAAGGGCTACCTCTCCTCACACACAGTCTACAGAGGGTAGAAGGTGGGGCAAAAGGCTTGCTGCTAGGGTATTAGCAAGGCTGATGTAAAATACAATCTCTGTGGCTGCGAGGTCCCATGGCCAGGGTAAGCCACACTCCACCTCATCAGTAAGCGATTGGGCTAGAATATAAATAGCTGGGGCAGCACTGTCTGTGTGAGCAAGTGCTGCTTTTTCCAAGTTGTGTGAGCCCCTCTCCCAGAAACAAAGTACTCCACAAATAACCAGAGCATGTTCTGAATTCCTTAAGGCAGAAGCTTTGGGGATAATTAACAGGGTCAACAGACCTTTCTCTGGGCAGAGCACCCAGATGCAACAGTTCACGGCAGGCCAAAACTCAGGGTGAGGGGCTGGACAGGGGCCCAGTGGAAGGGCTTGCGAAGGTGGAGAAAGGCGGCCCTCCTGGCTTTAGCTTCACTACTATAAGGAGATGACTGCGGATCATGAAAGAAAACATCAACATATTCTGAAGTTCACTTTCTTGCTCATGGAGACTGAGTTCTACCAATTTTGTACTATGTTTTGTTAAATAAAATCTTGTGAAAGGCCAGAAGCAAAGTACTCCACAAATAAGCAGAGCATGCTCTGAATTCCTTAGGGCAGAACCACCTGGGCCACAGCAGGCTGTCTGTATCATGCAGACAACAGGCTATTTGTATCTAGAAAGTTGAGCATCACTGTACTAGGTCTTTCCACCAGGAGCACCTTGCTGAAATTGCAAAATAATGTAGCAATGAAGGGTAAGTAGTGGTGGCAATGGTGTTGGTGAGGGTGTCATCTTACTAGGAGAACATGTTCTTCAGAATGACGAGAAGGCACCTTCACAGTGCCCACCTCTGGAAATCAGCCAGAAGTGGGCGGGGGAGAGCCAGGAGGCTGGCCTCAGCTTCCCAGCATCTACTCCCCAGGCCCAATGTCACACGGTGAACCTCTCCCTATGCTTTCTCAGAAGCTGTCCTTAGCAAGCAGCCACAGCTCCTTCCCATGGTACTCTCCCCCTCCAAGGCCCCGTTGGACTTTTTCCTTTCAAATCCCCCCTTTATGCCCATGGCCCTATGAAAGAAACACTGGTCCTGTCTAAGGGCAAGGTCTAGTGTCAGGTTCTGAAATCAACCTCTCCTGCTGAGCTCATTGCTTTGCCTTCCTTTAATCTTAGCAATCACTCTGTGCTCCATGCTGTTCTCTCTGCTCTAACTTGGCCAGCCTGATGTTTGCTTACTTTCCAGGTGTGTACCCTTCGGTATATGGTGTCATGTCTCCTGCCTCAGTCTCCACATTGGCAGAATATCTAGATGATAATGTTACCTACACATAATGGTAAGCATCAGGAAATACTAAATCCATACTAGCTGGTAGAGTATATATTCCTCCATCACCTGAAGCAATATATTCCCATAGTCTTTTGAGAAAGCTGCCTTTAATCCCTTAGCCACTGCACTCAGAGGAACTAAAACAAATAGGCAAATCCTAGCAGGTTGAATCTCCACAATGAACCTCATCAAAGATCAGGGACTCATCATCTTCTTTCCAGTGACTCTTTTTCCTAACTGCAGGTCACAGTTCTGTAGATCAATTTAATACTGTGAAGAGGACAATTTATTAGTGCCAACGTCTTGGCACTTGGCCCTGTCATAATCAATGGCCACAAACCAAAAATGGTCACATAACCAATGGCTTTCACAAGAGAAAGTCATTAACATCCAGCTCTGGAGGCAGAGACCCCTGCGATTGGCCTCTCACCCGGCTTCCAGAATTCTTTGCTTTTGGATACAAAAATTTAATCTCCACATGTCCTCTGCTTGAGTTCATGTCTTCTCTAGTCCAGTATTCTGCTGCGCATAAGGACATCAGTGCTGCTGGCCTCAGGTCCTCTCTAATGACTTTAACTTGCTTACCTCCAGAATGCTACATTTTGAGACACTAGAGATAAGCAAGTCAACATCATGTTTCCAGAGACATAATTCAATCCATAAGAGGCATATTTGCCTAGACCCTCATTCAGCAGCAGTGACTCTTAGAAGGACAGAATCTTTCCCACTTAAAAAGCAAAGAAACCAAATCCAAAGAAGAGCAAGAAAGAGGAACAAAGCATGAAGTCTCAGGTCTCTGGACTAGATTTCCCAGACAGGGAAACACCTGCCTTCAGTGTGGGCCTCAGTGGGTGCTCCACACTCATCAGAAGGGGATCAGAGACTCCCCCAAGGAACTAGGCAGAATTCAGATCACTCCACTCCACTGCAGTCCTGGTGAAACAGGAGCTCTGAGGATGGGATGTAAATGCTTATTCTAAGGGCCACTGAACAGCTTTCTGCTCACTAAGCTTGAGAACATTTTTCCAATCATGGAGTCACTAGGTCAATAGTTAGTGATCTACAGGGATACCCACAGCAGAGGTCCGAAATCAAGGTAGAACCACAGCAGAGCTTCCCAGGGCAGCCTGTTGGCTCTCAGTGTCCACCTGCATGAGAAGCTAAATTCAGTCCTGCAGCAGCGATCCTGAGTATTTTCCACAGCCACATCTTCCTGGTAGGTTAAAGTGACAACTATGAGCATGGCCGTGAGTACAAGCTTGACATGAGATTGGGAGAGTGGAATTATTTTAGGACTGAACCTACAGGTATGGACCCTCCTAGCATCATGTTGGGAAGTCTCAAGAGCTCAAGAAGGGTTATGGGGTGTATCACAGGAAATTCTTGCTCCACTACTAGGTGTTTACTCTGGAAATTGCCTGTGTCTTCATAATAGCACTAAAAAATGGGTATAAAAATGATCCATTGAATTTGGGGAAGAACCAATCTAAATGCACCATCTTCAAAACATAGGTAGGGATACTCACTTGCTCATGCTCAAATGATGTCTGTGGACCAAAGCAGTGAGAATAGCTGATTGGGCATAGAACAAATAGGACAAGGGTATCTTGAGTCCTCAAGATCATGGGAGTAGTTATGTGGACTCCTTTGCCTGAAGACTTTTACAGTGAGGATCAAAACAAGAATAGTTCTTTTGCTGCCTAGATAGCTCAGTAGTCTAAAGCACCTGCTTAGGCTAGCACTCAGGGTTCGTAGTTCGAGCCCCAGAACCACATACTGCACCAGCCCCACCCCCAGGGTAGGCTTAGCCAGGCACAAAAACAAAAACAAAACAAAAATAGTTCTTTTTTGTCACTTAGACACTTTCAATTCCCTCCATGTAGACTGGCTTCATTCCACTGAGCAACAATCTCATAGGTGTCCAGGGCAAACAGTAGGGAGCTCCATTCTCTACCTGATAGTCAGATGGAGCTCTCTGGATGTATTTAGAAATATTGGGTATAAACCGAAGCAAATGACAAAGCAAACAGAAATTGTACCAGCCATTTAGCAGCTATATCTCTTTACCTTTGTGTGCATCTTTCTCGGGGTGGTGGTGAACATTTTTCATTCATTAATGATGTGTCTTTTCAACATAGAATTAGTAGGAAGAAAAGACTTTGGATTCAAAGCTTCTCTGGAGGAGTGGTGGAGTGGAGACTCTAATTTTGAATGAGAAGGAGGGGCAGATCACACCTCTGTGCTTGGGCCAGGTCGGCCTCTCTTCAAACCTGTGCCCTGTGTCATCTCCACGTCTGACTGTTAGATGGTACAAGCCCTTGTGTTATTTCTGAGGCCAACGGGTTACATTAACAACAAAGGCTATACAGGATCACTTTTATGGAAGTTTTAAAGGTTCCTTAGTTTTCTACCACAAACATCCCTAAGTGACTTTTTTTTTTGTTTTGTTTTTCGGAACTGGGGATTGAACTCAGGCCCTTGCACTTGCCATGGAAGCACTTATTCCACTGAGCCATTTCCCTGGCCCCACCTAAGTGACTTTTTTTAGAAATACAAGAAGAAAGTTCTGAATAACATAGATTGATCAGTTTCCTCAAAGCTGTATTGTCAGCTTTCAGGATAACTTCCACTGTAACTGAACAATAAGGAAGGAGAGGACAGTAGTTTACTTCTCTCCTCTGGGTAGGAAGGCAAAGGCTCCATTTCTTGCTGAGGAGGCCCACAGACATGAGCAGTGACCCATTATCTCTAGCATCCTTGGGCCTGCTTTCTAGGTTTCAGCTATAGAATGAATTACCACAAGAATGAAGCAGGGAGATCAGCCAGAAGCAGTTCCTCAATGCTGTCAGTCTAGAACCCTGGTCACAGGAAAGTTCACTTGGCCCTGTTGCTGCTATTGCTTCCAAAACTCTGATTGTCAGAAAAGGGTGCTCTCCTGTGTCTGGTTTCGGGGTGGAAGAGCCCAGAGGTAAGCTACACGTAAGGGTGGGTGTGGAAGATCTCTGCAGCCCCTGGATTCCATCCAGGGCTCCACCATTCAGAGTACAGAATCAGTGATGCCTTCTGAGCACAGGGCCGGAACACGGACCCTTAATGAGACTGATCTGGGGAAACGCTGGTAGCCTTGTTTAGAACAGGGCCACACAAAGTGATTGATTGTCATCATTATCAGTAGTACTATCTGCAATTAGTGGTAATTGCATGCTCATCTTTGGAGATCTTCAGGAGGTAATTGAATCACACTAAAGAATTCACTCTCATCTGTCCTTTCTTTTCTTCCCTCACCCTTACCCCATGCCTGGAAAAGAAATAGAAGGCAATTAATATTAATCAGGTCATTATCTTTCATTGAGATTTATGAAATGAATTGTTCAAATACATGACCACATGTTAGGTCTTTTGCATCTTTGCTATTCAGTAGTTGACTCACATTTAACTCTTAGTGTTCCAGGGTAATTCTTGGGCATTAACTTCCTGCTTCTAAAAGCATGCTACTGGGTCAGTGGTGATGAACCTGTGGCACCTGGGCTACAACAGGCTGGCTGTGTCCTACAGACAACAGGCTGTCTGTATTCAGAAAGTTCGCCATCACTGCACTAGGTCTTCCCACCAGGAACACTTTGATGAAAAAGCTTCCAGGTCACTTAGCCCAGAAAGTTAAAATGAATTCCCTCAGGGTCACGGGTATCTGCATGGATGTCCCAGATCTCAACTCCTGACCCTTGGGCTTCTAGGAAACTGCTTTGTGGAGCTCCTCACCACTACTGCGTAAGATTATGCTCAAGTCATCCAAGGCACAGACAGCGTAAAGCCTTCTGTGACCACCATTTGAGTGACGTAAAAGAGACAGAGTCATGCCTATGTTAACTTAAATATGTTTCCTACCAGACATTGTCTGTTTTGAGGAGCAAAATCTTCTTTACAAACTCACCCATTAACAAATATTTATTGGCCACCCACTGTTTGCTTCAGTTTGAAAACATGTTTGTATCCTATAAAACATAAGGCATAAGGCATTGTGGTGGATTCTGGGGCTATGGAATTAGTAAAATAAAGTCTGGGTTCATGTCAAGAATCCAAAGCAATCAACAAAACCCGTAGGCAAGTGAAGAATGCATGGCTGCTCTGAAGGGTGAGCCATCTTTAATAGCTGGAAGCACGTGAACGTACGAGAGTAGACGGATTCTAGTTCATTCATTTCCAGACATTTGGGAATGGCAGCTGTGCCCCAGCTCTGCAATAGTGACTGGATTGCAGCACACTCCAGGAAAGGAGGTGGGCTCTTGTGGGAGGGACAGGGTCACATTCATACAGCCAGTTACCTGGTGGCACCTGTCAAGGTCCCTGCTCCCAGGGAGTTCATTCTGGTAGGAATGCTGCATACAAAATGAAATAAAACGAACTTTATTGTGCTTACTAGGAAGACAAATAGGGTCCCGTGGTTAGAAGAGGGAGAAAGAAGGAGAGGGAGAGGGAGACTGGGGGAGGGGGGAGAGAGAGAGAGAGAGAGAGAGAGAGAGAGAGAGAGAGAGAGAGAGAGAGAGAGAGATTGAGAGAGAATATGCAGGGGCTCAACTCAACAAGAGTGGAGTCAAATTACTTGGGTTTGAATTTTTCCAGCTTCATCACTTGCAGGCTATGTGAACTTGGGAAAGTTACCTAACTTCTCTGTACCTCAGATACTACAATTGTAGTCTCTCTGAGAATTAACACAGTAAATGTTTGAGTTCAGCTTATAATAATGCCCGGCCCCAAATAAGTATTGTATATTAGCTGAGCTCATAATACAGGGAGCCAGAGAGTATGCTTCTCTGCTGACAAGTGACCTCCTGAGCTGACGTTTCCCCCACAAGTGAGGCATGTTGTGCAGGACCACGGTTTTCCAGAGCTGACTTGCTGTAGTCTACAAGATAGGATGATTTTCGAGTCTTGCTTAAGCTCTAAATAAAACGACTTCAAAATCTTCTCCCAAATTCTTCATTCAACAGTAGTTCGAGACTGGCCACAGGATGGCATTGACACCATGAAACTGGTAGATGCCACGAATTAGGACTTTTCTTTTTTGCTCTCAAAAAGACCATCATAAACACGTATGAGCACGCCCCGAGTACGATACTCCCTACAGAGTGTAAGAGAGGCGGGAGTTTTGTAGTGGTTCCAGACTGTATCAGTACATCACATGGAAAATTAATGAAACATATTTGTTAAGAAATTCTAGGGCTGGCCAGAAAGATCAGAGAACTAAAGCAC
Organism: Octodon degus; assembly: GCF_000260255.1. Classification (NCBI taxonomy): domain Eukaryota; kingdom Metazoa; phylum Chordata; class Mammalia; order Rodentia; family Octodontidae; genus Octodon; species Octodon degus. Next base: position 2,013,949 of record NW_004524754.1, on the reverse strand, counting down.
CTGCTTTGGCAGAGTTCCATCCCCAGTGTGCCATGCTGGTCCCACTCCTGGAGCGCATTGAGGTAGTGAGTGAGACTAGGAGTGGTGGTGCATGCCTATAATCCCAGCACTTGGGAGGATGAAAACAGGAGAGTCACTATGAATCTGACCTATGTAGTGAGACTCTGAAGACCCTGTACTACATAAAAAAGAAATTCTAAAGCACCTCATTTAAATGTGCTCAGTAGATGAGCCCAGCAAGCTCGGGGCTCATTTGCTGAGAAGCTGGCCATCTCATCAAGAAACAGGGTGTGCTGACCATCCTTAATATTGTGCCATAGGATAGCTCTTCATCTGCCAAGCAGGGTCTCTTTATGTCATGCATGCAGTTTATGTAACTGTGTCCTAAGGGGTGACACTTTGGCAGGGACTATAGAAACTAACTGCATGGAACAGGTGGAAACCAAGCACGTAGCAATGACCCAGTGATGGAAGCAATCCCATAAAAGTAAGACAATACGGTGCTAAACCTGTTTACCCTCATCAGTCTTTAAACACTCAAATTTATTTTAAAGAAAGGTTAAACTACATAACAATAAGTAAATGTAAGTGTCTCACAATCTTCCATGTGTTGAGAAAGTTATTATGATTCTCACTTTATCAACAAGAAAACCATTCAGGGCTGGCTCAAGGCCTCCAGGTGGTAAATGTCAAAATCAGGACACAAGTTCAGTAGATCTGACTCTAGAGCCTTTGCCCTATTCAACTCCATTTGTCAAATGCTTTTCTGCATGGCAGATAAGAGGCTAAATATCCACTCTATCACTTTATTATGATGCAACCTACAGTGGAAAAATCACAGGCCCACCAACACTTTTTCTTACACTGAGACCCTGGTAAGGCTGATTTATCACTAAACTGGCATCTGGGCAGTCTAGACTGCAAAGGAAGCTAAATTTAAGATAGTTCTTACCCTAAATGTCATGTTAACCCAGGGTAGGCCCTAAGGGTGCTTCCTTAAATCTTGTACCCTAGGCCAGCCCTTGGGTGCTGGTCTGCTAGGAGCTGACAACCAGTTGTCCTCCCTGGTTCCTTGACCTGTGAAGAGAAGACCAGGTCAGGAAAATCCAGCACAGCAACCTCAGAGCCTGCGGGTTCACAATCAGGGTGGTGCAGGAAGAGGTGCTGGAAGGAACCCACAGTGTGACCAAGCTCCTAAGCAACCAAGGCTGTTGCTTCTCTTTGTTTTATTTTTTTCCAGCTGTATCAAAGTGTAAATGACAAAGAATTATACATGTTTTTGGTGCTCAACTGCATGTTTTCACACTGTGTATGTGAACATTGCAGGAGAACCACCACAAGTGACAAGAGTCCATCTCCCTCCCTCCTTCCACCCTTGTCCCTCCCTCCCAGTTTCTCTCCTTCCCTTTCTCTTTCATCCTTCCTTTTCCCTCCCTCCCTCTTTCTTCTTCTTCTTCTCTTCTTCTTCTTCTTCTTCTTCTTCTTCTTCTTCTTCTTCTTCTTCTTCTTCTTCTTCTTCTTCTTCTTCTTCTTCTTCTTCTTCTTCTTCTTC
>NW_004524754.1:1970199-2012297 GCF_000260255.1 Octodon degus | reverse complement strand
TCTCTCCCTCTCTCCCTCTCTCTCTCCCTCCCTCCCTCTTCTTTTGCTGGTAATACTTAGAATATACTCTGAGAACATTCCAAATACACAAGTTCACAGTACAGTGTTGTCAGCCATAGTCATCACGCAGCATACTCATTTGATCTTCAGAATTTAGGCCTCTTACGGCTTCCAGCTTGTATTCTTTCCTATTGCAGTGCTGGGGGTTGCACTCAAGGCCTCACACTGAGCCAAGGCTCCAGTCCTCTTTTGTTTGAAAGTGCCTAGTTCAGCTGCTATGTTGTCCGGGCTGGGCTCACTTCTGATGCTTTGCCTCAGCCTCTCAGAGGGCTGGCATTACAGTGTGTGCCACCAAGGCTTGCTAACTTTATATCCTTCTACCAGTTTCCCCACTTTTCCCCTTCCCTCAGCCCCTGGCTACCAGTTTTCCCCTCATTGCATCTGTGGGTTTGACTATTTTAGATTTCAATCTTTCTATATCTACCTTATTTCTTTTAGCACAATCCCCTCCCGGTAAATCCATGTTGTCACAAATGGCAAGATTTCCTTTTTTTCTTAAGAAGGAACAATGAAATACTATATATTTTCTTTATTTGCTTATCTCTTAGTGGACTTGCAAGTTGTTTCCGCATTTTCATTGGTGTGTTAATGCTGTCACCAACGTGAGAGTATAGAGATACTCAGATAATGCGTTCCTTTCCTTGGGTACATAGCAGAGCTGGAGCGTTGGGCCATGCGGAAGCTATATTTTAACATTTTTAGTTGCCTCTATACTCTTTCTCATGATGCCTAATTACCACCAGGGCCGACCATGGCTTCCTGTCCTCCACATCCCTGTGCACATGCTACCTTCTGTCTTTTTGACACTCGCCGTTCCGTCAGGATGAGGTGGCATTTCCTGAAGGATTTCATTTGCCTTTCCCTGGAGGTGACTAATGTTGGGCATTTTCTTGTGTAACTGTTGGCCATTCTTCAAGGACTCACACAAGGAGCTTCTTACCCAGGCAGAGAGCCACATCTGGCCATTCCCAGGATACCACCGCTGATATCCTGAGAGTGTACCTCCTCTAACTCAGCACCAAGGATCCTCTACAGACCGTGTCCCCACAGATCCAAAGGAGGAGCCTTTGCCTGAGCTTCCTTCCCATTATGCTTAGCAGTGTTCATTTAGTTTCTGTAACTTTTTCCCTTATTCCTTATTTGCTCTTCCTAGAGTAAAATCTTGTGCATGATGATCCCAAAATGAATAAAATAAGCGCCATCAAATGTTCATATAGCAAGAGGAGGAGAAGTCTCAGAAATGCATGGCATGCTGTAACTTCAGAATCCACACCCCTCTCTTGCCAGGTAAGAAGTCTGACTTCTGGGTAAATTCTGAAGCTTCTTCAGGTTCAGTGGGTCAGAAAGTAAGACCCCTGTTCTACTGTGCTGCTCAGAGGGAGGTGGGGGATGTAGTGTCTACACTAGGAACCAAATGTCATCAAGGAATTACTTTGGTCCTTTGACTGCCCTGGCATTTAGGCAGCACCTGGGGAGATGTGGATTTCAGAGGAGCATAGGCACATAGGCATGCAGAAGGCACCAGGAAGGACATCTTCTCAGTCACACAGAAGATGGAGCAGAAGATGAGAGGCCTGGGTAGAGGGGCAGCCAGAAAAGGTGGACTTGGCAGGGCCAAGCGCACAAGGAATGCAGGGGGCAGGGGCAGGAATTGGACTCTACCTACTCCACTGATGAGGTTTGCCAAAGAGAGTACACAGGGGTACAAATGGTGCCATTCAGTGAATGTATGAAACACTAACAGTATAGACACCAAAATGACCCAGGAGAATAGGGGAGGCTGAGGGCAATCACCTACATGTCCTTGGAAAACCACCTTCTCTTCCTGGGCCTTTTTCTTCCTTAAGCACAGACAAAGATGCAGCAGGAGACAGATCTCTCTAAGATTCCTTGTAGTTCTAAAATTCTAGGGTCCTTGAGCCTCAACCTTCTGCAATACACCTTTGAACCCAACAATTCCAGATTTCTATGATCATTCTTGAGAGGACTTTGAATCAATCTGTGGGTCTGGAGATGCAGGTACCCAGAGACATAGGTACATCCAGGGAGCACCGTGGAGTTCTGCTCCTTTGGACACCACCACACCCATATCAAGAGCTCATAAGAGGCCGACGTGATGCTGTGGGTGAAGCTGTGCCCTCTCTATCCCTGGCACACATGCAAACTTATTCTCTGCTTCCTTAACTTCCTCTCTCCCTGCCCCTTTCCTCCTTTGCCAATAAGTCCCTGTCACGTGCCCATAATGAGCCAGACATGTGGGAACCAACAAGTGATAGAGCTGAATCCACATGTTAGATGGGAAGCCAGTTTGGGAGAAGCTGCTTCCCTCTGCCCTTCTCCTGTTACCCATACAAACACAGATGGCCCTGCAAGAGCCGACTCTGTCCTTAAGCATTCTACAAACATTCCTCTAGCACTGCCCATTTACTGGGCATTGTGCTCAGTGCAGGAACTCAAGGTTGAGTAGGATCCTATCTTCATCTCTTCATTCATTGTTTCCTTAGAGAACTGTTTGTTGAATACCTGTAGGGAAGACAGGCAACCAGCAAGGTGGGTGTGTGACTCCACTTGTTACATAGTATAGCGGAGCACATGGAAGGTAACAATATGGCTCACAGACATAGTGGTTGCCTCGGTTCCAGGTGGACAGGAAGAGCTTCTCACAGAACAGCATATGCAGAGGGACAAAATAGCCTGGTGCCCCCAGGAAAATGATGAGCCGCCTTGTGCCTGATGACCATGAGTAATCTGTAGGACTGGGCTGCAGTATGTGGAATGTCCAAAGGAAACGCCAGGGAGCAGGAACTTGAAACTGTGAAGTGAGGGGCCTCCAAAGAGTCAGTAGATGAGATTTGTGTCTTGCTTCTATCACAAATCAGCTTCCTAGAGCTGCCAGAAAACGTGCCACACACAAGGTAGCTTCAAGTCAGAGGGCTCTGCTCATGCAGTTACAGAGGCTCAGGCTCAGAGTCTCAAATTGACACTTGGGCAGCATTGGCTCCGTTGTGAGGCTCCCAGGGAGAATCTGCTCCTTACCTTTCCACTATCTTGTGGAAATTAGGGGTGGAAATTAGGGCCTTGCTCATAGGGGTGGAAATTAGGGCCTTTCCACAGGCTATCCCCTAGTTCTTGTTCTTTTTTTTTTAAAAAAAATAGAGCCTTGCTAAGTCATTAATTTGCACAGGCAAGTCTCAAACTTATGATCCTCATACTTCAGTCTCCTGGAAGTCCAAGTGCATGCCTTCATGTCCAGCTAAACTTCAAGGACTTGATGGCAATTTTTGCTGTTCTGTTGCTCAGGGGAGAGGGCCAGTGATAGGTGAGCCAAAGATACGAAGAAATGGAGGTGACAAAGATGTGGAGCAAGACCTATTGGTTTCAGGGAGGGTGAAATTTCTGTGCCAATTGGCTTGGGCCACAAGATGCCCACATCCAGGCAGGCATGATTCTGGAATTATGGCATGACAGTGAATCAGTGCACTATGTAAAGCGGGTTATCCTCTGGCATCATACTGGTCCTCATTAACTGTGTGAAAGGCCTGAGTCAAACACAAAGCCTGTGACTTTTTTTCCTTGTCTCTTGTTTTCACTTATTACACTTTTTAAAAAAACAAACATTTACTTGAGCGACAGTATAGCAGTAATTGGTATGATGCGACAAGCAGTACATATTTACAAGACCAGAATGACAGGCATTCCAAGCACAACCCTAGTATTACACATTGCTCTCTTCAGTGCAGTTGCTTAGTTCACAGGTATCAGCATATCTAGTGAGTCAGGGTGAGAATCCTACCAATTAACTGCTAGTTTCAAAAACCTGCTGAAGCTTCTCAGGATCATTGCCTTACCCATCTTGTGTATATAAATGTATGGCTTTGCCCCTCTCATGTTTCCTAGCTTTTCTCCTTGCCCTCTCTTCGTTGTTCAAGCCTTAAGTTCTTGCCTTCCTTTTAATTGTGTTATACCTTTCTATTTTTATTTCTTCTTTTGAGTTCTTACACTAGGAAGACTATATGATATTTACACATGTGGGTCTGGTTTATTTAAATGGCAATGGAATACCTTTCTCTGACAAAATTAAACAAAAAAGGGGATAGAAATGAAGGACCGTTTTGTATCTGTATATACAAAATAGTTAGAATAGATACACAGCTACTTTCTCTTAATTCAATTAGAAGAAAGATTTGTACTAATAGTATTTGGACAGGATATCATGTCTGCATCTTGTACTGTGAATAACCACTAAGAAGATAACAATACGCAATGTATTAATCATTGAAACTGTTCCACTAATTGGTTTTGAAACTGTCTCATTGCTATTTGTTTTTCAATAAAATTTAAAAAACAAAGAACAAAGCCTGGCTCTCCTGATATAAGAGGGAGTGGCTGCTGTCCTGCTTGAGTCTTTCCTACTGTGGGACCTAACTTGAAGCACTGACTCTTCTTGGATCTTGGTCCTTTTGCCTTCCGGACTGGAACTTGTACTACAGAGGCTCTGGGGTCTCCAGCTTGCCTACTGTAGAGCATAAGAACTCTGAGCTCCTTGTAAGACAAGTCTCTTTCTATGCTGCATGTACATAGACATCCCGTGGTTCTGCATCTCTGGAGAAAGCAATATCATAAAGTAGCACAGTATCATAAAGAGGTCTGAGACATTTTCATTGAGATTTCAACCCTGCATACTGCCTGAAAGTATGTACTTAGTTAATTTAAATAAGTAAGATTAAAGCGTATTTTCAATTAAGAGTATTTCTTAATCAGGCATGGAATTTTAGAGTGAGAGAATTAATTAAATATTGAAAAAATTAAAAAGAAAGAAAGAACCACAGGACTTCCACAGACCGATAGACCTTGACCTGTCATCCCAAGCAATCCTCTTGTGTGCCCTGTGTCTCCTCTCTCCTTCTGAAGCCACAGGTCAGAGTGGTCACACTCGCATTGAGAATGACTTCGTCACATCTACAGTAAGCACAATATTTTTATTTAAAACACCCTCACATTTATGAGAGCTGGAGGTTAAGACGTGTCTTTGGGGAAATAATTCCAAGCAGAAGGGTGTGATCTGGACTAGGTGAGAGCTGGGCTGCGAGGGGGAGAAGCATCAGGCCGTCACAGAGGGTACCAAGCATGGGGCAGAGCTGAGAGCAAGGGATGCGAAGAGCTGGGTGAGAGATGATGCACTGTGTGGAGGAACAGGGGAGGACTCCAGGACAGACTCCAGGTTCTGGCTCGGGCAGCAGGTAGATGGAGAAGGTGATGACTGGCATCCATAGGAAGAGGAGAAGTTTCAGGAAAGAAGAGGAGGCCAGCCTTGCAGACAAGTGAGAGCCCAGGTGAGAAAGTGCAGGAGAGATGCAAGCATAGGCCTCTAGTACAAACCGGTCTGGGTCTGTGGCCATGTAGGTTGTCAACAAAGAGACAGCCATAGTCCACAGAGGCCACAGGGAAATAGACTCATTGTGAGGTGATGCCACAGGAAGGTCTTGGTGAGGGCGTGAGGCCAAGCCCAAGATGTGAGGAAACACAAGAGATGACGAAAGCAAGCAAGGTCTTGCTGCTGGTCTCATAGGAAAAGAATAAAAGTATGACAAGAGTCAAAACTCTGCACCTCCTCCTTGGTTGGAGGAGGAGGACTCAGGGCATCCTCTGCACTGGAAGCATTTGCATCCTGGCTGTGCTGTGCTGTGCTGTGCTTTGTCCAATGAGCAGACTCATTGCTCCCTCACCTATCACAATCACCCTACTCCTAGGGTGTTGCAGGTAGACACAGCCCGCACAGGATGCCCCAGGACAGAGATGTGAGAGGTGCCTATCCCCTGATGCACATCCTTCCCCTCCCCACTACACCTCAAACTGACCTGTAGGCTGGGCCACAATGCATCTGTGGAGTCTCAGGGTGGCCCAATAAGAGAGGCCACTCAAGAGAGGCCACTCTCCTCTTCCTGGTCATGGGCTCATCCCAAGCAGAACTAGCAAGATGACTAAAGCCAGCACATTTTCTTTAGCCGATAATACTTTAAAGTGACTTTTTCGTGCCCTTTCCTTTACATTTTAATGGCACTCTAATGTTGAATTAAAATGGAATTCCTATGGAAATGTGCAACGTCTAAATCAATACTTGCTGATTAGTGTCAGGAGGATGAATATCAAAAGATAGAATAGTAATGGTGGGGCCCAAACTCGGGTGAATAAAGCCTCCATGTCCATTAACTGGAGCCTGACTAATGCTAAATTACAATAAAATATCTAGGAAATTCTGGCCAGAGCCACATTAAAGCCACAAAATGCAGCCTAATTAGCAGCATGATGGCAAACACAGGAAGAATTCATTATGCTTAAAGACCTCTCAGAAGGAGCAGGCTTTTATAAACCCATCTTCTTCTTTCCAGTCCTAGAAGCTACAAGGAGCTTAAATACCACTGAGCTGCTCACTCAGGTACCCGCTAAGTAGGGCTTCACGTGGGCATCAGGGAATGGGGGACAGCCGCTCCTTGCCTGGCCCTGTCTGTGTACCTCACAGTGTGGTGCTCAGGATAGCATATTTCCACGGCAGAACTTCTGGACCTTTCCCACTCACATGACTTGAGGAAGGTTACCTGCGACCTCAGTTTGCCCATAGGAGAATATGAAAAATATAATGCCTATTCATAGTCTAGCTCTGGTGATCAGATACAGTGGTACCTTTCTTCATTAACTTAATTCTTTCCACATTTCTGGTCACAAACCGAATTGGACAAGAACCAGATCAAATTTCCCCACAAGGTCAGCACTGAACCTAACCATGAATTTGATTCAGTGCTTATTCAATTTGGTTGGCCACCAGAATTGTGGAAAGAATTAAGTTCCTGAACTGAGGTACCACAATATGGTATCATATTAAAGTGTGTTCAATAGCGTCTACATCAGATGGCATGCACAAGTGTGAGCAAGGCTCTTTTTTTAAAAAAATAAAGTTGACCCCAGAGGCAGTAGGATCAAAAGGAAGACATTCTGACACATCTGTCTCTCTAATATCTCTCTCTTTTTCTTTTAGAAATCAAACCATATACAACATTGTAGCAGGACAATCCTATGATATTTTTGTCTTGTCTCTTGTTTTCTTTTATTATCTTTTTTAAAAAGTTACTTTGAAGAGAGTATACCAATACTCGATATGACATTAGAAGCAGTATTCATTTAGATAACAAAAATGACAGGTGTTTTTTTATTAATTTTATTGAGAAACAAATAGCAATGAGACAGTTTCAAAACAGATTAATAGGACAGTTTCAATAATTAATACATTGCATATTATTGTCTTTGTAGTGGTTATTCATAGTACAAGATGCAGACATGATATCCTGTCCAAACACTATTAGTATAAATCTTTCTTCTCATTGAATTAAGAGAAAGTAGCTGTATATCTATTCTAATTATTTTGTATATACAGATACAAAATGGTCCTTCATTTGTATTCTTTTTTTGTTTAGTTTTGTTAGAGATGGATATTCTATTGCCATTTAAATATTGTAGGTGTGTGAATTCAGCAAAATAATCCAATATAGTCCAGTAGTCCATAATAGTAGTGGGTTTTCTGTAGGATTGGCAATGTCAGAAGTTGTTGACTTGAGCCCTTTATAGCTCAGCATATTAATATAGCTTTACTTTTCATACCTCATTTTTATACTTTTCTGCTGGATGGTTAAGATAAAGGTAAAGCAGGACCTATGCAACAAGAGTTGTAGCTTTTGGGTCTGATAAGGTCAGTGAAATCCCCTCAGGATTTATCCTGAGATCCTGTACCTCAGATTGTAGAACTTTTGTCAGTGTCAGCCATGTGGATGAGTCACGGCCATTGCTTGACCAATTTGCTCTCTGTAAAAGCCTGAGAGAATGTTTTCTCTCCATGTGACTCTCCTTAGGCACACTCTACATCATCAATCACTTTCCTCTTTGGCCCCATAATCTCCTTGATCAGAAAATTTGGGACATTACTGAGTTATAGGATGTTACAGTACAGGTTCTCCTATGTCCTGAGTCTTCACTGACCTTGAAAGGTGAGAGTAAAAATCTTGGCTGTCTTTGTAGCCCTTCTTTTTCTCTAATTTTTGTTCTGCAAACTTAAGTTGTTAACCCTCCAGAAGAGAATCAAGCATGGTTTTAGTATTACACATTGTTATCTTCAGTGTAGTTGCTTAGTTCACAGGTATCAGCATATAGAGTTAGTCAGGGTGAGAATTCTACACATTACTTTCTTAGGCATATACAAAAGCATGCATTGCTCTAAAAACAAGATTCTTATTGATATTAGGGATGCAACCAAGGGCTTCCTGCATGCCAGGCAAGCATTCTACCATAAGGCACTGGAGCCCCATGCAGGAAGACTTGTGTTCACCCTCATTTATTTACAGACCAAGAACCCGGGATGCAGGTAGGGGGCTGTGACTTGCTAAGGTCATGAGGTGTTTCTGTTCTGCTTACACAATCACTAAATGCCTCCACCACTTGACTGTGTTCTACTTGTGACTAGTGAGTTGAATACTGGGCTAACCAGGTCTCTGTTCTTACTGAGCTAACCATGTTCCAAGGGTGATAAATACATCCACAGAGCACAGGGGTATAATTGGGTGGAGCAGGGAGAGAGAAAGTAAGAGACAGACAGAGAGAGATAGAGAGACATAGAGACAGAGATCCAGAGATACAAAGACACAGAGACAGAGGGAGACAGAGTTCCAGAGAGACAGAGACACAGAGAGAGAGGCACAGAGAGACAGAGAGAAGCACAGAGAGAGACACAGACACAGAGAGATACAAAGACAAAGAGACAAAGAGGGAGGGGAGAGAGAGAGAGAGAGAGAGAGAGAGAGAGAGAGAGAGAGAGAGAGAGAGAGAGAGAGATTAAATAGGTAACCTGATTACATTAGGGTAGAATATTCAGTCCTCAGATGGAGAATGGATTTTGAAGGGCTAATATGGAAGGAAGGATTTCAAAATGATTTAAAAAGAGAGCTGCTTTCAGCTGACTAAGAGCCCATAGTGGTCCAAATAGGGATAGCAAAAGTCGAGAGAAGGGATGGGCAGTTTCAAAAGCCAAAGTTATCTGGTTTTGATGATTGGTTAGTTGAGAATGGTGAAAGAAAAAATGAGTATAGGATGATTTTAAGTTCTCAGAAATATGACAAGAGGCAGGGTGGTGAGACTAAAGTGTGAAAACAACCAGGAGAAGAAGGAGAAGGGTGGTTGGAAGTAATAGGCCATGGCCAGGAGGCCATGGGAAGGCAAGTGTGCTCTCTGCGACTAGGCTGGAGATGGGAAGCATGCTGGTCCTCAGGACATGCACAGGATACTTAAAACAATAAGCCCTTACAATAATTCAGACATTTAGGGGAAGAAGAACAAGACTTTATTCCTGAGGGCCATTTAAGGAGGCAGCTAAAGGATTTTACATGAAGAGGTCAAAATAGTTCACTCCATATATGCAAACAGAACCAAAAACTAATCCTTGATAACAAGGGAGGACTCTGTGGTCACCATATTAAATGCAGAGGGTGTGTCTGATGCCCTGAAGAGCATCCACTTGGTAAGCAAGAGCCTGCTGACATGTGTTAGAGCAGTGAAAGTGGTCTGGTGAGGGAGACCCATGGAAATGGACTGAGGGGTGACCAGGTTGTACATTGGTGACAGCAATGAGTCCTGATGTCTATTCTAGGAACATGAAGGGTTTTTTTTTTGTTGTTGTTGTTTTTGTTGTTTGTTTTAGGAAGAGGAGAAGCAAATTTTAAGTTAGAAGAGGAGGTAAAATCAAAAGTGATTTTATGAGGAGGGTAGAGACTTAGGAAATCTACCCACAGAGAACAGAGACTCAGGAGTGTTTAGGAGGTTGAGAATGTAGCAAAGAAAGGAGTAGCAAGTGAAACAGAGTCCCAGGGGAGCAGAAGGAAGTGGCATCTAGAGCCACAAAGATAACTAACTGGGAAATGGAGAGGAGCACATTGTCCTTTGACCCCCAGGGCACGAAGCTGTCTGTGAAGAAAAACTAATGAATTTTAAGGAGGGTGTTGCTGAAAAAGTCCATAAGTTGTATTTTATTCTTCTTGGTCTCCTTCTTTAAGGAAATAGGGTCAAATTTCTATGTGTTGGGGGTCCAAGGAGGTCCTTGGGCCTAGAAGCATCATCAGGAAACGCAGAGCCCACTTGCAGCCAGCACGGGCTGGGGTTGAGCTCCATAGCGGACAGTGGCCTTGCTGCAGTGGTCCTCCGCCTTGGTGACATCTCCCTAGCATGGGTTTCTAGCTCTCACCAGATTCCTAAGCAAGTCACTTTGCATCTGCATAGCTTAGGACAAATTCCCAGAATTTCAGTTGCTTGGCTCATTGCTTGAACTTCAGTCTGTCTCCACTAAGGGTATTTCCAACCCTGTCTATAGTACAGATATTAAGTCTGACAGACAGGAGCCCTCTCTTGTGCTGACGGACAGAGGCCAAACAAGCAGGCTGTTCCACACACCTGCTGCTCTCAAACCTATACAAGCTTCAAACTTCTTGCATCAGCCTGCTTTCCCCGCGCTCTTCCCATCACACAGCGCCAGTTCCTCTTTCAGCTGTCAGTGATCATATTTGTGCCACCATTCAATAATGGGGTGGCTTAGAGCAGTGATGGTGAACCTTTTAGAGTTTTCAGCAGTGCAACCCACCCACCCGCTGTGGCAGGGGCCCCGTGGGTCCACTCTCAATGGCTTAGACGCTGCTTTGAAGTTGTAAACTTAGAGTACTTCTTTCAAAGAGACTCAGGGAGAAAGACTCAGAGAAAACTGTGACATACCAAAAAACACACTGTGAAGATAAGGTGCATTTGAGATTCTTTTTCATTTAACAACTAGTCCTGAAACATAGTGGGTTGAACTAACAACCATTTAATTTGTTCATCATTGTATGGATCTGTGTTTGGGGCAAAATCTAGCAGGACTGACTTAATCTGTTCCACTTAGTACTGAAGGGGTTTTACCAGGATTAGAAGCCCAGTGGTGTCCTTCATCCCTTACATGGGCCTTTTGATGTTGGCAGTGCACAGAGGCAGACAACTTGGTCCCTTCCACTTGGTCTCTCTTGGCAGCACAGAAGTGAAAGTTGCCATATCTCAGAACCCTGGGACCAGGATTCAGAGCACAGGATAATTTCCACCACCTGGTCAAAGCAGCAACTGGGCTGGTCCTGATTCAAGGGGAGAGAAGAGAGACTTCACCTCCTGGAAGAAGGATCACTTTCAAGATAGACTATCTCATGATCCTGTCAGGTCAAATGTGGATGAGATTCCACAGATTTGTGGGCACCCACCCAGGTCATCCTCCCGACCACACGCACAGTGTCCAAGGACAAGACAAGAGAGGTCCTTTCACAAAGAGGAGTTTGGTAAAACAAAAACAGTCACTGTTATGGTTTAGATATAAAATGTGCTCATAAAGACTGATGTGTTTAAAGGTGAAGCTTCTTGTGCTGTGGGGTGTTAAACTTACCAATGTATAAGATGATTAAGGTGAGCTCTGAGTCAAATGTACTTTGAGGAGGGTCCTGCTTGAAACTGATGGGTCCCTGTGGCTTGGCTTGGAATGGAAGACTTATTCCTGTTCCCTGTTCCTCCCTTTTCTCTCTGTTTCCTGGCTGCTATGGGTTAAGCAATTCTCCAACAGTAGGGATTTCCACTGTGCTGTTTATGCCTCTGAAGCTAAAACAGACCTCTCCTCCTCTGAATTTTCTGTCAGGTAGTTTGCCTCAGCAATAGAAAAGTAAGACACAGGTAGAGTGCAACTTTGAAATCCAGGTACATGTCACCAGCTCACCTGGCTCTAGCATCAAGAAATGTTCCTTCTCTAAAGTCCGATCTGCTTTCTGGAAGTGGTTCCAAAATCTACCACTTTCCTCATCTCTTAACTGTGTTCCCTAGATTTCACTTCTTAAAATACCCCCATTGTCTATTGAAAAAAATGGGCTGCATTTTCAACTGAACAACTTTCTTAGCCTCTGTTGTTCCCAAAGAAAGTAGGGAGCCCTGAAATCTTATTTTTAATTGCCTCTGCCCTAAAGTCAAGCTAGTGCTTCTTTCTTCAATACACTTCCCTTAAAACCTTTATGGGCTGCCTGTGTCCATGTTGCAGTCACTTCTATTCTGCTATGTACGTTGTTTCCAATGACACTGCAATCCCTCTAAACCCACAGGTACATACTTCATTACCTAATGATCACATTTAGTGCATGTCCATAGCACACCTCAATTCCTTTTTCAGCTCCTTCCCCTCCTGTGATAGTTAATTATTGTATCAACTTGAATAAGAAGTGCCTGATCGATTAGCACTGTTCTGGGTATGCGCACTTCCTGAAGAGGGAAGACCTATATGACCGTGGGAGCACAAACCAATAGGTTTATAGCCTGAATGGAGCAAAGAGAAAAAAGAAAGCAAGCTCATGTTTTGGTTCTTCAGAGGCAGCCCAGCCTGCACCGTCACCTTTGGATGTTCATTCCAGGCTTCCAACACAGATTCTTTAGCCTTCCAGAGCAGATCCCACAGCTTTCCAATATGTGCTCACAGGAAAGTCTGCACAGCACTCCAAGCCTTCAGCTTTTTATTGGATACTGCAGTGTTCCAGTGTGCAGATGGCCCTTTGCACTCTTCCACACCTGATTCTGTGGGCAGCCATTGTAAGCCTACCTTGTAAATCTTTCACACATCATGTGTATCATAGCATATCATGCCTGTTATTCTAGTGAACCCTACTTTGCTATCCCTTCCCTCCCTCTACCTCTTCGTCCCCTTCCCTATTTATCTCCCTATTTCCTATTGTCTGTCTTTGATTTTTCTTTGATTTCTATTTTGGGTTTAGCATATAAGAGAAACCTTGCAGTAGTAAACTTGTGTGTCTGACTTATTTCACTGAACATTATGGTCTCAATTTTCCTACAAATTCTTAGGTGAAAGAAGACCCTTAGAAAAAACCCGACAAGACAGTCAGTGGTAAGAAAATGTAAAGTGAAGGTTTGTTGCCTCCAATAACTGTATACCTGGGTCAAGAATCTAGGCATTGACCTCTGACCAGGGATACTTGGGGTTCCATACACAGGACTCCGGGTTTAGAAGACATGGGTAAGGGTGATTGGTCAGATAGGTTGGGGCAAGTTCAGTTTCTCTTAGTTCAGTTTTCTCTGAAAGGATGTCCTCTGTCAAGGTTGAATTAAATTCTACTTTCCTAAGTTAGATTTGTCTGTCTTAGACAAGGATCTTCTGAACAAAAGGGATCTAGGGCAACAATGGATCACAACAAGGTTGTTGGGCTATATGAATCCAGAGCAAGGGAAGTGAGGAGATAAAATGCCCTAAAGTTTCCAGCTTCAGCCATATCTCCTAGAGGTACTGTTTCTTCTTACTGTGTGAAGGGGTAGTGGGGCACCCGCAATGGACGAGGACTCCTGGGTGTGCCTCTCACTGCCCTCAACGTTTGTGATAATTTTATGTGTTTAGTTAAGGTAAATCAAAGCTTACTGTAAGCTCTGAGTCTCTTCTTTCTGACTTAGTGTTTCTGTGTCCTGGACGTTCTCAGCAGAGGACATTTTCCTCCCAAAGAATTTTTACCAAGGTCTAGACACAATCTTTGTTGGCCCAAGCCTTAGAGGGTGATGAAGTGGGGTTCGCCTCTCATGCGTTCAGACTGGGTGCTTCTAAACATCCCCCAAGGCCCAGGCAAAGAATGTCCTGGCATGCTGGTGTTGAGCTAGAGAAATCACACCTATTCCTATTCCTTTTCTGCTGGTTAATGAGCGAGCTCTTAGTGCACAATCCTATTTCATTTTCAAATGATAAAATGTGTCATTGCTCCTCATTTATTACTACCTACAAAAAGATTATTCATTATTTGTTAGCTATTTAATTTTAGTGATTTCTGTATTGCTTTTATCTTTTTACCCATAATCCATTGTCACGTATTTTAGGCCCTAGTGCACAGAAAAGGATTGCTGATCCTATATTTCTAAATATTTTTGAGTAAATAAAAAATTATATCATATCTTCACATATCCTACACTTGAGCATCAATATTTCAATATTGGTTTCAAATTAATTTTGCTTTGTTTTGAGGCAAAGATGTGGGAGTCTTTAAGTAAAATTGTAACCTTTGCTTCCATGTAGTATAACGCGGCTGAAAAGAGCTCTGGTAGCTGACTCATGCAGCATCCTTTACATTGCTTCATTGTGATGGTCAGCTTGCAAGAGTCACAGTGACACGCTAAAGTGAGCATTCTATGTCTCTGGAAGGTGGTCACAAAGAGCCAGAAAGCCTGGTTTGATGGAAGTAGGTGGCATCAGGACAGCTGAGTGTGGCTCGGGGTGCTGCTGTGAAAATCCTAAGAGAAAACTCGTGCTCCCTCTAGGTTGGATGAGAATTCGAGGCCCACCCCTCTCTGCCCTGCAGCTAGCAGTCTGCTGGGATGGCCATCCAGGAGACACCACTTGCTAGCCCTACACAGTGCTCAGAGGACACAGCACCATGCCTGGTAACTTTTCCGCACATTTGAGCTTTCATTCGCTTTTCCTCATCTTCTCTTTCAAAACAGTGATGAGACATTTCTTGGGGCTTCTGTTTTTTGGGGCTTTGGAAGAGGTGTACTAGTACATATAATCCCTATGAGATAACAGTCCAAAATGTATTTCTGTTTGGCTTAGAAATGCACCTAATATAACATAAAAGGATCATTTCAAGCCAGCGGACATGGGCTAAGCCGTGGCGAGGCACTATGTGAGGATGTAAGGACCAGAAAATCATGGAAACTTTTGCTTCTTCTGTAAAATGAGACTAGTAATGTTTTCTGTATGGAGTTTCCATGGCTCAAGTGAGATAATGCTGGAAAGCTCTTTATAAGTTGTACAATACTATACAAATATATAAACTTGTTTTACTATTGCTAAGGTCCAGTTGGAGTCCTGGTCCATCTGGCATGTACAGAATTTGCTTTAAATTATTACACCATGAGGACCAGGAAAGTCACTGATTTCTTTAATCATGCCCTGCTGACAAGCCCCTGGATCAGTTGGCTGGAAAGGCAGAAACCCCCTCTCATCATTAACTCGCTGTCTGAGGAGCTCATGCCTCAAAACCACATCTTAGAGGAGGCTGGCATGTTCTAATTAAGTGTTCTGGTGGAAAAGGGAGGCCTGAAGCCTACTTCTGCTACTCTCTCTGGGCCACAAGCTGCAGCTTGGAAGATGAGTAAATAAAAAACCCCTGGCTCCACAGCACTCACGCCACACTAGAAAGTAAGATTCCAGGAGATAAATTGTAATGTGAGTAATGAAAAGCCCACTGTTTTTCCTCTGCAATGGGGGACTTGCTTTGTGTTATGTACTAGGTTGAGCAAGACCCAGTGTTAGTCCTTGGAAGTCACATCATGTGAAAGCAGTATTATTTTTTATTATAATGTCCTAAAGGATAAGAAGTAAAGCCATGCTGTTATATTGAGCTGTGGGGGACTCAGGTCATCAATTTGTGACATTGCCAGTTAAGAGGAAGACCCAATACTATTGTGGGCTGCTGGACTCTTTTGGAATGTTTTGCTGAGTTTACACACCTATAATATTCAAATAACAGAACTTAACAAAAAAAGGGGTATACAGATGAATGTCCATTTTGTATCTGTGTATTCAAAGTGGATGGGATAAA
Organism: Octodon degus; assembly: GCF_000260255.1. Classification (NCBI taxonomy): domain Eukaryota; kingdom Metazoa; phylum Chordata; class Mammalia; order Rodentia; family Octodontidae; genus Octodon; species Octodon degus. Next base: position 1,996,557 of record NW_004524754.1, on the reverse strand, counting down.
AGCTACAACTCTTGTTGCACAGGTCCTGCTTTACCTTGGTCTTAACCATCCAGTAGAAAAGTATGAAGATGAAATATAGGAAGTAAAGCCATGTTGTTATGTTGAGCTGTGGGGGACTCAGGTCAATAATTTCTGACATTGCAGTTAAACAGAAGACCCAATGCTATTATGGGCTACTGGACTCTTTTAGAATATTTTGCTGAGTTTACACACCTATAATATTCAGCAACAGAACTTTAAAAAATTGGGGTATACCTACGAATGTCCATTTTGTATCTGTGTATTCAAAGTGGTTGGGATAGATATATAGTTGCATTCTCTTAATGAATAGAATGATTTTTTTCTAATTTTGACTTTTAATGACTCACAGTAAGCTGGGAATTCTAGGAAACCACTTCTGCTCCATGAGACCTCAAGCAGACTGCAGTAGCCTTCCTGTGACCCCTCCATGCTAGCCAGTCGCACAGTGCCATGCCCAAGGTAGCCACACCTACTGGGCTGGAGATGACAAGGGAAGAGAAATGCTTCACCATCCCAGCCATGTGTGGGGATTCCTCTGGCTCTAAGATGGCACTTATCACAAGGCATAGGGAGGCCCTGCAGGTTGCCCTGAGATGTGGGCTATGCATGGCACAGATGCCCAGGCTTAGCCTAAAAGTGATGGAATAAACTGATGAGGTCCAGAGAGCCAAGAGAGACTGCAGGACTCACTAGTTCTGCTCTTCGAATCCAAACCAGACCTGTGGACAGATTTGGCATCAAAGCAAATCAGCGAGGAAACACCATGCGTGTGGGAAGGCCTGCACTCTATGTAGGCAGTTTCTCTTGATACCATCTCACTCAGGTGGCCAAAGCCCCCTATGGATACTCAGAGCTGGGGAGCTGGCCCACATGGTAGGTCCTCTGAGCAGAACTAGGAAGAGATGTCTCTCACTAGACCTGGAGTTCTCTGGGCCTAGCATGGCTTGATACAGTCTTTGTACACAATGACTACTGAACGAGTTCATGAAAGAGAACCACAGGTGTAGGCTCTGCCTTCCCCCTTGCTTCTTCTCTACTCAAATGCACTAGTAAGCACGTATCCTATAAAACAATCCAAGAATATTTACCACAGTTCTTCTAAGCCCATATTAAATTTCTCCAAAGAATTATTTTCTCCTTTCTGTTTTTATGTGATACTTAATTACAGCTATATGTAAGTTGGCCATTCATCACACTAAATTATAAGTTTTAGAAACGCATTTGTCATCCCAGTTACATATGCGCTGTATTATGGTAGGAGCCATGCCTAGTGTATCAGTTGCCTCCAAACCTGGCATGCTCTGTCTCACATGGTTGGATGTCAGCAGATGAGTGTGAGAACACCGTCCAGGAAGCAGTCGCGGTGAACCTAGCCTTCCCATCAGCCCTCCGCCCAAGATCTTGTTGGAGTACAGACACAGGTATGTTGCTCTGGAAGCTCCTGAACCCAAAACCTCTCTCCTCCTTGGGGGATCCGCAAGGCTTTTCTCACTTCTGCTGCTAGGAGATGCATCAAGAATAACTTGGTGTGGTCGCCTTCAAAAAATAATATGTGCTTTTGGGAACAGAAATTCTTCAATTTTGCCTCAGTGGACACACACAGAATCACACACTGCAACTGTTGGAGCTAGATAAGACCTCACATAGTCCGCAAGTCCAGAGCCCTAGGCCTACACTGTGGAACGTGCAGACTCGTGTTGCTTTTCCTAGGCCCTAGATGAATGAGTGTGTCTGTGTGTGCGCGCGCATGTGCATGAGTGCAAGCACAGACACAGATGTGTTTTCAACAGATATGAGGGTACACATGTTTGCAGATTCTTATCAAAAATCTGAACCAGACTATTATGGTGAAGGCTTTCAGAATTAAATAAGTACAGACACATGCCAGTTGGCCTCCGTTTCCTGATGGAAAGAAGCCAGGCAGAGAAATCTCTTTGCTAATGACAACAAAAGGCAGTGTGACACTGCACTGACTGTCTCTCCAGCTTCTGCTTCTCTTTTTCAAAGAGAATGAAGCCTCTTACTCTGGGGAAATAGCTGCAGGGAAAGATGAAGTAAGAGGAGGAGGACAGTGTTCCAAGAAAGCACTCAGTCACTGGGTCGCCCTAGGCAAGTTGCTTCCCCTCTCTGGGCCTCAGTAAGATAAAAGCATAGAGCTGATGAAAGCAAGGGCTCTCCTCTCCTCTCGCAGTTTACTCTCCTCTGAGTAGGTCTCTGTTGCCTCATTCAACACCCAGAGCTTGCTGGAGCCGCTTCTGAGATACAATGAGTGGTTGGCCATGGCCCTTCCTGTAAAAGTGTGGGTCCTGATTTACCAGCTCCCTCAGCCTTCCCACCACCTTGTCACAGCTAAAATCCTTCTTGGAAGCCAGGCTGTAGTGACCTAGCAGACAAAAGAGAGCCAGTTTTCCGGTGGCTAACAGAACAATCTACCTTCAGGTTTCTTTCTCTTAAAAAGGGTCCAGACATAATCAAGGTACAGATCTGGGTGACAAAACAATGCAAATGGTTTTGTTATTTTAATTAATAAGTATGTCAGATTCATGTGAGTAAATTGACTAAGGGTTGCGTTTATTAACCAGATGATAGAACTATACAGGCTAACAATGGGACATTTCAGCCAGTAGGAGACCTTAAAGATTTTTAAAGCAATTCATTGTGTTAGAGAGAGAAAATTTCAATTCAGACAAAGAAAAATGGTTTTCTCGAGGCTTTGTGAGTGAGTGCTAAGCTCTGAATCAGGACACAGTGCCTGGTTAAGTCACAGTGGGTGACTGAGAAGTCAAGTGGTGGGCAATTGGCTACTTTCCCTTTTAAAGGTCCCTGGTGGCCTGGGTTACAACCACAGAGCTGAACAGGGAGTGTGACAAAAGGAGCAAATGCTCGCCCTCGCTTCTTGCTGCTCATCTATCTTCTTCATGTCCCAGATGACAGAAAGCTATTGACTCTTCTATCTCAGAGCAGCAGCCTAAATGTAGAAAGCCATAGGCAAGGTCAGGGCAGCAATACCTTTCAGGATTGTCACCTGACTGTGTACAAAACTCATCCATCACCCTCCTGGCAGTCTTGAAGAGTAAGAGTCTCTATGTGCAGAAGTAGCAGTTCAGAGGGAACAGGCTATGGAACCAAGTGGCCCCATGCACAGCCAGAGGATAGAACTCCAGTCCCAGTCATCGTGCTTGGGACTGGAGCTGAGTTCTACGTGGGCAAAAAGCAATCAACCTGCAGCAACAGACCCACCTCACATGAACCCACTGGTGGGCCTGATGTCAGCTACAAACTCAGTGATTGAGGAACAGATGAAGTGATCAGAAGGGCAGCTGTGCCAGACATGTCCTGTGGGGGGCACACCACAGACATCTGTGCAGACCACCCATTCATCGGGTGTGGAGACACACAGTTGGCAGCCTGTGAGCCCTGTTTTACAGTACTTGCTAAAGGCTATTGCTTTACAGTGTTCTTGGCACCATGAACCTCAGTTTCTCCAGTACTTCTTTTGCCTTTTTACAAATCTATTTTGACACCTGCTCACATGTTTTCTACCCTCAGCCCAAACATGTCATTTACAAACCATCAGCTCACACGTCATACTCCGGACCTCCTGGAGTTGTGAAGCCTGACTCCATGTGCAATGTACAGGGAGAGACCAGAGACACTGATCATTAGACGAAGAAAACTTAGCTTACTAAAAAGCAAAAGCTCAGTGTGAAAAGTGGGATGATATGGAGGTGTTCTTGAGTGGTTAAAGAATGAACCGCAAATTCACCCTGAGATTATTTGTGCCAACTAAGTTTCCATTTCTGAAACATGTGCTTAATTGCCTGTGTGTATGTATTTGTTCCGATATGCTATGAAGAAAACATGGGACTCTGCTATGAGAATCAGAGAATCACTCAGGAACTCCCTAAATTGAAGGCAAACCTAACAAAACAAAACCATTTGTTTAAAGTGCATACAGGGCCGGCAAGATAGCTCAGCAGACTAAAACACCTGCTTAGGCAAGCATAAAGGCCATGGTTTGATCCCTAGCACCATATGCCACACCAAGCCTGCCCCCAGGGTGGGCTGAGCCAGTCATAAATAAATAAATAAAGTACATACAGTAGCATGGAAAGGCCCCTTCATGTATTTCTCATGCAAGTATGTTAGCCAATATTTTTAAGGAGCTCACTATCTATGTGTCATTCTACTTTAAACATTTTTATTTATACCACTTGATTGTCATGTCCACACTACGAGGTCTGTATTATCACAATTATGTTAAATTGGGGAAACTGAGGCACCTGGGTTTTAAGTAATTTGTGCGAGACCACAAAGGTAAGAAAAGACAGATCAGAATTCAGAACCATGCCCAGGGTATTATTTACATCTGGAAAATGTGTTGCTTTAATCCAATCATGGGAGGAGAAAAACAAGAGAAAAGTGACTTCACCATGGCCCCATGGTCAACGAGGGGTAGGACTGGGGCTGAGATGCTAGGCCTCGAGCTCCAGCCCCTTGTCATGGCTGGTCTTCTCGAAGAGCCCACAGCGGTGGCAGGAGAGTTCCTTTCCCTACAGGGGCCTTCGAGGCTGCCAGCAGCAAGGGAGTACCCTAGGATCATCCTGGCAAAACAGGGAGTCAGCCTCTGGCCATTTGTTAGTGTCAACAAGGAAGAAACAAAGCGCAATGATGGAGAAAATCATGCTGTCTATTGTGTCTAACAGGCAGCTGGCAGAGCGCTGACCTTTAAAGACTTCAAAGGAGGCATCTGCCCATCACACACAGACTCTGCCTTTGGAGACTGGAAAATGTTGCTTGCTGCTCTGTAGCTCTGCCTGGTCCTGCTGTGGAGCACGGCCAGCACCACTCTTTGTTAGTCCAGGCTTCTGCCAGATGCCACACTAATCTCCATGTATCATCAAGCACTGCGATGTTCTGTAGTAGTTTTGCGATGAAAATATAAGGGAGCTGAAAGGGGAAGTGACTCTCCCAGGGTGCCCTCACTCACGAGTGGCTGGGCCAAGAATCATCTCCTTGCTCTATACTGCCTCTCCGAGCTCAAGTCCAGCATAGAACTTCTGTTCCACCTTCCAGACCTCCTGTACTCAGTCTACCCTCTCGCAGGTATGGTCTTCCTTCCTTCCAGTTGCTCAGGATGAAAGCCCTGAAGTCAGCTTGATCTTTCTCTTTCTCTTACACTGCACATCCAATTGGCCCGGCATCCCCAGGTACGGATCTGCCTCACCTTTGCACTGGCCCCACAGTCCCCTCAAAGTCCCCATGGCTCCTTAGCAGTGCAGCCCACTGTGCAGCATGCTCAGCACAGAGGTTAGATCAGAAGCTCTCTTCCAGCAGTGCTCCACTTTCCCAGAGGGAAAGCTAAGCACATGACAATGATCCAAAAGGTCACAAGAGGCCACTTATTCCATGACCTCTACCCTCTCCTGCCTCATCTCTGTCCACCTCACTCCACCACACCCAACCATCAGACCACTGTGCAGACATGTCAGGATGCTGTGTGTGTAGCAGCTTGCACCCTGTCTCCTCAGCCTGTCGTGTTCTCATCCTCCATGCATGCAAAATTTGTCCCCCACAGCATACAGATTGTTACTCAAATAGCATGCTCTAGGAAGGCCTATCCTAATTGCTTCTAATTAAAGTTGCACCCTTCATCTTCTGTTAGCCTGCAGCTCCACCACGGGGTACTCAGCATCACCTAACTCACTGGGTATCTTATGCTTATCTCTCGGCATTCAAACACAGAACACCCCACCAGGGACACACGCACCAGGGAAGTCCCACAAGAGTAGGGGTTTCGCCTCCTTGATTCACTGATGCAATCTCAACATCTAGGATAATTCCTGCTACCTTGCAAACCCAGCACGGGAAAGAATAAGTGAGTGTAAATCAAATGAATGAATGAGGAAGGTCCTTTCTTTACCTAAGGGAAAGAAGAAATGGAAAGCCATATTCATTCGGAGGGAGGTATTCTCAGACAGAATCCTCCCTGATGCTGTATGCCCCAGCCTGCTCCATCTGTTTCAACAGCCCTCTTCAGCTTACCCCAGGGCTGGGCCAGCTGAGATGTAGAGAATGAGCTGGAAACTCTGTGGGTGACAGGAGCCCCTGAGCCCGGGAAGGGAGCAGAGCGAGTCCTAATGGTGCCAGCTCTGGTCCGGCCATGGATCTCAAAGTTCTCCCATATCCCCTGGTGGCAGACAGTAGGGCACTTGAGAGAAACCTTTGCCTGGGGCTTCCTTAAGCCTCTTAAATCTGAATGCCCCAGAAACAGAACCAGGCCAAGCTGTCAACCTTAGCATACACAAAGTACTGCTCAGGTGCCAATCAATATTAAAAGTAACTTTGAAGATTAATACTGATGTTGTTAGTTCTATGTATATATGCAAAGTAGGAATGTTTATATCTCACCCCACTCTACTCTGTGATACATTTTTTTTTTTTTGTATTTTAGGGAAGAGTATTTCAGGGTGCTCAGGGTCTCACTACTAGATCAGACTCATAATGATCCACCTGTTTACAGACTCACAAAAGCTGAGATTACAGGCATGTGCCACTATGCCCAGTCTCAATTGCTATCTCACAGTGCCCTGGGGGCAGGGCTGGCATGGCAGGCCTGGGGATCAAACCTCCAGCCCTGCGCCTGCTTGCAGGAGCTTTAATCCCCTGAGTTATTTGGCTGGTCCTTGTGATACATTCTCTGTAAAACTATGAGGACCCCTTTATTATAAGTGGTCCCTACAGCTTTAGGTCTGGGTTATGTGGTGGCTGTTTCTTATGTTGTGAAATATGGGAACATGACTAAGACTCTTGGCAGTTTTACAGAAGCTTCAAAATTTCTCCCAAGCACTTCTTTCCAAAGTCTGTCCTACATAGCTTATGGATTGACTTCACAATCCTCCTGGGGACAATCCTGTTTCTGTCACTCTTCACCTGAGAAGATAGATTAGGAAGATGAGCCCCTCATCCAGATGAGTTCTAAAGCTTCTGCCAAGAGAGGCAGCTGTGAAAAGACAGCAGGAGTCTGGACTGCCAGCCAGGAGGCCTGTTGCTGTGCCCACATTCAGCCTCTGTCTTTCTGTGTGTCTCTAGGCAGTCACTTCTCCGAATCTTGGCTCATTGCACTGGACTGAAAGTTCATAGCATTTTGCAGCCTCATTAGATCTCTCAGAAGTTCTCTGTGAAGTTCTGTTTGAACACTGAAGGGTCTTCTGCCTCTATTCCACAGGTGGGTAGAGGATGGCACTGGACCTCTGAAAGGGAAGGAGGGTGTGAGGCGTCCCGCCCAGCCTGCCACTTGGGCTGTTTGGATGTTTGTATTTGGGGGGAACCTTCTTCCCTGCTGCCAAGGCTGCACTGGTTCTATCAGACCAATGGGAACTGGAGCTGGCCACCAGCTTTCTCCATGACAAAGGCCACTAAGGATTCACACCTTTAACTATTCAGCTGCAGTCACCCTGCTGCAGCCCAAGGCAGGGCTTGGCTTCCTTTGGGTGGCCTCTTTCACTTATGCATCAGCTTCCCCAGGGGAAGGAGAGCTGATATAGTCTAGCCTTGGCAAGGAGAGTAAGGCAGCACATATTTAAGCTCTGCCATGTACTTGTAGGGCCAGGCTGGTGCTGGGCATTGGCAGGAACAAGGGTGGTGCTTCCACCTGGTATGTGGTAGTTAGAAAGGCGCACCCACCTGTGATTTAATTCTGAGCGCCTCGAGAGCCCTGGGCCATAGGAGGGCACACTGCCCCCCCCCAGGAGGCACCGAGAGTTCAGCCCAGCCCTCAGAAGCCTGTGGCAGCGCAGAAGTGAGCACCTCTGAGCTTGGCCCAAATTCTGACTTTGACCTACAGCAGCCGGATGAACTTCCACCAGTCTGCACTCCAAGTTCTCATCTGAAAACCAGCGAGGAGAGTAAGAGCTGCCATGTATAGCCTTTGTGAGCTTTAAATATGATCAATATGGGAAGCCCCTGGCAGCAGTCAGTGGATACACTCACCATGAGCGAGCGACTACTGAACAACTCCAGGCAGTCTAGAGAAGGGTGGAACTAAACACCACCAGATGCCCACCTGCGAGGCCCTGCCCACGCACTCAGCCCCAGACCTGCAGGACAAAGCTGGCAGTGCAGCTCTGCCTGCCATCGGAGGAGGGCCCACACCACCTTGGAGCCCTAACTGCGCAGCAAACTATCTCTCCCTGACCCCTGCCATGTCTGCACTTATCTAAGACCTCACAGAGCAGCAGGAAGGCTGTGTGTCCACCCATATATGGAGAGATAGAGAACATAACAAGTTCTGTTCACCTGTTACTAAAAACAGTTACAGTGTTTAAGGCAACAGGAAAGTTAGCGGACCTGCACGCTGCGCAGTGCAGCGAGTGTGTACCGAAGGCCTGGGGCCGCTCAGGCCTACTAGACACAGATGGAAGTGTGCACGCCTCAGGAGGCAGGAATGCTTGCCTGAGGAAGAAATAAAGGAGTATGTCTGGTAAAAGAAAGCAATTCTGGAAGATCCATCTCCAGCTCAGAAAGAAAAAGAAAGGAAATGGGTAAGAATTAAAAGATGCAGCCCCCGAGGGTCTGACTTTGGAGAGGGGTTCCACAGGCAGGGAGGCAGCGCACTACGCCTGCCCAGGCGAAGGGCCTGCAGGAAGGCAGGAGATGAAAATAGGCCGGCCACCCCCAGGCCCAGGAGGACGGGGTGGGGCGGGGTCTTGGCAGCCCACCTGAAAGGAGCTTGAGGCCTCTGCGCAGAGAGTCACACAGCTGCTATGAGGGAACGAATTTACTTTCCTCCCTGACCATGGCAAAGACAGGAGGAGAGCAGCGTGTGCAAGGCACTTGGTCTAACTCACATCAAGGGAAATATGTAGAAAAATGGAGGCAGAAAACCCTGGATGGTGCTCTCCAGCCAAGGTCAGAGTGATGGGCTCAGAACAGAAGGAAGATGGCATTGTAGGGGCATGTGAGAGGAGGGAGAGCCGCCCTGTAACCCCATCACAGCCGTCCCAGCCCCTCCACCCAGAGGGGCCCTCCCACCTTATGTTTTCAAATTCCCTAGAGAAAGGGCAGTGCCTGCCACCTCCGCTTCCTTCCGCCCACCTCTCCTTCACATCCGGCCGTGTCCCCACCCCCTCTCTGCTCAGAAATGGCTGTCTTCAAGGTCATCAAGGTCCTCTCCTGGCCAAATCCAGTAGCCTCTCCTTCAGCTCTGTCTTTGACACTGAATTTGATATCATTGACCTTTTACTCTTTGGCACGAATCTTTCTTGGCTTCTGGCCCTCTCTCTTCATTCCTGGTGCCTTTATTTTTTTCCTTTTGCTCCCCAGGGGTGCAGTCCTTGCTCTGTGTTCCTGGCATGGTAACCACCTGTCTTTCAGTACATCTCTCACTACCCACATCCCCAGACAGGTTCCATCCCACTGGCCAGCGGGACTCTGGCTCAGTAGGTCCTGGGTTACTTCAGACCCAAAATGGCTCTCTGGAAAGGTCGCCTTTTTACTATGGTTTCTGTTTACAGACCTGCAGAACCCACTTGCTATTTTAGAGCCAACTTAAGTGTTTCCCTTCTCACTGCCCCCTTTGCCTGCCCCTCTCCATAGCCCACTGGAACCCCACACTCCTCTACCCCTCCCCAGTCCTGGCTCCGACAGAGCACTTGCCTCTGGGTACCCTCTGTTCAGCCTTTCATCTGAGCCATGCTGCCTGTGATCACCACATCCCTCTTCCCAGATGCTGTTCATGTTATACAAGCTCTTTTCCGCACATGTTGAGTCACTGAACTGACTTCTAGAAAAAGAAAAATTAAGGTGTACATAGGCTACTTTGAACAGAGAGATCTGAACACTAATACCAGCCAAAAGAGTAGTGTAAGACAATAATGCGAGTAGAACATAAAAGAAGGAATTACTAACTGTCTGGGTGAAGGAGGGGAAACTCAGAAAAGCTGGCATTGACATGGGTTCCTTAAGGATAAATGAGGGCTTAAAAGATAAAGAAAGAGGAAGCAAGTTGAATTCAATAGAAAGAGAATGGCAAGTACAAAGACAGCAAGACAGGCACGTACAAGGTTTGCAAGCAGAGTGGCAGCTGACTGGGTGCCAGAAGGGCACAGTGGTGGCTGGAGAGATGTCGGTTGGGAGGTAGGCTGTGGTCTAGCGTGTTGTCCTGAGGGGTGCAGGAAACATCCTGTGTGCAACAGGGAACCACGAGATTCCTCAGCAGAGGACACGGCGATGGTTAGCCATTTCTGAGTGACTAGGAATGGCTTAGGTCTGGAAAAGTGCTACAAGCCAGATGAAGGTGATGTTGGCACAGAAGTGTCACAGATATCAAAGTATGGTTGGTAAACAGGTTACAGTGAAGATGTCAGGGACTTGTCCTCACATTCCTGAGATGAAGTCCAGAGGAGAGGCAGAATCAGGAGCACGGTTCAGGCTGAGACGAGGAGGCGCTGGCTAGCTGCCCTGGACGGGCTCCTTTCCCTCAGTGGATCCTGCTCTCAGCAGCAGGCCTGCTCCCCAGGGGCTGTGCACAGAAGGTTTTCAGATGTGATGTCTCAAAAGTGCTTCCAAGTGTGCACCCACATGTATGAGATTGCTCATGAGTCCTTGCTTTGGGGGCAAAATGGCAGATTTCATAAAGGAGGATGCCAGGACAATGGGGCCATGTGGCCAGATATGATAGTTTAGGATCAAACAGTCTCCAGACACACACAAGATCTACAACACCTGGAGGCAGAGAGAGAAAGGATTCAGCTCAGCCTTGGTGACTTATTTGCTTAACATACACTTGAGAGTGTCCACTTTCTTTAAACGCGGCTCACACTTGGCCACAGATGTTGTAGGTGGCTCTGTACCGAGCATCAAGGGAGCATCCCGGCTCACAGTCAGCACTCCGTGGGCTTGGTCCTTCTGTGATCTTTCTGATAATATGAAGGAGAAAGGCTGCTGAATTTTGGTACATGGGGTGCACCTTTTAATCAACTTCCTCCCCTAAAGATCAGCCGAGCAGCATCGTGGCTTTCAGTAGACCCATGTCTACTTATGATTTACGCTCCTAGCTTATAAAATAAACATTCTCCTCCATTAAGTTTCTAAAATCTTTTTAAGGGTTTTGAAGTGTCCTTTTTGTTCATCAGGGCAGTCTTAAGAGGGTTCCCTTTAAAGCCGGAGAACTACAGACACACGTATTGCAGAATATAAGCAGTCCTAAGAAGTGGGACCATGACAAGAAAAGACACAGAAGCTGTGAGGACCGGGAAGAATGGTGAAGGTCATGATTATAAATGGCGATCCACGTAGCTCAAGAAGATCAAACCACCACAACACTAGTGACCAACAAGAAAACTGCATTAAAAGCAAGTAGCATTTAAAACAAATTTATAAAAAAACCTAAAAACTGAAAAAAATTTAAGGTGAGAGTTAAAACTTTAAATAACTACAAAGTAATAAAATACATATAACAGCTACATGAAAAAAAAATGACAAAATAACTAATAGAACATTTTCAAAACTCAGTAAACTAGGGCCAGCCAAATAGCTCAGCAGATTAAAGCACCTGCAAGCAGGTACAGGAGCCAGGGGTTCGATCCCAGGTCCTGCTGTGCTAGCCTCGCCCCGGGGGCACCCTGAGACAGTGGTTGAGACTGGGCGTGGTAGCGCGCACCTGTAATCCCAGCTCTTGGGAGGCTGTACACAGGTGGATCACTATGAGTCTGATCTATTAGCGAGACACTGAACACCCTGTAGACCATTCCCTAAAATATAAATAAATAAATAAATAAATAAATAAATAAACTCAGTAAATAACTATATCACATTCATGAATGAGAAACATTATAATTCTAATTCTTCATGATATATAAAATAAGGTAATTTCAATGTAAATACTGCCTTAATATGGTACGTCAATACTAAAATTTACGTGGAATAATAGAAGACTAGGGAAGATTTTGAAAAAGAACAAAAAGAGATCTTTTTCCTATTGATATTTTACATGGTGCAAAAAGAAATCAAGTTCATCGTGATACTAATACAAGAGGAGAGGTCCATCACATAAGCAGATTCAAAAATAGGAAACTGAGGGCCAGCCTGAGAGCTCAGAGGACTTAAACAGCTGCTTAGGCAGAGTGCAGAGACCAGGCCTCGACTCCCGGGCCTGCCGTGCTGGCTCTGCTGATGGGGTGCACTGTGCCAGCGATTGAGACTGGGTGTGGTGGTGCATGGGTATAATCCCAGCACTTGGGAGGCTGAAAACAGGAGAATCACTACGAGTCTGACCTATGTAGAGGGACCCTGTAGACCCTGTAGACCCTGTCATAAATACAGAAAAGAAAAAAGAAATAGGAACCTGGGTTATCACAGAAGAGAACCCATGAATCAACACAAAATGATAGCTAATTTAGCTGTAGTAGATTGTACAAGAAAAACTGAAAACAAAGAAAAGTGAAATTAGAAACCAAGCTCACGCTTCTTGCAAAAATAAATCTCCAAATTCACTAAAGACCTACACATTAAAAAGTAAAAGAATAAAATTATTAGAGTAAAAATTTAGAAACTATTTCTACATTCTTATATTGAGCAAGCTTTGCAAAGCAAGATTCAGAAGAATATGACATAAGGAAAACCTGGAATATCTTACCACATGAAAAAACCTTTATTCTGAGAAGGACACTTGCACTAATGTGACAGTTGCTGGACAATGAAAATAAACCGCAAAATACCTGACTGATGCATGTGAAATATTCAACAAAGTTAGGCAGATCCGCAAGAAACAGTCAGAAATTCCAAGTAAAAAGTGAGCCAAAATATATATAGGCAACTGATAGAAGGTAAAATCTGGCAAAATAATACAACCATAAGTAGGTGCCTGAAGTTATTACTAAGCAGGGAAGTGTGAGGTCAAATAATAATTTGAGATGTCACTTTACACCTATGAAATCAGAAAAAAAAAAAAAACAGGAAAAGAAATTATGTACTGGGATAATATCAAGTAATAACAAAATGAAGGCTTCTGGATCTATACCACAGAGAGACTCTTATACAGACCTATGAATACACACACACACACACACACACACACACACACACACACACACACGTAGCGGTAAAGAGTTGGCAATACCCTATACGTTCCCTTCCGATAAAGTCTATTCCAGTGCCTCCTCCAGTGCTGCCTAGCCTGATCACCACGGGCGCGAGCGCAGCCTCCCCTCATCCCCACACTGCACTCCCCAGCCTCTCTCCCTGCTGTCTTTCTCCATAGTGCTTTCCATCATGGAATTCGTTTGAGGAAAATGTCCATCACAGCTTGGTCTGCTCCTACAAGTGCTTCCTGTCACCCATTCTTCTAATAAACTTTCATGTGTGTACTTAGAGATAGAGACATAGGGGCTTTGGGCAAGACATCCTCCATTAACAAACTTCTATTCTAGTACACAACAGGATCAGATCACAGAAGTCATACCAACACGAAATCTTACAATGAAAGCTCCAGGTCTTCTAGAGGACGCAAGGTGTCTATCACAGATTAGCAGAGCATAATATGAAAGTGCCCAAGCGAGCACTAAATGGATTCAGTCAGAGGTCAGAGAAAGGGACCTCAAATGGCCAAGAAGTTTTACTTCAGATTTTTAAGCTTGGTAGCATGTCAACGTAAAGCATTTGATTCAGGTCCTAGCATGAGCAGTGGCTTCTAGGCAGCCATGGACGTACCTCATGAGGACACTGCAGAGTATGGTAGTGTGAGGACAGTCGGGCTCTCATTTACTCAGAGGTCTGTGCCTGCACCCCCCTTCTACTTCCCTCTAAGAAGGATTTCATTCTCTTTGAATAGGTATAGGAATTCATATGTACTCCATAGGGAGCATTCCAGGAAATTGCTAAGGTGCAAATTCTAGGAAGTAAAAAGTTAAAGGGTTCTTAAATCTGGAGAGAAAAACAATGCTGAAGAAAGAAGAGGGCAAGGAGAAGAGATATCAGAGAACACCTGCATAGGTGGTCAGATAGAGGAGTCTTCGGAAGTTGGAGAATTGCTAAAAATCTTTTGGAAAGGCTATGAAATGTTAAATAGTAATGTAAAAAATAAAAAAAAAACCTTTTCACCTTTATTGCTTTGGAGAATGAAGAAGATTCTAGTTGGGAATAATTTGGAAAAAGTGAAGAATTACTATATAATAAATGTTTACTTGCTGAGCAGTTTTGGATAGAGATGTTTATAATTCAATCACTCTGTTTATTATCCTACACAGTTTGGATAGTGGAGTCAAAAACAAAATCAGACAGATTAGAACCAAGTGGATACTTGGGACAGTGGAGAATGAGACTGGGCAGGAGGAAAGTCTGAGATGGGCTTTGTAAAGCAGATCAGAGAGCTAGTCTGAAAATTCTGCAGCTGTAAAATGGGGAGGGGGTAGTATAGTTTCTAAGACAACACAGACAGCCTCTTAATTAATAGCAAAACTGAACCAAGTATCCTAATTCTAGAATGCACAATGGTGAATTGGATCTAGGCCATTTTAAAGTTAGTCTTCTCATTTCCATAGTTTTCTTTTCCCAAATGAGGTTGAAAGGATCCAATTCTGTTCCCCAAATCCATAGAGAGAGCTCTAACCCCCACTATAAGTGTATCTGAAGATAGACCCTTAAGGAGGTAACTAAGGTCAAATGAGGTCATAGTGGGGTTCCTAGTCCCATAGTGTTGGTGTGCTTATAGGAAGGGGAGGAGCCATCAGGAGGGCACACGCAGAGGGGAAAGCCCAGGTGCAGATGAGGAAAAGAGGTGGCCATCTGCAGGCTGAGGAGAGAATCTTCCAGGTAAACCAACCCTGGCTGCACTGTCTTGGGCTTCCATCCCACAGGTCTAGGACAAAGTGAAAGTCTACTTTTCTGACTCCCTGTCTGTGGTATTTATGTCATTTTGAGCAAAACAATAGAAAGAAAACCCACAACTTACAGAATATAAGGCAGTTCAGATTCTTCAGTATTCAACACATCTTAATAAAGATCAATGTGCACAAGGCCAAGAAGTATTTTGATATGAAAACCTGTGGTGCTGCTGTGTTCTTCTCTGCTCCCTCAAAAAAAAACCCACAAGTGAATCTCTATTTTTTTTTCAGATCTGTTACTGCATGTATAGTTGCATTCCCTCCCTCTCATGATCCCTGACTCATTTTCAAACTCTGTGATCTCAGATGAGACGCTCTTTCTCCTTTGCAGTGCCTGGTC
Organism: Octodon degus; assembly: GCF_000260255.1. Taxonomy (NCBI): domain Eukaryota; kingdom Metazoa; phylum Chordata; class Mammalia; order Rodentia; family Octodontidae; genus Octodon; species Octodon degus. Next base: position 1,981,314 of record NW_004524754.1, on the reverse strand, counting down.
ACAGGCAATGTGGTTGGTCTGGGAAGCGGGCAAGGTGGAATTCCAACATCTTGGACAATGATCACTCAGCACAAAAATGTGACCAAGTGTTGTCAGGGTAGAAGCCAACACACACTTCTTCATTCTAGAATCCCAACAGTACTGTTAAAATAGGAAGCCTTACCTATTCCTCTGTTCACCTCCCTCTCACCTCCTCATCAAATCTGGGGAAGATGAAAGGATTTGGTTGGATCTACTAGCATCAATATAGAAAGATTAGGCAGACAGCTGCAAGCAAAAGCTTATTTAATGTTATGAATAGTAGTTTTTCTTCAGAATCTGAAAGGATTAGTAATTTTGCATGAAGGCCAAGTTACACTTGTGGGAGAGATTACCTCACATCTGGTTTCGTGCTCAGAAAAGACTTGCATGGCACTATCAAGATGGGCAGTGCTGATGGCTTTAATTAATTCATCTGAGAACCTAGGAGATAACAAAGAATTATGGGAAAGAATATTTGACACAGTATGAGAGAAACTGGTATTTGTAGATGGGAAAACTGAGGTCCAGAGAGCAGCTTACCTGCGGTCACCATGGTTATGCTTGGAGGACCCAGCATGTCCCTCCACAGCACCTCAGTACACACCATCTCACTCAGGGTGACATATTCATGAGGACATGTAATGCTTTGTGGTGTTGAGTAGAGAGGAATTTTTCTTGAGAATTATAGATTCTAATTTTTATCTAATAGTGGATTTGTAGTTTCACTGGACATGGATTTAATGGGCACAGAAAGTCCTGGAGAGAGGCGATGGAATTAGGAGGGGCAAAGATTGGATATAAAGATGATTAATACGGTCCCTGTGCTTCAAAGAGCAACCAGACTAGATGGGATTTCCAGATGCTATGAGCAGATGGAGGGGAAAGCTGAAGTTGAACACCCAGGAGAACTTTAGAACCTCTTCGGAGAAAAGCAGGCAAAATGAAGGATTTTGAGCTGCAACCTCACTAATAATGTGAATGGCAGCTTTAAAACTCACCTCAATTCACTATGTTATAGTTTAGAATTCACCTAGGTCCTATCTAAACACATAATGGTAGTCACTATATTTGAAGGGAGGGGAACGGGAAAAAGTGGCATATGTGTACTAATTAAAAAAGTCACATGACTCTGATGATCCTTTTGCCTCTCTGAGTCACCAGGTTTGTCTCTAAACAAGTGAACTGGACTATGTAGCACCCAAGTGTCCCCCGAGTTCTGCAGTTCTCACAGTACCCTGGCAACTACCGTCATCTTTCTACTATTTTCTCTGTTCTTTTGTCATCCAAATTTCCACACAATTTTGTCTGTTTTTTCATTTCTTTTTAATGTATTCATTATTTATGTGTTTGCAGTACATGAATTTTGCAGTCATCTCAGGGAGAGAGTATGTGTACAAGATAGAGCTTGTTCGTTTCTTAGTTCCCTCCCCCTTTCCTTATCCTTCCTCTTGTTCTCCTTTCTCTATTTTTGTTCTTGTTGAGAAATGTATGTTTCTAGTTTATGCTTACGGCATATAATGCTTAAATACATGAAGTTGTTAGCAGCCCGTTTACAGCATATCTTTATTCTACTTACTTTCCTTTTCCCTGACCTCTTCATTGATCCATCGTCTCCAAATTACTCATTCACAAGTGGAAATCACAGCGCTGAGGGTTGCGGAGGACAAAAATAAAAGTGTTTGATTCAAGCTTTATATCGTCCAAAGACATATGATGTCGAGCTAGATGACAGGTAGAATCGACCCCCAGAATTGGCAGACGTAGCAGTAGAGATTAGATGACAAAACTTGGAAGGTATTGCACAGAAGGGAGTGTTGAAACAAAAGGGAAAGTTGAATTCATGATGGGGGGTCTTCAGGAAGTAGGTGGCCGAGTGCTGAGTTATGAGGTCTACAGCTGGGGGGAACCCCCAGGGCCTGGGACAGGAGTGCTCATGGGGGCCCCACTACCACCAAACAGTGTTGAAGTTTTAAATCAAGATACCCAATACAAAAAAAAAAAAAAAAAAAAAAAAAGATACCCAATACTTAAGCAATAAAGGCACTACCATTCCACCCTCTTGCCTTGATAAGCAAAGCTTTAAAATACCAAAAAGAGGCAATGGGCACCTCTGATATGTGACAGGAAGAGCAAAGACAAATAAGCCCATGATCACACAGTCCTGAAGCTACATAGTGGGGCAGCAAAATAAAAACACTACTGCACACATAATAATAGACTTTGTTATACTTTGTACTATCATAACTACACTTAACAGGCTATACATCATCATACATTACACATAGCATTCTGTGACTTTCATCTCAAAATTTTTGTTTTTTATGTATTTTTTTTTGAGATAGAGTCTCACTGTGTAATTCAGACTGGCCTTCAACTCGCTATGTAGCCCAGGCTGGCCTTGAGCTCATGGTGGTCCCCCTGCCTCAGCTGCCTGAATGCTGGGATTATAGACATGAGCCGCTGTATCCAGCTCATTCTTAAATATTAGATTGTTTTCATATTTCAGAAAAATTACTAATTGTGGCTTTAAAATTTGAAATTTATACTGAATTTGTATTGCGGTCATAGTAAAAATTATATATTTCTTAATTATATATATTATATAAATATATATTAGTATATTTTATATTATATAAAGTTATATATTTCTTAACTTTAGATAAGTTCATTTTAATTTAAATTTAGATGAATTTTATTCTACAGAGACATTGCCCTTGGAATGCTAATGAAGCTATTTAAGGAATACTTATATTTGGAATTTAATTTACACACTGGCTTCAAATATTGTAATAGTGTGGCATGTGATAAATTATCAATGAAAGTATTACAGAATATTTAAATTTTACCCTTATGGTTTCTATTGTAATTTCACCATTACTATACAGTAATACTATATTTTACATCTTTTATCTATGTCTAATACACACAAGTTTAAGAATAATTATCTCAGGGCCAGTGAATTAGCTCAGTGGACTAAGGGTCTGCTTAGGTGAGTGCAGGCACAGGTGCCACATGCCACGCTGGTCCCATCCCTGGGCATGCTGAGCAGGCCATGGAGACTGGGCGTGGTGGCAGATTCCTATAATCTCAGCACTGGGGAGGCTGAAAACAGGAGGATCACTGTGAATCCGAGCTGTGTAGTGAGACCCTGTACCAAATACATAAAAAAAGAATCATTATTGCAAAATAATTCCCAGTTGTCATGCACAGCTGTAGAGAATGCCATACTCATTCTTGAGGACTTCTGTAACGAAGAGCTGGAACATAATAAAGAAATAAATGAATTCTTGTTATTACTGAGAAAAAAAAGCTTTGTTATGTAAGCATCCATTACATCCATACATTCATCATTTGTCAATTGATTTGTCTTTTTTCTTCTCCATGATTTTTCACTGGTCAAACTTTTGCCCTGTGCTAAAGCAGTGCTGACTTCTGACACTTCAATGACAGATTGTCACCCCAGTGAGATACGCTGGCCTTTTAACCAGAGATGGAAGAAAGTGTTTGCCTGGAGCCTGAACAGTGTTGATTCTGTGAGAGAATGTTAAGGTTAACACTCTTGTTGAGCCAGTGCTCGAGAGAGAGAGGTACGTTAGCATTCTTTAATACTATATTTATCTGTGTTTACTATAGTTGAAAGCCCGGGCTGAAGCACATGAACCCTTCTTTGTAAGGTCTAATAGTAATGTGGCTTGAGTGTGTACTGAAGGCATAAATAAAAAGAGAATGACAACATAGAACTAGGATCTCAGAAAGCCTTCTAATTTAAGAGACATTTACCTTTCTATTATAGTCAGCTATGTTTGTGGAGCTCTGGTCTGATGTCATCACCCAATTTGAGACCTGTTGACAGTTTCTTATTATTTCAAAATGAAGTCTCAAACTCTTACCATGACTAACAAGGCCACCCAAGTCCTGGTCCCTACCTAACTCTCTAGCGTCAGCCCTTAACTTTGTCTGCTCAGCACCCATGATCAGGCCTGATCTCTGGCTCCTGCTTGGAAGTCTGGATGTGCTCACCTCCAGGGTCTCATGTGGCAATGTCCACTTTGGCCCACATACTTCTCCACACTCACCTGAAGGTCTCAACATCAACTTCTTCTATTTCTTTCAATTTATTTTTTTTTCCTGGACCCTTTCTGAGTCCCATCCCTCATGATCTAGTCCAGACAGATACTAAATAATGAGCTTCTGGATAAAGTTGGGAGCCACTGATACCAAGGACATTTGTATCAAAGCTTTGAGGCCAGACGTCAGTGAAAACACTTGGGGAAAGTTTATGTGTATCAATTCAAAACCAAGTTCACATTAGATCACAATCTGAACTTAGTGACATTATGAAAAGATTACAGACATAGACACACAGACATATACAGAAAGCCCAATTCTGCTACTTAATATTCATGTAACCTTGGTCTATTAAACTCCTTGGGTTTCCACTATTCATTTATAAAAAGAACAGCAATATATGGTACACTTAATTTGTAAGATTGTGGTATGAAGTAAAGGAATTGATTTATGTCAAAATCTATTACAATTTGTAAAAGGCAATATAAAGTTACATAGTATTAGATTTTATTGATTTAAGAATGATGTCATAAGGGCTGGGGAGATGGCTCAGTAAAATAAGTGCTTTCCTGGCAAGCACAAGGGCCTGAGTTCAATCCCCGGTGCTGAAAAAAAAAAAAAAAAAAAGCTCAGGAAATTAAAGGATTTTCTTAGGTATTTGGTACAGGGTCTCACTCCTGTAGCTTGAATGCATAGTGGTCCTCCTGTTTTCAGCCTCCCCAGTGCCTGGGGGCAGGGCCAGCACACAGCATGTGGTGCTGAGGATTGAATCCTGGTCTCTGTGCTTGCTAAGCAGGCGCTTAATCCACTGAGCTATCTTGCCGGCCCAGAGAGTTAAAGATTATTTGTGATTTTTAACCAATTGGGCTGCAGGGTTCCATAAGTGTCACCGGGCAAGTGCTAAGAAGAGGTAGTGGCTTGATGCTGGTGTTGTGTGTTATGCTCACTCAATTGCTGAAATGTATCCTAGTTATTGCTTTAAGATACTAATCATCCAACCTCTGCAGTGACACTTCTAAACAAAGTGTTTTGTTCAGTGTGAGTCCCAAACACAATGCATCTGTGCCCAAGCTGGAGCCAAGTGTTCAGATTCCCAGTGCGGTGTCATCATGGGTCACCAATGACGGCCACAGGCTTTTTCTCCACATGCCTCACCTTTGGTGCTTGCTATCAGACCGCACAGGCTTTGTCGATGGGTCTTCTGTTCTGAAGCCCATCTGTGCAGAGCTAGAGGCTGCTTTCTGAGTGACATTGTGGCTGGCTCTCTTTGGTGTTACCTTTGTATTTTCTAAGAGCAAGAGCTTAGCCTGACCTGTTCCTAGGTTCTCTTCCAATGCTGACTTTCATGGCCATTAGAATTATAGCCTAAGAAGGAGAAATACAATGAAACAATGACTATTTTAAGCTTTTTTATGGTTAATTTTGCACAGCTGCTCCTAAAATCCATACTGCAGTACATATTTAGCAGGACAGAGATACATAACAATTGGGGAAATAGGTGGACACACTGGAAATTCTCTGAGTGATGTGGCTGCAGCCTTGGTGTGCTGTTCAGAGTGGCCTTACAGACGGATTCCCTGTCTGACCTGTCTCTGTATGTCACCTTGCTTATGGAGACCACAGCATAGTGTCACAGGGTCTGAAGAAAATAATATATGGTTTCAGATGTGGATTTCCCTAAACTTTAGTTCAACCTCTTCTTGGATGTGTGAGTTTGGATAAATTACTCAATTTTTCTATGCTTCAGTTTTGTTATCTATCTACCTATAACACTTATAAAAGCTATCGTGGGTTGGGCACAGCAGGGCATGTCTCTAATCCCAGCACTCAGAGAGCTGAGGCAGGATTATTGCTGTGAGTTCAAGGTAAGCTTGGGCAACAAAGTGAATTCCAGGCCATCCTGAGTTTCATAGTGAAACCCTATCTCAAAAAGACAAAAAAAAGTTATTTTGTAGGAATTGATGAGGATATAGGTGGTGACAGACAAAGGAGATTCATAAAATAATGAAAATCAGATGAGCAGTCAGAACAGTAGATGCCATTTTAAGTGCACACATGGCTGTGGGCTTGGGTTTGGATTGAACAGGGACATAGAATTATGTAACATTAAAGGTAAAACTTTCACATTTTAGTTCATGAATCTCTTTGAATCACAAGAGGTAATTTTCAGGAATTTCTGAAACTTTCCATTTAAGTCAAGGAAGCTTATAGAATTTCTTTCTTCTAGGCCAAGAGAAAAATAAAGCATTCCAGGTAGCAACAGAATGCTCTCTTTTCTAGTTGGAAGAGATTTTCAAGAATTTCCAAAGCTTTATGTGATAGCATTAGGCACAAAAATGGATGCAACTGTAGGCATAGAGTTCATATAGAGAAAAAGCCGATGAGCTCATCCTTGACTTTGAGCTGATGGCTGAATTTGTGCCCACGCAACCACTCTTCCCCCAGAAGGAAAGCGTGCTGAGGACTGTATATTCAAAAGCTTAACAAAAACATTTGGAGAACACGAAAGCAGTGCTGGAAGTCCTCTGTATTTAGAAAAGTAGCCTTATAATAATGAAACAATCAAACAGAGCAGCCCTAATATGGACTGACATGGAAGCAAGGAACAGATTAAGGTGGCACAGAATGAATAAACTCAAAAGGACTCAGAGACTAAAAGCAGGCAATCGGCAGTTGCCTCCGTGCAGAAGGGTGCGATTGCTGCGTGCCTGTTATGCTGAAGCTGTATACTCACACAGATAAGCATTTTGCTTTCTTCTTCCTTCCTGAGACTGAAATTGGAAAGGTGGTAAAAGCTCCTGTGAGGAAAGAGTGGTGAAGTGGGAACAAATTCAGCGATCAGCTCAAAGTCAGCGATGAGTTAATCAGCTTTTTTCCCTCTGTATTAATAGAGCCAGTAACCTGTGTTTCAAAAGCTCCATATACCTTCTCAAGTGGGAATGTGGCAAATGATTGTGTTTGAAGGATGGCCTGTGTAAGGGTGGCTTTGCTTTGTTCTCCTTCCATGTTTTTTTTTTTGTTTTTTTTTTTTTTTTTTGGTCTAATTCATCAACCATAACAAACTATGCAAATCCAGACTCATGTGACTTAACTTCTTGCCATCATTACTGCACGTAATGTAGCTTGCCACTAATGTGATTTTCAGACAATGCTGCTGAGCCACTGCCTCCTTAGGAAGAAAATCCAAACCATCAACCCTGTCAAGGAGGCTACAGAAACACTGTGCATCCCAGCCATGTGTGTGACTGAGGAAACTGGCTTCTACAACCACAGGCTTACCAACGTTGGTTGCACTGTTTGCCAAGAGTAAATTACCCCAAAGCTCCTTCTTTGATCTGACATTGTTTCCCAAGTCCCACAGATTAAACAGTGGGGAAAGCTGTTTGTCAACAGTACTGAGAATCTGTGACAGTCAATTAATTTCCTTTTCTGTTCAAACTCAATAATAATCACAATAACAGCAGCAAAGATGATGACAGTAACATCTGCTGCACAAACCAACAATCAGCTTGGGCTAATCAAAGCTCAAAACCAATACCATCATTTCAGATGAAGAAAAAATGTTAAAGTTTGGTAACACTAACTGAACCTAGAAGTTTCACATTCGTGACTTTCATGAATATCCCCAAAGACCATTATGGTACTTACCATTACTGTCATTTTATAATAGAGACAACTGAATGAGAAAGATGTAATACATTGCTGAAGACACCACATTCTGGATTCAAATCAACCTACCATTACTAGGTCTTTTTATCTGTGCAGTTATTGACGTGTAGGTGGGAGCTATACTTTGCATTTGGGAGGTCCTTTGTAGACAGCAGAGTCATTTCTGAATTCCTTACTGGGGGTGGGAGTTTTATATGGCCATTGTTAGACTCACCCTTATAGTAGCCTCCAGGAGCTGGTTGCCCTGGATGTCTGAGGGTCACTATTTGAATTTCTCTGCTTTATTTCAACTGACTATGGATATGGAAACTCCTTTATCTGTCTTAAGATTTGTGGATTCCTACTGGCCTACATTACAGATTTGTTACGTATTATTGAGTCTTTGGGCTGAGACTACCAGTAGCTTGGTCTTCATTGCCTGGTTTATCCAAAATAGTAAACCTGATTCCAGCCAGTACCCAGGCCCTGGGTGTGAGTGGGACCACTTGAGGCCCTCTGGATCCTTACTCCAGCCAGCACCCAGGCCAGGTATTTGTGTGTCACTTCCCCCATCAGACAAGCCTGGTGAGGAACTCTGTGGCAGAACTTCCTGCAGAGAGGCTAGAGGCAAGACCCACTGAGCTGATTCAGGAGCAGAATATCTTACCAGAATAGCACAGAGGGTTCAATTCCAAGGGCTGCAGCAGGAAGAAGTGGAGCACAGCAGCCAGATCCAAGCCATAACCACCTGTGAACTTGGTAGATCCAGACCTGGTGCTAAGGTAATAACTCTACCAAAGCTCTACAACAAAGGTCAGAAGACAGTGCTACACAAAATGACAAAGAGAAGGAACAGAATGCATTCTCAGGCCCTGAGCCCACCCAGAACAAATCCAAGAGACAGTATCATTAAAGAAATTGGAAATTACACACCTGAAATCTCTTAGATAATAGCATCAAAAGAAACAACTACAGAAAGGTATAAAGGAAATCAGATCAAAAATAATTTCTGAAGTAAAAAAAGAAATGATAACTATAATGAAAGAAGTACTAAGTGTTTCTAAAGAAGACACTGATTTAAAAAATAGAGGAGGATATAAAAATGATGGAATTCTTGAATGAGCAATATAGGAAAGAAATAGAATGCATGAAGCAGATTCAAAGAGATTTACAGGAAATTAAAACCTCAATCACAACCTGCCAAAACTGTTTGAATGAGAGGGAAAACAGACTTTCAAACCTTGAAGACACCATTGCAGCTAGTGAAAAAGTAAGAAAAGATCTCTTAAAAACAAGTAGGATGCAGGAAAAAATAATTCAACATCTTCAAGATGATGCAAAGATGAACAACATAAGACTAATAGGCATCAATGAGAAAGAGAAAGTCAATACAAATGATATAAAAAGAATATGGATGGAAGTAATAGCAGAAAACTTCCCAAACATGGGGATACAACCTGATGTTCAAGTAACCAAAGCATATAGAATGCCAAATAACAACAACTCAATTAAAACCACACCCAGACATATAATAATCAAGATCCCAGAAATTCAGCACAGGAACAGTATACTACAAGCCACTAGAGAAAAGAAACAGATCACATTTAAAGAAAAAATTCATCAGAATAATGGCAGATGTCTCTTCACAAACCATCAATTAAGAGGAGCATGGAGCAAAGTAAATCTTGCAAGAAAACAAATTCCAATCCACACTGCTATACCCTGCAAAACTCTCTTTGAAGTTTAATGGAGAAGTGAAATACTTCCATGACAAAAGACAACTAAAGAATTTAATGATGACAAAGCCAACCCTACACAGACTACTAAAAGATATTGTAGAGAGGGATCAAAATGACCACAACTCCATGAATGAGAATAGGAAGAACATGCCAAATAAGGCAAACAATTAAACACAGGAGAAAAAGAGATATACAGTAGCAGTCTTTCAATTATTCTTTTGTATACAGCAGCAAAATATTTCTTTTTAAAAAAATAATTTTATTGAGAAACAAATAGCAGTGAGACAGTTCCAAAACTGATTAGTAGGAGAGTTTCAATAATTAATACATTGCATATTGTTACCTTCTAGGTGGTTATTCATAGTACAAAATGCAGACATGATATCCTGTCCACAAACACTTTTAGAACAAATCTCTCTATTCATTGAATTAAGAGAAAGTAGCTGTATATCTATCCTAACTATATCTTGAATATACAGATAGAAAATGGTCCTTCATTTGTATCATCTTTTTTCAGTCTTGTTGGACAAGGGTATTCCAGTGTCATTTAAATATTGTAGGTGCGTGAATTCAACAATATATTCCAATATAGTCCAGTAGTCTATAATGGTGGGTTTTCCATAGGACTGGCAATGTCAGAAGTTGTTTGCTTGAGCCTTTTACAACTCAGCTTATTAATATGGCTTTACTTTTTATACCTCATTTTTATACTTTTCTACTGGATGGTTAAGACCAAGATAAAGCAAGACCTATATAACAAGAAATGTAACTTTTGTATCGCAAATAGGTCAGATCATCTCAGGATTTACCCTGAAACCCTGTACCTCAGTTTGTAGATCTTTTGTCAGTGTTAGCTATGTGGATGAGTCACGGCCAGAATATATACAGCAGCAGAATATTTCCATCAGCATACTCTACAAATGGACTTCTCCTGTACCCTATGGATCATGATTCTGTCCCAGTCTACATGGTGGATACCAAGGAATTAGCAGTAGCTCAGGCACACAAGGGACACCTGGCCACCAGTAAGCATCATGGACACTGTCCAGGTCCACCACAACTAGAACTTTGTGTGGTATGCTATCCCCAAACTGTTAGAAGTGCTGGTCACAAATTTGTCATTCCAGTATTTTTGTTACATTTTATTCTTAGTAATTCTTTACTGTCATGAATCCTTTCTCCTAGTTAATAATTTGTGTATATTAACATATTCAAATATTGTGTGAGTACTCTGAGTTGATCACAGATTTGTACATGTGACACTCTACACTGTAGCCTCATAGTTGGACTCACAATTTAATTTTGATTTTTGAATATTATTTTGAAATATTTAATTTAATTTTGAATTAATAATATTTAATTAATTTCCTGAATATTGTTTAGCTTTAATTTTTTGTTTTATGATTTATACTTTGACTACAATCTACCTATAAGACATGGTATGATATTTTCTCCTAGTATTAGAAACTTTAAAAAGTGGTCTTCACTTCCCATTGACTTTATTTTTTTTTTTATTATTCTTAGTGGTTAATTGCTGTACAAGATGCGAACTTGTGATCCTATTTACAAACACCATTAGAACAAATCATTCTATTCATTAACAGAATGTAACTATATATCTATCCCAACCACTTTGAAT
>NW_004524754.1:1955562-1964638 GCF_000260255.1 Octodon degus | reverse complement strand
TCTGCCCTTTGTTGTAGATCTTTGCTGTAGTTATAACCTTCACACGTACTGAAGTTCACGTGGAGCTCTACAGAGTTTTGAGTTATCTAGATGCATCTGGCTTAGGTCTGGCTGCTGTGCTCAGCTCCTTCCCGCTGCGGACCTGGGCTAGGATTGGGTCTGCGGGTTCCCGGAACTCGGCAGAAATTCCTCCTTAGCGGGAGGGGTGGGGCAGGTAAGGTGGAGTGGTGGGGGACAGCCCGAGGGGGCGGGAGAGGGTCCGGCCCATGCTGCGCCTGGGCTGGGACTGGTCCCACTGGCACAGTGTAGCAGGAAGCTCTCCACATATTCACCGGACCTGGGCTAGGACTGGGTCTGGGGGTTCCAGGAAGTCTGCAGAAATTCCTACTCGGCGGGAGGGGTGGGGACAAACGGCAGAGTGGTGGGGGGCGGCCCAAGGGGTCGGGAGAGGGTCCGGCCCACGCTGCGCCTGGGCTGGGACTGGTCCCGCCAGCACAGGGTAGCAGGAAACTCTCCACACACTCACCGGACCTGGGCTAGGAATGGGTCTCTCTCCAATGTATTTGTAACCACCTAATTTTAGAGAAAATTTCAGGAAATAATTCTGCATGTTTTAATAAATATTTTGTGAAAAATACAGTTTGAAAAAATTAGAAATTAGAAAAGCAACAGAAAAAAAATAAATGAGACCAGACCTAGGTATTTATTTGAAAATATCAATAAAATTATGAAAGCTCTAGACAAGCAAATCAGGAAAACCAAAAGAAGACATAAATGAACCCTAGTAGGAATTAAAGATAAGGCATTTCAACAGTTCTTACAGGTATTAAGAGGATAATAAGGGAATACTATGAAAAGCATTACATAAATTTAACCATTTTGATGAATAAAAAACCACCCAGGTTAACAAAGGAATAAACCCATACAAGAAGTCTTATATCTATTGAAGACAATTTGTGGCTACCTGCATCACTCACCTCTCTCGTGTTGGGACAGAATCCTGGGTACTCAGGAGGCAAGAGAGGAGTTGATGCGGCTCACGGTTCCCAGCAGGCTCAGCCTACATTTGCTAGGCCCCAGTTCGACAGGCACAGCTGCACACAGTGCTCATCGTCAGGTGGCCAGGAAGCAGCTTGAGTAGGGAGTGGGACAAGTGGACCCTTCCAGCAATGCACCCAACCACCTGCCCCTCTGCCTGACACCCAAACATGACACTTTGGGGGACACTTCAGATCAGAACTTTAATAGTAGTTAAAACCGTCCCACATGTATCTGTATGTATGAAATAGTTAGGCTAGATATATAGCTACTTTATCTTAATTCAATAAGAAGAAAGATCTGTACTAATAGTATTTGGACAGGATAGCATGTTTGCATCTTGAGCTATGAATGACTATCACAAAGACAACAGTATGCAATGTATTAATTGTTGTAACTGTCCTCCAACCTGTTTTGAAACTCTCATTGCAATTTTTTCTCAATCAAATTAATAAAAAATAAAAAATCTGCTGCCCTAAATGTTTCTATCATCACATTATGTAAACATTTAAAGCGGAGCAAATACCAAACTGTCAATACAATGAAAAAAGTATGATTGGTTCCCTGGAGAGGTTACAGGATAAATCTTGAGGGGACTTGACTGACCTTATCAGACACAAAAGATACATTTCTTGTTATATAGTTTGCTTTATGTTGGTCTTAACAATCCAGCAGAAAAATATTAAAACGAGGAATAAAAAGTAAAGCCACATGAATATGCTGAGTTGTAAAAGGCTCAAGTCAACAACTTCTGACATTGCCAGTCCTATGCATAAGCCACTACTATTAAGGACTACTGGGCTATATTAGATTATTTTGCTGAATTCATGCACCTACAATATTTAAATGGCAATGGAATACCCATCTCTGACAAAACTAAATAAAAAAGGGGATAAAAATGAAGGACCATTTTGTATCTGTATATGCAAAATAGATAGGATAGATATGCAGCTACTTTCTCTTAATTCATTGAGAAGAAGGATTTGTACTAATAGTATTTGGGCAGCATATCATGTCTGCATCTTGTACTATGAATAACCACTAAGAAGGTAACAATATGCAATGTATTAATTATTGAAACTGTCCTATTAATCGGTTTTGAAACTGTCTCATTGCTGTTTCTCAATAAAATTAATTTTAAAAAAGCCAACAGGATATACCTAAGAGCAATTTTATGGCACAGAACTTGGTAACTTCAACAAAATGGAAAAGCAGTTTTACAGGTCAACTCACTCAAACTAACTTGAGATGAAATTAAAAACTCAAATATATTTACCTTAAATATTGAACATATGATCTAAAAATCTCTTGACAGAACAAAAATGGTGAGCTTAGTGAAACACAAACAGAATGGTATCAATGTTGTAGTCCAGGCTTACAAGGGAAACAATTTAACACAGAACACATGTTCATGCAAAGAGACAAATGCAAAAGAGTGGCAGAAATCTGCCCCCACACTCAGGACCCATAGAGTCCAGCTGAGGGCCTGGGTACCACATCCATGCCCTGCACTAGTCCTGCTGAAGACCTGGAGCCCATGGTAATGTTCCCCGTGAGTCCAGCTGAAGGCTCAGAGCCCACGACAGCGTCTCATGTAAATCTGCTTCACGGATCTGCCCTGGGCAGGCACCAAGGTCAGTGAAGGAAGTAGAAAGTCTGTGCCAGTGGGACACAGGATGTGTGCCAGAGGGCTGAGGGACACACACCGGAATTAAGAAGTGATGCTCACGGGAAGGACCAGAGCTCCCCTGAAAAGCACCACAGCCATCCTCAGCATTAAGGGGGTCCCAAGCCCCTCTGATGATGAGAACGGCTGATATCATATCAGAGAAGCCAGCACAGCAAGCTCCCCAGGAGAATCAATGGTGCCACCTCTTCTGCAGTTTCCCTTTGTGTGCTGCTGGCAGCAATCCTCAGGTGGGCCTCCACCCAGCACCACGCTGATTCAGTTCAGCTGGGGTTACAAATGGATACCAGTTGTCTATCCACTGCAAACAATTTTACACAAGATCAAAAAGTAAGGGAGAAATATTCCCTTATAATTACCTTTTTTTATAATACCAAAAATTATCCTGAAACTAAAACCTTAAAAAAACCTACTCCAATAATAATAGCACAGATATCCCTCATAAACATAAATGCATATATCTTAGCAATAAATAGACAAATTAAAGTTAGCAATATAGAGAAAACATTATTTATTGAGATCTAGTGGGGTTTATTTCAGGAATGCAAATTTCTAATGATGAAAAACAAATATACTTTAGGGCATTTACAGAATAGAGAAGAAAACCCCATATGAAAAATTCATATATACAGGAAATTTATCTGATAAAATTCAACCCTGACTCTTGATTCTTAAACATCTGTGATAATATAAGAAAAGATTTGTGGTCCCCTATATGTGACATCTAAATATAGGTAAAAGCTAAACTAATTTACACAACTCAGAAAATGCTTGCTCCCATGGGAATTGGGTTTAAGTAGGGAGAAGGATGGAAGGATGGAAGGAAACTCCACAACACTGGAACTCAGAGTGGTGGTTGCCAGCAGGGGCCTTCATGCCAGGGCCATGGATGGGTATCTGTCCCTCACCTGTTAGGAATGGGGCACACAGCAGGGGCTGAGCAGTGGGTGAGCTAGGAGACTTCACCTGCATTTATGTTGCTCACCGTTGCTAGCATTTATGCCTGCGCTCTGCCCCCTGGAAGGTCAAGGACCCTTAGGTTTTTTATAGGAGTAGGAACCCTCCTGTGCACGGCACATGAGAGAGATCAAGGCTGTGTGTTTTTCTGAACAATCCAGAAACCATCATGCCACCTCAGTCTCCCTCATCCACGGAAAAATTGTCTCACACAAAACCAGTCCCTGATGCCAAAGCGTTTGGTGTCTACTACTTTATAAGAGTGGGTACAGTTACCAAAACTTATCAAACTGTCACACAGAAATGGGGTGTAGAATAGAGATCACTGGAGACTAGGAAGGGAAGGGGGAGGTATAGAGGAGGTGGGAAAGGGGCACCAAATCAAGTTAAAGGAAGGGAAATAGTTCTAATGTTACAGCATGCAATAAGGCAATATGACCTGCAGCAATTAATTATACATTTCAAACTAGAGGAAAAGGAATGCCCCCAACACATAGAAATGGTAATATTTGAGCCAATAGAATTGCTATTTATCCTAATTTATCTGTCTATTGATTTATCTATGTAGCTATCTTATTTTTTGAAATTTTATTTAGGTCTTTTACCCCTTTGAAAATCAGATTATTTAGTTTTTTGCTATTGTGTGATTTTTTTCATGCCATCTATTTAGCTTTTATTAGTAATGTTTCTAGTACATGTGTATTTTCTTGTGTGGAGCTGTTACATGTACATAACACATCTTAATTCCTTTTTCATCCCCTTTCCTTCCTCTCCCTCTCCACTTCCTCCATCTAGAGTGTGTTTTTTTCATAGTGCAGTGCTGGACCTAAGGGTGCTTGGATTAACAGAGTGTGATTGCTGGCTCAGTCCATTGATTGGACTGACACCGCTCTAATCCCGGTAGAGTGGATACAATATAAGGGACAGATGGAGGCTTATCTTCACCCCTTCCCCTGCTTGCTTTTGCTGTCCTCTGCCACCATAAACTGCTTCTCCTCTGAATGTCTCTCTGCCAAGCAGCTCTGGCTGGGACCCAACCCTCCACAAACTGTGAGCTAAACATTTCCTCCCTTGACTTTGGGCATTGGGTGCTTCCTCTCAGCAATGAGATGAAAGTAACTAAGACACAGGGGTGTGCATACGCCACTGTAATGTGATGTCGTTATGGGGGAGACACCTAAGAGGGAGGGGGGCGTCTGGGTCAAATGGAACTTTTAGATGTTGAAGAACCTCCACACTTATTCCCATAGTAGTTGTAGTGTACTAGTTTACATTCCCGCCAACAATGAAAAAGAGTTCCTTTTCTCCCGCAGGCTCACCAGCATCAGTTTCTTGATGACAGCAATTGATTGCTGGAGGAAGAGACGGGATCTCAGAGTTGTTTCAGTTTGGCTTTCTCAATAGCCACTGATGTTGAGAATGTCTTCATGTATTTATTGGCCATTTGTGTTTCTGTGAAGTATCTAATAATTTTTCTTGTGTATTTTTTAATTGGGTCTTTCATTTTGAGGCTCTAATTTGTTTTTATTTCTTTATATTCTAGATTGTAATTCTCTGAGGAATTACTGGCATTTTTGCCAGTAAATTACATTCAATTTTGTAGGTTGTCTTTTCACTCTATTGGTTGTTTCTTTTGTTACACAGAAGCTTTTTAATTTGATGATCTTATTGTTGATCTTCTGTACTATTTCCTATGTAAATAGGGTTCTATTCAGAAGTCTTTGCCTATCCCCAGGACTTTAATAATTTTACCTTTTAGTAGATTAAATGTTTCTGTTTTGGCATTTAGATCTTTGATCTATTTTGATTCTAATTTCATAGATGGTGAAGCATATGGGTCTAGTCTCAATCTTCTGCATGAGAATAGCCAGTTTTCCTGGCACCTCTTTAGGGACTATCATTCTTCCAAGGTATGCCTTTGGCTCCTTTATCAAAGATCAAATAGTGCAGTGTGCTTGAGGTTAACTACATGCTCTATTCTGTTGCATTGATCCTCATGTCTATTTTTGTTCAATATCATGCTATTTTTCTTACAGTGGCTTTGTAATATAATTTCCAGTTAGGAATTCTGCTGCCTCCTTACTTTTCTTCTTTTTACCTAGGATTTTCTGTGTGTGTGTGTGTGTGTGTGTGTGTGTGTGTGTGACTTCAAGTGTTTTCTGGTTCCATATGCATTTTAGAATTGTTTTCTCCAGTTCTAAGTATTTTAAATGAGATTGCATTACATTTGTACATAACTTTTGAAAGCATGGCCATTTTGACAATATTGGTTCTGCTTATTGATTCCAAGAAGATCTTTCCATTTTCTGATATCATCTTCAATCTTTTTCAGAGTACTACAGCTTTTATTGTAGTGGTCTTTTATTTTCTTGGTTAAGGTAATTCCTATTTTGAGTGTCATTGTTTTGCTAATTTCTTTTTTAGTGAGTTCATTATTAGAGTACAGGAATGCTATCAATCTTTGTGTGTTAATGTGTATCCTGCTACATTACTGAATTTGGTTATTAATTCTTAGAGTTTTGGTGGGTGCGTTTGCATCTTCTATGTAGAGAGTCATACCATCTGCAGATAATAACTTAATTTCATATACATGAAATTATATATATATGAAATATATACAATATATTTCAAATTCTCTTGCTAATATTTCAAAGACTATGTTGAACAGCAGTGGTGATAGTTGACATCCACATATTATTCCTAATTTTAAAGGGAAAGCTTTTAGTTTTTCCCCATTTAAAATAATGTTGGCAGTAGGTTTGTCATAAATGGCTTTTGTGAAATTTAGACAAAGCCTTCTATATTTTCTTCAGTGCTTTTATCATGAAGGGATTTTGAATTTCTTCAAAGGGTTTTTTATGGTTATTAAGATGATCTTGTGATTTTTGCCCTTGCTCCTACTAATATGATGTATTATATTTATTAATGTTGGTGTGCTGAATCAACTTTCCATCTCTGGGTTGAAGACTACACACATGGTCTTGGTGTAACCTTTTAGATGGCTAGTACGTTTTGCTGATTTTTGCATCAATATTCAATAAACAGCATAGCTTACATTTTTCTTTTTTGTTGGATCCCTGTCTTGTTTTAGATTCATGATAACTGCAGTTTCTAGAAATGATGTTTGGAGCGCTCTTACCCTTCCAATTTAATTAAAAATGTTGAGGGATATGAGTGTTAGAAGTTCCCTAAAGTTTTCATAGAGTTTAGCAGTGAATCCATCTGGATCTGTGCTTTTCTTAATTGGTATTTTTTTTCAATTATTATTACTGTTTGTATTTCATTATCTGTTATGGGATTATTTAGGATTTTGAAATCTTCTTGGTTCTAGGAATCTATCCACTTCTTATTTCTCCAAGTCTTTGGCATATAGATTTACAAACAGGTTGTTAACAGTCTGTTTTATTCCATTGGTGTTTAATGTAATTTCACCTTTTTCATTTCTAATTACATTGATTTGATGTTTTGTGTCCTTTTTCTGGTTATATTACCTAAGCGTTTGTCTGTTTTGTTGAGTCTTTTGAAGAATCAATACTTCACTTCATTGATTCTTTGTATTATTTTGCTTCAATTTCATTTATTTCTACTCTGACCTTTTTAATTTCCTTCTTTTACTAGCTTTGACTTTGAGTTTTTCCTGATTTTTCTAGGAGCTTGGGGTTGTTTATTTGGGCTTGTGACATTGTTGTTGGGTGGACATTCACAGCTATAAATTTTTCTCACAGTACTGCTTTCACTGTGTCCTGTAAGCTCCAATATGTTGTACTGGCACTATCATTTAGTTCCAGAAGCTGCATTATTTGTTCCTTGATTTCTTCTAAAACCTACTGGTAAAGGGTGTACTGTTTAGCTTCCACACATTTGCACAATTTCTGTGTTATCTTTGCCATTGCTTTCCAGCTTCTTTGTGCTATACTCTCGTAAAACTTATAGTATAATTTAAAAGCTTTTACACTTACTTAAACTTGCTTTAATGGTCAATGTGTGATCTATTTTGGAGAAAGTCTCCAAAATATCAAAGTCTATCCCTCCACCACACACATACCCATATAATCTCTCTGTGTACAACACAGTGGCAATCAATGTCTCTAGTACCTACATTGTCAAGTTGAAGTAATATTTCTTACTTTATTTTTAATATTTTTGAATTATTCTATTTTAAAACTTTTATTGCTACATGTTTGCAATACATAGTGATTACATTCCTCACAAGGAATTGGTACGTGTACATAATGCATCGTAATTCTTTTATTTCATCCCCTCTACTCTCTCACCCCCCCCCATTTCTCCATCTCTTGAGTCCCTTTCCCTTTTGCAACAGAGCTATCTCCCTATTTCCTATTATTTATCATGGCTGTTCTAGTATACACCCCACCAACAATGGAGAATGGCTCCTTTACTCTTGTGTATGCACCAGCATTTATTATTATTTCATTTCTTGGTGATAGTCATCTTTCTGAAGGTAGGTATAATTTCCATGTTGTTTTAACATAATTTCTCTAATGGATAGGTATGTTGAACATTTTTCATGTATTTATCCATCTGTACTTCATCTTCTGATAAATATCTATTCATATCAGTTGTCCATTTTTTATTGGGTCTTTTATTTGGGAGGGATCTTACTTTTTTGAGCTCTCTATATATTCCTCTGTCCAAAGAATAGCTGGCAAGTGTCTTTTCCTATTCTGTAGGTTGTCTCTTTACTTTGTGCACACTTCCATTGCAGTGCAGAAGCATTTTAATTTCATATTATCTCCTTTGTTGATTTTGGAATTACTTTTTCCCCATAATTTTATTGATAAACAAATAGCAATGAAACAGTTTCAAATCAAATTGGTAGGACAGTTTCAATAATTAACATGTTGCATACCTTCTTCCTAGTGGTTAATTGCTGTACAAGATGTGGACATGATATCCTAACAGCATTAGAACAAATCACTTTATTCATTAAGAGAATGTAACTATATATCTATCTTAACCACTTTGAATACACAGATACAAAATGGACATTCATCTGTATCCACTTTTTTGTTAAGTTCCATTATTTGAATATTATAGGTATGTAAACTCAGCAAAATACTCTAAAAGAGTCCATAGCCCATAATAGTATTGGGTCTTCCGCTTGACTGCCAATGTCAGAAATTGTTGACCTAAGTTCCCTATAGCTCAACATAACAGCATGGCTTTACTTCTTATATTTCGTTTTTATACTTTTCTGCTGGAAGGTTAAGACCAAGGTAAAGCAGGACCTATGCAACAAGAATTATAGCTTTTGGGTCTGATAAGGTCAGTGACACCCGCTCAGGATTTATCCTGAGATCCTGTACCTCAGATTGTAGATCCTTTGTCAGTGTCAGCCATGTGGATGAGTCATGGCCATTGCTTGGCCAATGT
>NW_004524754.1:1953406-1954088 GCF_000260255.1 Octodon degus | reverse complement strand
GTGTGTTCATCTCGGATGCCCATTTCTGGATTGGGTTTTTAAATCTTGGGACCCTGGTGATTTTTAGTTCTTTATAAATTCTAGAGAGCAGATTTTGGAATTATTTCTTGTGCAGTTAAGATTCTGTTGAAAGTCTTTGCCTATACCTATGTCTTCAAGGGTTTGTGTATTTTGACTTCCAGCAGATTCTTTCTATTTTAACATTTAGATCATTATCCATTTCTGTAACTTGTATTCTTTTCTACTGATTAACATGTGCTTTTTTTGTTGAGAACATGCTATTTTTATCATTGTAGCTTTAGAATATAATTTGAAGTCCAGGACTCGGATGCCTCCTGATTGCTGTTATTACTGAGGGTTGCTCTTGTTTTTAGAGTCTCTTCTTTCTTCATATGAATTTTAGGCTTGTTGTTGTCCAGTTTTATGTTGTTGGCACTTTCATTAGGATTGCATTAACTCTGTACATCAGTTTTGAAAGTATGGCTATTTTAACTATATTGGCTCTCTTCATTTAGGAAAACGAGGCATCTTTCCATTTTCTGTTGTCCTCTAGGATCTCCTATAGTTTTCATTATTGGGGTCTTTTATTTTGTTGTTATGTTAATTCTTAAGTTTTTTTATTTTTCTTGATTGTGAATTGTATTGTTTTCTTAATTTCCTTTTCAATGAGTTCATTATTTGT
>NW_004524754.1:1946907-1951817 GCF_000260255.1 Octodon degus | reverse complement strand
AGTTACCACTACATTTTTTAGTTCCGAAATTATTTCTGATCTGATTTCTTCTATACCTTTCTGCAGTTGATTCTTTACTGCAGTTGATTCTTTACTGTCAACGCTATTATTTCAGAGATATCTGGTGTGTGATCCAGTTTCCTCTGTGCTAGTGTCTTCTGCATTTGTACTGGGTGGACTTGGGTCCTGAGACTGCACTTTGTTCCTTCTCTTTGTCATTTTGTGTACCAATGTCTTCTGACCTTTGGTGTAGAGGTTAGATAGAGTTATTACCTTAGCAACAGGTCTGGATCTACAAAGTTCAGATTCCTCCAGGTGGGTGTTGTTTGGTTCTGGCTGTGTGCTCCAATTCTTTCTGCTGCAGGCATTAGAGTTAAACCCTTTGTGTCACTCTGGCAAGATATTCTGCTTCTGAATCAGCTGGGTGGGTCTTGCCTCTAGCCTCTTTGCAAGGAGTTCTGCTGAAGGGTTCCCTGCTGGGCCTGCAGCCTGGGTTGAATGAGGATCCGCAGGCCCCGGGTCATCTCTCTCACTCCCAGGGCCTGTGCTCTGAGTCTATTCAGGATCCCACCGGGCCCCAGGTCGTCTCACTCACTCACCGGGCCTGTGCTCTGGGTCCACTACTGATATTTTTGTGCTGATTTTGTATCCCACCACACTAATGAAATTGGTTATTTAAAATTTTAAATTTTTGGTGTCTTCTATATGGAAAACTATGTTATCTACAAATGACAATGTTACTTCTTTCTTTCCGATGTATATTAATTTTATTTCTTTCTTTTGCCTAATTGTTCTAGCATACAACTCAAGCACTATGTCAAACAAGAGTGTTGATATTGGGCTGGTGAGATGGCTCAGTGGTCTAAAGCACCTTACTTAGAACAAGCTAAGCTAAGCAAAAGCACAGGGACCGCGGTTCAATCCCCCAGCACCACATGCCAGCCAGCCCCGCCCCCTGGTAGGCTGAGCTGGCCACACACACACAAAATAAATAAATAAATAAATAAATAAATAAATAAATATTTTTTTTAAAAAAGAGTGTTGATATTGGATATCTTTGACTTATTCTTGATTTTAGAGAGAAAGTTTTCAGATTTTCCCCACTTAACATGATGTTGGCAGTAGGTTTGTCGTAAATGATTGTCATTAGGTTGAGATAATTTCCTCCTATGTCTACTTTCTTCAGGGTTTTTATTGTGAATGGATGCTGGATTTTTTTAAAATATAAGAGTTTTTGTTTGTTTGTTTGTTTTGTGTATGTGGTACTGGGGATTAACTTGGGACCTTGTGCTTGCCAGGCAGGCACTTACACCACTGAGCTATCTCCCCAGCCCTGGATGCTGGATTTTGTCAAAGGCTTTTTCTGTATCTATTGAAATGATTATGTGATTTTTGTCAATGCTTTGGTTCACGGGATGTACAACATTTGTTGATTTCCATGTGTTGATTTGTCCCTACATCCCTGAGGTGAACCCTACTTGGTCATGATATTTGTCCTTTCAGATCATCTGTTGCATTCTGTTTACCAGGATCTTGTGGATTTTTGCATCTATGTTCATTAAAGAGGTTGACCTGCGGTTCACAGTGTTTGGTTGGGTCCTTTTCTCATTTCAGAGTCAGGATATCTTAATTTTCAGGAATGACAGTGGGAATATTTCTTCCTTTAAATTTCATTAAGGAGTACCTATGCTGAGCTGTAAAAGGCTCAAATCAACAACTTCTGACAATTTCCAGATATGCTGATAACTCACTACTATTATAACTCACTACATTGGCTTATTTTCTGAATTCAAGTACCTACAATCTTTGGATTGGCATCAATTACAAAAACGTCCTTTAAAGTCTTCTTCAAATATGTCATCTCTAGCTGCAGTGGAACACCCATCTCTGACAAAACAAAAACAAAAAAGGGGGATATATTGGGAGCCAGGGAAGCTAGAAAATTGATCAATTTTGTGTAGGTGGGACTAGGCCTCAGTGTCTAAAGCAAACAAGCTACCTCAGTCCCGAGATAAACATCCTGTCCCGTTAAGGTCAGCTATTAGTCGCTAGGCAACCTTGTTTCAGGTGTTACTAACTTTGCAAAGGTATAAACAAAGGACCATTTTGTTGTGAAAAAAAGAAAGAAAATATATGTATACACTGGATAGTTGGGATCAATATACAGCTACTTTCTCTTAGTTCAATGAGGAGAAAGGTTTGTACTAATATTGTTTAGACAAGATATCATTTCTGCATCTTGTCCTCTGAATATTGTGAAGACAACAATATGCAATGTATTAATTATTGTACTTGTCCTACTAACATGTTTTGAAACTCTTTCATTTTTGTCTTTTTTTCATTAAAATGAATTTTTAAAAAAATTTTTAAAAGAGTATCTATGTTAGGTCTTAAAGTTCTTGTAGAATTCAGTAGTGAATCCATTGGATCCTGGGTTTTTCTTGGTATTTTATTATCTCTATTATTATTGCTTCAATTTGTTTGTTATTGGATTATTCAGGGTTTCTAAATCTTCTTGGTTCAGCTTTGGTCATTCACATGTATCTAAGTATCTATCCATTTCTTCTGAGTTCTCCAGTTTATTGGAATAGTTGGTCTCAAAGAAGTTATCAATAATCTGGATTTTGTTGCTATTCATTTTAATTTTGCATTTTCCATTTATTGATTGATTTGTGTTCTCTTCTCTCTTTCTTTTGATAAGATTAGCTCAAGTTTTGTCTATGTCTTTATTCATCAACAATTCATCAGTGATCTTTTGTACATTTTTCTCTCCATGTCATTGATGTCTGTTTCGGTCTTTATAATTTCCTTCCATGTCCTAGCTTTGGATTGGAATTGTCCTTGTTTTTCTAGAACCTTGACGTACATCATTATTAGGGTTGCTTTCATCGTGTTCCATAAGCTCTGATACATTGTGCTGGCAGTATCACTTGATTGAAGCGACTACCTAATTTCATTCTTGATTTATTTTATGACCTATTGATTATTTAAGAGAGTGCCATTTAATTTTCATGCATTTACATAATTTCTGTGGCTACCTTTGCTATTGATCTCCATTTTCTTTGCACTGTGATCTGGTAATATGCATGGAATAATTTTAATTCATTTTTTATCCATCTGAATTTTATTTATACTTTTCCTTCTATTATTGTTTGCTTATTTATTCTCCCCCTTTCCTCTTCCCCTCTGAACATTTTCTACCTCTTTCCCAGTATCTATTATTTATTTTGGATGTATTTACTAGGCATTCTTTATCTACTAGCATGTGGTCTCTCTTAGAGAAAGTCATGCATACTGATGCATAGCATGCATATTCTGATGTGGTTGAGTGGAACACTGTAGGTAATCTATTAAGTCCACTTGTTCAAAGTTTTAGCCCAACTTTGATATTCCTCTGTCAACTTCCTCCAGTTGATCTATTTGTGACAGCGGAGTATTGAGGTCACCTACTATAACTGTGTTGGTATTTATCTGATCTGTTATACCGTATAATGTTATTTTATGAAGTCTAGTGTGTCAGTATTTGATACCTACATGCTTATAATTGTTATCTCTTCATGTTGAATTATTCTCTTAATGAATATGTCTGTCTTCTTTGTCTCTTTCACTAGTTTTGTCTTGAAATTCACTTCATCTGAAAATAGGACAGGTACTCTATATGTTTTCAGGTTCTTGTTGTATGGAATAGTTTTCCATCTTTTAATTTTTCATGTTTTCTTGCTCTGAATAACTGGTCACTGACATCAGCCCTGTCTTCTAGTTCTGACAATCTGACCTCAGTGCTTGTTTATACTGCCCATACTTTTAATAGAATTTTTAATTTCTTGTATTTCTGTTTGGTATCATTCGAGGATTCTAATCCTTAACTAAACTGGTCATTCATGTTTCATATTATTTTAATTCCATCGTGTAGTTGGTCATTTTATTTATTAAGTCCATTAAATGTTGGTTAGATTTCCCTTGTGCTCACTGAGTATTGATCTTTTTTAAATTTCCTGTTACCCTTCTGAATAATTTGGCTATGTGGCTTTTGATTTCCTTTCCCTTGACACCCATGTATCAGCTTTGTGAGAGTTGAGAGTCTTCAGAGGCCTTGTATTCTCATGTTGCTCATGTTTATTTTAAGGTTAGTGCTGAAGTTTGTGGGTATCTATAGTGGAAAATCTTAGTGACTGGGATAGAGAGCTCTTTAGTTACTGTGTGTTTTTCAGTGATGCACTTTGGGTATGGCTCACCATAGGCCCACACTTCTGTCCCAAAATCCAACCACCTCCATTATTTGGGAGGGGAGGCTGTGATGAGAATTGTCCAGGACCCAGTTCCCTAGAAGAGACCACAGTATGATTAATGATACAAAGGCAATTCATAAATTGGTATACAGATAAAACCCATTAATAGCAATAATTATCCCACCTTGGCAATAGCAACTAAAATCAACAGCAATGGCATCAAAGGTAAATTGGATATTAATATACCATAAAAACCAACAATGTATCACCCTTAACCGTTGGAAAGAGATCTAAAATTACACCATAAAACAGAAAAACCAAACATTAACATGTAGTAAATATATACTAAATGCAACAACTATAATTACACTAGCAATGGAAAAGAATTCAACAGCTATAGCATGAACTTAACTCAAAATTGATAAAGCTTAATGGTTATACTAGTAAAGACATGCATTGGGGAATGGGAGAATGGAAAAGAAAATTTTGAAAAATTAAGCAATGCGAAACAAAAAGAGGAGAAAAATAAGATAAAGGATTCTATTCAGGAGTAAGAGAAAATTATTATAATTATATATAGATAATGTGAAAGAACCAACAAGAAAAAGGAGGAAAAGGAAAAAAGTAAAAGAGGAAGATTAGGGGCTGGTGAGATGGCTCAGTGGTCTAAAGCACCTACTT
>NW_004524754.1:1898037-1946537 GCF_000260255.1 Octodon degus | reverse complement strand
AGAAAGAAAAAAAGAAAGAAATGTATAAGAAATTAAGAAAAGAAAAAGTACAATCAATTGAAAAAAAGAGACCAGATAAATTGTTATCTGCTGCTTTGCATAAACCAGGAGAAGTGCGCAGTTCTGTTGTCTAAACCATTCTGCTCACATGCATAGATGAATCTCTTTCCCCCACTCCCTCTCCTGTCTTTCTCCCCAGCTGACTCTTTCCTTGTGATTAAGTTCATTCCATTTTGCCAGTATCTATTGAGCCCTTCAGATTCCATTTTTCTCTTTCAGGTTCCCATACTAAGGATACAATATGATGTTTCTCTATATTTTGGAATGATGGCTTCTTTCCAGGTTCTGCAGTTTTAGAATCCAATAAGTCACTGTGTTCTTCATGTAGCATTATAGTTTGTGGGTTTTTGAGGTAACATTCTGTTCCAAAGTCCCCACTGTCTATTCACCCCATGGCATGGCTCCCACTCAGGCTGAGGTATGCCCTTGCCCATGTTGGTACATGGGGAAAGCAGTCAGACCTTGGATCTATGCTGAGTGGAGGTAACAGATCAAGGGCTCATATAGATTTCCATACTTAACGGCAGCATTTTCAGGCCCAGTCACTTCTGAAAGACACACTTGCCAGGTCTGGCCTCTCACCATGAAGGATAGAACCCAAGTCCTTCCTGGTTTGAGCATAAACTCCTCAGAATGTCCATGTCTAACTCCCTTCATATCCATGACTGTTTCCTGTAACTGTCTCTCAGTCACTGTGGTTGGGCAAACTTGGAACCCTCAAGAGAAGTTGTTCTTCAATCGTTCTCATGCTCAGTGATAAAAGGTCAACCCCTTTCCAAAATATTGCTGGTTGAACACTCTGACAATATAGCAGATACTGCACTGAATTCCTTCTCTGACTGTTGCCTGCCTTGTGAAAGAAGTCACTTTCAGAGTAAAACCCCACACTGTCCTTGCAGCTTACAATGGCCGTAAGCCTTCCCTGAGGATGGTAGAGCTGGCCTGCCTGTCCTTGAAGCTCCTATCCTGAGAGCTTACCTTGTGTTTGCAAAGACAGATACCTCTCCCAGAAAACTAGGATGAGCTTCCAGACTGCTTCATTGATTTCTCTAAATTGTAATCCACTCCTTTAGATTTTTTTTGTAGCATCTAATTTTCCTGTCAGTACTCTGTTGATTTCAGAAGATCTACTTCATTTTTTCCTTGGCAACAAGCTATGATTTTCAAGGTGTCTGAGTTTGAGCTCACTAAGAGCTGCATTTTTTCTGCTCATTACTGTTCCACCATTTTGGTTTTTTCTCACCATTACCCATTGTGAAACAAACAGAAGTAGCGATTCCCAAGGGAGTAGGCAAGCTAGGCCTATAAGACCTTGCCTTAGCAGAGATTATGAAAGTCTCGAAAGATTATCATGAGAACTATGTCAAAAGGACCCAGAATCCAATATAAAGGCTCCCATTTCCTTAACAGGAGACACTGAATTCAATAAATAAAAAATAATTTCAGTGACTTCAACTTCACCAAATATTTTTTAACCCACAGATATATGATGATATTGATAATTGGTCACTTATAAGAATAGCACTGTACCAATTCATTTTCTTGAAAATTTGGTGAGCAGGATACAAGAGTCAAACTTCTATCATGTCTTACTTATATAATTGGTACCACTGAGAAATAAAACACTGGATAAAGACATGTTTTTTCTGTTTCATCATACACTCAGTTTAGCAATTAGATGGAACATTAAGCACAGTTTGAACATCCTAGTCTAAATATACAAAATGTGAAAAATTTCCAAATTCAAGGCTTTTTGAGGAGCAGTGTGAAACCACACATGGAAAATTCTGAACTTGACCTCATGCAACTTATTAAAATTAGAAAAGCAAAGCACACTGCAAGTGTACTGTAGAATTACCTTTGGGACATGTGCACCAGTGTGCCTGAGACTAATGAATGCTTGGTGGTCATCTTTAAGATATGTTCTTATCTATATTCAAATAAACCAAATCCAAACTATTTCATGCCCCAAGCATTTTGAGTAAAGGATGTTCATCATGTAATAAATAGATTAAGAAGTCATGAATTCTCAATGAGTTAATAAACCTGGACATTGATCATCCATGGTTACTAACAGCAATTTAAAAAGAGTAAAAACTAAGGGCTGGCTAAATAGCTCAGCAGATTAAAGCACCTGCAAGCAGGCTCAGGGGCCGAGGGCTCGATTCCTGGGCCTGCCGTGCTGGCCCCACCTCCAGGGTAGACTGAAATGGCAACTGAGACTGGGTGTGGTGGTGTGCTCCTGTAATCCCAGCTCCTAGGAGGCTGTAAACACGTGGATCACTGCAAGTTCGATCTAGTAGTGAGACCCTGAACACCCTGTAGATCCTTCCCTAAAATACAAAAAATAAATAAATACATAAATAAATAAATAAATAAATAAATAAAAAGAGTGAATACTAGACATAGCACTTTGAGGAAGGAACACAAGATCTCTGTTGTCTTGCTCAAGGGACCACATCTGGCCTGGTCAAGACTCAACTCCAGGGTACTGGTCTGCAGGAAATACTGAGCACAAGGGGGTGTGATGAGCTGCACCATGAGTGCTTGCTCAGCAGAATGTCAACTGTGCGTCACACGCTCGCAGTCATTGATAGATGCATTGTAAGGGAAAGAGAGGGAGAGACACAGAAACAGACCAATGGAGTTTAAAAGACAAATCAACTTTTCTACAACGGACAACACTTAATTGGAGTATATAGGAATGTACACCAGAGAGGTAAAATCAAAAAGAGATGCAAAAGGATGTCTATTAGAAAAATATAAAGTAGTGATCAATTTTAAGGAAGAAGATTGTGCCCCAACTGGGCTGGAGAATGTGGAGGGTCCCTTTGTGTGACTGCCAAGTTTTCTACTTGCTCTGGATAGATTCAAATGTGTTTCCTTTGTGATAATTCACTAAGCTATACTTTTTAATAATGTTTTCTGTTGCTCTGTTCTATTTTGCAGAAAAATACATGCATGGAGATATTCATACATACTCTGCGTATACATTCTTCTCTCTGTGTATGTGTGTATCTTTACGTATTATGTAAATATCATCTTTCTGTCTGTCTATAGTACTTCAAAAGGCATGACTCCCAAGAAAAATATTTCCTCTTAATAGGAAAGTAATTTTTAGGTGATAAAAATAATTTTTTACCTGCTGGAGTGGAAAGGTAGAGCCTAACCTCTTTACCAATAAAATGAGAATTAAAACCAAGGTGGTCTAAAAGCAAGGCCCTCCACAGCAATCTGTGAGCAACGCAAGCTTCCCTTGCCTGTGGCTCTCTACCCCAGAGTGTCCTCCACTGGGGGCGGGTGCTCCCTGTGTCCCCAGCAATTAGCACAGTTTACACTTGAGCAGTCATCGTTTTGACCCGCCCTGAGTCTCGGCATCCGGACTCCATCACTCACCATCTGCGCACTTGCCAGGAGGATCTCCCAGCATCTCACCAGCAAGCACCGGAAGTGGGCCTTGGCCACAAGCCTAACCTGTGACAGGTGGCTGAAGGGCAGTCATCTGTCATTCAGGTCTCAAGGAGAAGTGTGGATAAAAACCAGCTATAGATTTATACCTGACTGCTGTATTTTGCGAAGACAAGAGAAAAGGGAAGAGGAGGAGAGAGATGTAAAGATGTTGAAAAGATGCCAACAGGATAAGTAGAAGAGAGAAAATGTAGGAACAAATGAAGAAAGCAAAAGAAAAAAAAAGATTAAAAAGTAGGAAAGAGAAAGCTAGGAAGGACAGCAGTGAATGTTGGTATAGGAGACACATGGGCAGAGAGAACACTCTTTCTGAAAGTGTCTGTCATTACCCATGAAGCTGCACATCGTGCTATAGCTAAATAGTTACAGCATTAAATAAAATGCACATGATCTTTAAGGGGGGTTGTTTCTCATTCATATCTAAATATTTATTTGTGGAAGGGGTTTCCATAGAAACTTGGAAATTTGCACCAGCTCCACAAAAACCAGGACATCTTCACACTCTTCTTTTGAGGTTCTGGGGAGCCAGTGGTCTGACCAGCCCAGTAGTGACATTGGTACAGGGAATGCAGTCCCCAAATTAGGCACAGGCATGGCCTTTGTGAAAGGTTACGTAGGAAGGAGTCTGGAGATACTGATAGTTTGGGGAGAAGACCTCAAGTCTCCACAACTCTGTAGTATTCTTAACTTTCCCTCAAACTAAATGCATTTTCTCATCAACCCAGATAATCTTTCAGAATCTGCCATGCATGGCCAGAAGTCCCACCAAAAGGCCTAAGACATTGCGTTCAAACTTGTCCCGGTAGGGAGGACATCAGGGATCAGGCAAGAATTGACAAAACAGTTTTGTTGCTCATGGCAAAGTGCCACCATTGGCAAGTGAGTTGCTAATTTTAGGTAAAAACTGAGAAGGAACAAAGATAATATCTGACACAACATCCCATTCCCCACTCTAATACTTAGTCTTCAGTGGAAGAGAACCTGTAGAAAGGGATGAGTCACTTGCCCCTGACTCAGTCCTTTCTGATTTGATGTTGAGGTCAGCTTGACGTTTGCCATTAGGACTTATGCCCTGGCCATATCACATGAAGAAGTGGACTAGAATTTAAAATAAGTGAGAAGGGGGAGATTTCTCTGTTCTATTCACTGTTAAGCCTCTATTGTGTAGAACAATGTCCTCGATCTATCAAGTGTCCAGCATCTGTTTCCTGGGGAAAAACAAATTAATATACTCTATGTCGTATGTGTGGTTGTAGATCTGCTCTTTTGAATCTTTGAAAAATCTCTAAAATTGCAAAGTGTATATGTGGGCTTTTGTCCTTGGGTAACTTTGCTTTAGTTTCAAGGATTTTAGGTGTTGTTCTTGTCGTGTCCACCTCTCCTCCCCATGTGCTTGCCGAAAACCTCTCTTGACCTCTACATGTTGCCTGATCCTGCAGCCAGAGTGCTGACCTGAACGATTCTCGACTGTGCCTCGGTTCCTAGCCTTCGTGCACTGTGATGATCTCAAGCTGTATCTTCTGGATTTTCCTTCTGCTCTCCTGCTTTTTGCCAGATATAGAGTAGGATTTTAATTTATTTTCAGAATAAGCCCAGAAAGTGTGAAACTGGGGTTTGAAGTAGTTCAGCAAGTCTTCCAAGGCCACAGACCTAGTGACAAAGTAAGACTCACTTTCTGGTCTTGTTCCAGGCATATGCTCATAACCACCCTGCGTTCTGCATCCTCCCACCACAAAGCCCTGTGTGCAGTGTTGGGGGCGTCAGCACACCCTTCAGACCCCATTCTTCATGGCTGACTGCTGTGGAGGAGCAGGGTGCTGAGCTCTGAGCTCTGGCATACTGGTTGGCATGTGGTTAATAGTGGTAAGGAGAAGAATAACTTCACAGCATGTTGCAAGTGTGGTTAATCTTAATCTGAGACATTTTTTTCTCAAATTGACCTAAACTCTAATAAAATTGGAATGAGCTTAAAATAAACCACACATAAAATTGCTGAAAGTAGAAATATAATGCAACACTATAAACCCTCATAGTTATTCATGTTATAGCTACAAAAGTATTGCCTCTTACCCTCATCCTTTCAGCAGTTGGACTAGATATAAAAGAAAAATTTCTGACTTTCTGTTTAAGGCAAGACTATATACATGTACCAGCACTTGAATTTTCTGACTTTTTCCAGGTATCATGACTGATGCTGTGCTGGAAAATAAAATTTTATTAGGAACACAGTATGTGCAGAAGCCTGGTCTCAAAGCTCAGCAGACACATAATGGGAAAACTTCTCATCCACAGATGGGATGTCTGTAAAACAGGTGTTGCAAGTATGGTTGGAGGTAAGTCTACAAGATGATAGTTGATTGGTTCTCTGTGCTGTGAGAGAGACATTCTAGGTAGAAAAAATAGCTTGTTGAAAATAAGAAGGTGGATTAAAAAGTGCAACATAGGCTAGTGGAGAGGCCCCCAGCCCTTCTCTCTGGCACCAACAAATGCGATTCGAAGTTATCTTTTGGCTTTTGGGCTCATATATATATATATATATATATATATATGAGTTTGCAGTGAACTGCCTTTCAGGTATCACAGAACTTAACATTCCCTGGTTGGGATCTGAAATCACACCATTCTAAATTGTCCCATGCCCCATTTTACTCTGCCTCTAAACGTGCCATCAGGGAGTACTTCACAGGTCACCAACTCATGACACGAGCCACAAAAGTCCCTTGGGACAGAAGCTGGCAGTACTGTCTCCCTAGAAAGGCTTGGCCACTGATCAAAGCCTGACAGCCATGGGCAGGCAGATTAGCGCAGTCATTTCTGGGCTTCCTCTTCAGTTCCTGGATTAACACATGGCTTCTTTAGTTTACGATTGGTTCCCTTTTCAGGCTGTCTTAGCACATCTAGTGGTTAACCCTGGCCTAATAGCAGCATATTCTTATAGCCAAAGGAAACAGAACAGAGTGGGTATAGAGTCATTTATTTAGAGCACAAGGCATGATGATTTTTCTGGATTTTCCAAGCATTAGAAATTCTAGGGCTGTTGTGGTTTCTTAAAGCAGTGTTTTAAGCCTTTGCCAAGTTGCAATTTGTTACCTGAGTTTCTGCTGAGAGGGAAAAACACGTCCCAGGCAGGAGCCAGCAGGCGGCCCCTCACAGGTCAGGTGCACCATGCAGGGCCGCCAGAAGCCAGAAAATGTTTGTAAAATGTGCTCCTTTAGCTTCCAGCCCCAATGAGGTCTCCTTTATCCCTAACCACTGACTCGTTCTTACCCTTTCGCTCTTCTGATTACACGGGCGGCGAGCAGCTGTGTGCAGGCCGGCAGGCGGGTCCCCCGCTGCCGCTGATCCTGCACGGTGAGGGCGCCCAGGCTTCACCATGGACACGGCGCCACTCTGCAAACAAATAACAGGCAGCGAAGCAAGACGCAGCGGGGCTGGGCTCCAGCGCTCAGGGCAAGCTCGTTGGCCCTGCGTCTGCCATGGCATAATAGATGAATTATTAATTATGACTTAGCTCCAGGACAAAGGGAATGTGTAGGCGACTCTCTCCAAAGACAAGAGTACAAAAGGCCGCCTGGGGCTCAGGCTGTTATTAGTGGCAGGTGAACATCTGGAGCATAGTAATAGAGATGTGTCGGATATTTTTCACGTCACCTCTCAGCCAAGCGCTTAATAAGTACTAACTCATTACTTTTCAGAATGTCCTTGTGAGGAAGGAAATATTATTTCTAGCTCCCACAGACAATTTGGAAGATTGAAAAAGGTAGCCATTAGAAAAGAATTTCTAAATGAAATGTTTGCTCTTCCAACCACTATTTGAGTACAACTTTAAAGTTCAAACTGTTTCTTTTTCTAGTCAAGGAAAATGTTCATCATCCTAGGAAATGCTTAACATATAGAAGCATTTCTTTTGATTCAGATCATCAGAGCAAGAATGTTGGGGAACTCTTAGAAGCTCAAATAAATATTCCAGTGGATTCCTGTTTGTTATTTTCTTACAAGCCCACAATCTCAGTCTTAGAAGACACAATCTCACCACCTCACGGCCCTGAGTCATAGTAGTATGAGCCCTCAGATGAATTTCTGAGGAACTGTATCCTGCATTCCCTGTAACTGAAAATTTAAAAGAATTTGAGCTCACTAGAGATGCTCATGTCTTCAATGATTTCTTCCTTCCTTTCTTTTCTTTTTTCAGTACTGGGAATCAAACTCAGGATTTTACTCTTGCCCCGCAGGCACTTATGCTACTGAGCTATATCCCTGACCAGAGTCCTTCTTTTTAAGGGAAGTGAATATCTGTCTGTCCCCTTGGCTGGGCAGAGAAGAGAAGGACATCAAGGGATGTAAAAAATTGGTATAAGAACCAAGATGAGAAGCCCATGTCACATTTTATGTTCCATCACTGTCATTATGAATTCTTTAATATGTTGTCTCACGATTCTGAACTGTCTCTGCCAACCCCAATCGCACTCTTTTAGAAGGATAGGCCCTGTGAAATTCTGCCTCCGTAAAAGACAAAGTCAGTACCAATGACTTGCTTGGAAACTTGAGCGGGTCGGTTTGTAGCTCTTTCTTTTCCCAGACTGAATGTTGAACAAACAAACTACTGTGGAAAAACATATGCTTACACAATAAGATGTTTTCATGCTATTGATATAGTTATCAGGGAACATAGCTGAGAACAAGGACAACAGTGGTCTTCCTAAAGCAGAGCTTGCTGTTCAGCAATCATCCCCACCTAGGCCTTAAACAGTCAAGTCTATCCACAAAGGTAGGTTCAGAATAGTCCTATACCAAGATTCTAATAAAATATATTGAAAAGAAAGAGGAGGTGAGTTATACAGGTTTCATTCCTAATCTCTCGCTTGGTGAGCTGGGGAGACAGCTTGGCAATCTAAGCACCTGCCTGGCAAGTACAAGAACCTGGGTTCAATCCCTGGTACTACATGCTGTGCTGGCCCTGAAACCCTGGACATACTGTGCTGGCTCTAAAACTGGGTGTGGTGGTGCATGGCTGTAATCTGAGCACTGTGGAGGCTGAGACAGAAGATCTCTACTCCCTCCTCCATCTGAATAGTATACTGTTTGGTTTTGGTAGAGATTGGAAGGTGATTTTTCTCACCTTCTGTCTTAGTTACTCTTCTCTCATTGCTGGGACAAATACCTGACACTCAAAGGAAGAAAAGGTTTATTTAGCTCACAGTTACTGGAGGTTTCAGTCCATACTCAACTGACTCCCAGGCAGAGTGGCACATGGCAGACGTCAACCTTTCATGGTGGTGGCAAAGAGCAAGAGCGTAAGGGAGGGGTAGCAGCAGCTCAAGCAGCTAGCTTTTCTTTCCACCTTACATTGTAATGCAAATTACCTGCCCCAGGGTGGGTGCAGCATCCACACCCACAGTAATCAATCACAAACTCCAGAAGCTGCCCCAAGACTGCATGAGGCTTTGCGGGGATACCTAGACACAAACCATAACACCCTCTCTTGGCCATTATGCTGGCTGGTGGAGATGGCTCATCTGCCCTGGTCAAAAGAGGTTAAGGCGGGGGACTCACCAACACAGTGGTGTCTAGCAGTCTATTCTGGAGTCTCCGTACTGCAGCACAGCCCCTTTCCCTTTCTGCTGGGAATGCTAGGAAAGGAGCCCTAGTGTGGCACATTTTTATAACTAGTTAGATCTCAAAGTAGTCCTCATCCATTAGTTGTCCATGGCCAGAAGATAAAAGCTCCCTCTGCTTCTGTCTCTCCAATTTAATACCCCCAGAAATGAGTTATTCGGCTCTGCTGCTGAACAACCTCTCTGCTGACAGTTTCTCTGTCTCAGTCTTGGCATTTGCTATCTTTTCATCCCTATATCCCTTTTCCTCTCAGGAAGTGAGGAACCTTTACATTCCATTTTCCTAAGTACACAGGATAGGCACTTCTACACTCCCAAAAAGTAGGAACAAATTAGGATGTCTTTCTAATGTTAGGGACATGGATCCAAGGACCCCACAATGGGTGCTGCAAACTGCATGGTCAGGTGGTGGACCTGCGGCAGAGAGGTAAATGGGCTGCGAGGAGCAGGTACCGGCGAAAGGTGTCAGAAGGGTAGTGAAGGCCCTGGGAAGAGAGGAAGCTGAGCTGAGTCACAGAAGTGACTAGATGGGCTGTAAGGAAACTGCTGCCTTCCCTCTTCTCCTAAGGTCCTGGTGTCCTTTGCATATGTCACCATGTATAGGGAATGTGAAAAGACCAGCAGTGTGGCTAAGCTCAGTTTCCAGGAAGTGAGGATTCTTTCTCCTATATTAAAAGAAATAAATTCTGAAATTCGAGTTTGAGTTTCTCTCCCTTGGCTTTTTTGACTTAAACCAAAACTCAAAAGGTCACATTTTGCTCAGTGTCAGCCCTTTGGTCATGAGGAACAACGAAACAGGCACTGCAAAGGGAGGGCAGGAGAGGGATGCGCCTTTTCTCCTAAGGGAAGATGCAAAGAGGGCGACACTTTATGGCAGTCACCCTAACATGTGGCCTGTGGGCTGGGGTCAGTCCACTGATTATTTGTTGGTGTCTGCAGAGGAATAACTGGTAGAACTTTCTCCATGGAACAGCTGGAAGCTTTCTGAGAATAAATGGTGAGAGCTTTCTCAGTATTTTGACAGAGTGATTCTATGACAGTTGTGCCATGGCACTGACTTCCCAGCTCTGTTCTGAGGAATGTCATCTTCTTAGGCTGTTGGGAAAATAAGATTCGGGCCAGTCGCTACACATGCTGCCTTTTACAAAGTTAATTTCTTTAATGTGAATATCTCTCTTAACTATGAATATTTTGAGTGTATGGTGCGCATTATTAATCTCTAAGAGCAAACTATAACTTTTATTCAATTTTATGTGGCCTCTAAATCCTTTTCAATATCATGTTAATGATGTATCATGAAATATAAATACTTTTTCATAGAACAGTCCAACTTCATTTTTTTGTTAGAAAAATGAGAAGTTTTTACTTACTTTAACTTAAAATAAATATTGCAATGTCATAGAAGGAGACTTGTATTTATCCCCTAAAACTTCAGTAAGGACAGATCAACTTCATTGGCACTAAAAATAGTATTTTTCTTTTATACTTGACTTTATTTGCTACTTATAAGAAGTATCTTTAAAAAAAAGAAATATCTATGTAATAAATTATACTCGTTTGAAATTGTCAAAGCTGTGATTTTGAATTTAATGGGCTCCATTTTCACTTCCTCTTCTTCTGAAAGAGAATTTGTTCATCAAACATTTGAAAGAATGAAATAAAAGGAAAACATGCTCTGGATCAAATATCTGTGACATCCACAGAATATCTCCAGAGCCACTCAGGAAATCTGTGTTTGTGCCCTTGATCAGCTCTCGGGTTTTGAAGGGCTCGAATGATCAATATAGCATTAATCTCCATACTTCACTAAATATCTCAATTCCTTTAGGCAAAATCTCTGGCTATAGGATGAAAAATGATGTCTTCAACAAATTACAGAAATGCAGCTTTTTTTGCAATAATGAAGTAAGATTTTGGCTTTAGGGGAGGCTTTCTTTCCATTTTGGATTCTAGAACCTCACTGTTATGAAGGCTTAAGGTCACCCCTGTGTGCAGTCTCTGTCTTTGCCCCATGTCAACTCAGATAAAGATCTCAATATCTCTTCATCCTCCTGAACCCAGATAGCCAGGATACATGGCAGATATTGTCAGATACCTACCTGAACATTCATCCTTCCCTCCATTCTTTCCTCTTCTTTTTTAAGCTGCATGTGATAACATTTTTCAACTTCTCTTGTAGCCAGAGCAGTTGTGTGAGTTATCTCTGTTCAGTGATAAATGTATGCCTTTCTAGCAATACTCTCAAAAGGTAGCTGTTGAGTGCCATGTACTCCTTTCTTATTTACCCACTTGTCCATCCTGCCCTTGGAATACCAATGTGAGGAATCCAATCCAGCAGCGATCCTGCTCTCAGGGAACATGGAACACTTCAAGGAACCTGCACTTGATGTCTAGAGCTGTGCTCTCAGTTCTGAAGTGGTGCTCCAGCCTTCATTACACAAGAAGAGAATGAACTTCCACTTTGTTCAAGTCACTAGATATTTTGTAGTTTTATTTGGACAGGCAAAATAATGCCCATTCTTTGCAATGGGTCTTGGTAAGTATTGCAGTGTTGTGCTGTTCCTACCAGTGGCTGCCACTCTCACCTAACTCATGTCTCTCTATGATTTCTTGAGCTGCTGAGAGGGCTACAGGACAATAAGGAGTTATACAAATCTAACTGGGATTAAACTACTTTCCCTTCAGAGCATTTCTGTACTTACTACAAGTCTTTGTTAAATTTCCAGAGGTTGCTCTTAAGGAGTGGCAAGGTTTTGGAAAATTTCACTTGTTTAGTTTTGCTGTCACTGTTCCTCTAGTTCTTCAATAAAAAAGAAAGAAAGACGAAGCTTAGTAAGTTCTCAGGGCAACTAAACATGAGCTGTATTTAATTTTTGTTGGGTTTTTATGGGGAGGGGATGGGGTCGGCACTGTGGATTAAACCCAAGCTCTCACACATGCTGCATTAGTGTTATAGCTCTAAGCTATACCCCTTGTTATGGTTCTGTCTAGCTGTCCCCCCAAAGCCTCATGCAGTCAGTGGGCAGACTTCCAGAGTTTGTGATCAACTCATGATCCCTTGGGATCATGGCTGTGAGTACTACACCCAGCCTGGGACAGATCACCTGAATACGATTTAAGAGAGACGGATTGCTCTCTATTGCCGTGTTGCCGCTACTCCTCCCTTTGCTCTCTTCCTCTTGCTGCTTTCATGAGTGGTTGCTCTCTGCCATGTGCCACTCTGCTTGGAGCCAACGGGATATGGACTGAAGCCTCCAGTAACTGTGAGCTAAATCAATTTTTTCTTTCTTCATTTTGGTGTCGGGTATCTGTCCCAGCAATGAGGGAAGAGTAACTGAGATACCCCTAGTCCTCACTTTCACTTTTGAAGTTCTCTTCACCCAACTTAAATTGCTGTCTCGTAGGTTAACTCTTGTTGGCCTCAGTGAAAGGGATGTGGGGTATAAAGAACACAAACTGAGGCGATGTAGGTTGGTGTGTAAAAATCTTGTAAGTGGAGGCACATCCAAGAACAACTGGTCCTGTGTGATGCACTCCCAACCTCCAACCTCTTGTGCACCCCCACCTGGCTTCCCCACCACCGCCCTGCACCCTTACCCTTTGAGCCAGGTCAAAATCATCCTAGCCGTAGGATACCAGAGAGAGGCGTTGGTTTGATCTGCACTATTATCCATTTGCTTTGTACTATTTCTATGGCAACTCTGATTAACTGGAGGCCATACTACATTGAAACCTAGTCCCTCATCATATTCTATAATATATTTCTCTGCTACTTCCGTAGATGACTCTTATCTAGGATCATAGTCTTTTACCCAAGTCTCAGAGATGGTGTTTACTAAATCTGTACCTCTCCCTTGAATACTGGCATATACTTATCTGTGTAGCAAATTCTCAGAGATGACTAATGAACAATGAAAATGGATGCCTAAACTCAAACTCCTGGCTTTTGCAGTCAAACCTGATGCTTCTCCTTAGCATTTTCTATCTGCATAAAAGGAACCATAACTAACTCAGTGATTCAGTAAAAAGAAAATGTAGAGTAATTTTGCAGTTTCCCCTTTCTTTTATACCTTCAGCCATTCCTATTAGATTCACCTCCAAAACATAAACAATTATAGATGGCAGAGGAAACACTTTAAACCTTAGAGTTCAATATCAGTGGGCTGGGAGTTGCTAAGTCATCTAGTCCCAAATTACTGTGATGATGGAAGAAGGGGAGGGACAAGGTACAGGTCCTCTGGGTGTGATGCTGACCAGTTTTCCTCATCGACCAGTCACCTGGCCCTAACACAACTTCAGAAAGAATGGAAGACACAAAGGGAATAAACAAAATATTCAGGACACTCTTCCAGCCCAATGAATTCATGTCACTTTTTCTTGCTGTTGCCTCAAGTACCATCTTTACCTGAAATACTGCAATTATCTCCCCATTAATCTTTCTCCTCTCATTTGTGCCCCCAGGGTAGCTATTTATTTTTTCATTATTATTCTTTCACACATTTCACTCTCCAAGCAACAGTTAGAATGATTTTGTTAAATAGGAAATAGTGTCACTATTTTACTCTAATTTCTCAGAAGTGAAACTGTCTCCTGGCCTTCAGGGCTCTGTGAGATCTAAACTCAGCACTGTTCTTTCACCTGCTCTTCTACTGCTCCTTCCTGCCTTACTTTGTAGCAGCCACCTTGGCATTATTGCTGTCCTTGAGCACCTGGCCTCAGTCCTGCCTAAAACCTTTGCATGTATATGCTGTATGCCAAGAATGTCCTTTATCCACATATTTATATGACTTTCTCTTTCATTTCTGCTTCTCTCATGTATGCCTCATCATATTGCAGAGACTTCGACCGGGCCATATAACACAATTGTCTTCTAACCACACCTTGTCTCAGTCATTTTTTATGCTGCTGAGACAAAATACTAACACCCAAAGTTCGAGGAGCAAAGGATAGTCTCAGATCAATTTATAGAGATTTCAGTTGCCATCAAAACAGGGCAACATAGCAGATGGGCATGGCAGAGGAGAAAAATCCATGGCATGGAAGGGAGGCAAAAGGCAGTGAAGCAGTGAGAGTGAAGCAATAGCAAGCAACAGCAGCCTTCTTTCCACCCTTTTATATTCTACCTAGGATGTAAGCCTAATTTTTGTGACACCCACACTCAAACTCCTTAATGCCAGCATCATATCCTTAATCTCAATATCACATACACTGGACCCAGCCATCTCTGAAAACCCCCACCTATGGGCACGCAAGGCCTTGAGAGAACATCTAGATACAAGCCGTAATGTTTTACCCTGCCCCCCAAAGATGCAAGTGCATCTCTGTGCAGAAGACATTTAGTCCATCTCCAAGAGTTGCCAAAATCCTAACAGTTTCTGTATCACTAAAAAATGTCCAAGTTGAAAGTTTCCTCTGAGATTCAAGACAAACTACAAATGAAACATTAAACATTTTGAGCATACAGTGATACAAGATAAATATTCCCATTAAAAATGGGGAGATGGAAAGGAACACACCTAAATCAAATCCAAAATCCAACATAGCAAACATTAAGTCCTATAGTTCTATATCCAGTATCTGGGATAATCTGTGGCCAGATGTGAACTCCAAAGGACTTGCGTGGCTCAGCCGCTATGGCACTGTCAATATTAGCTCCCATGGCTTTTCACTGATGCCAGCTTAGCTCCATCCTTGCAGCTTTCCTCAGAGGATTCATGTTCTTGGCTTCTCCAACCTTCTGGGATCTTCACTGCATCTTTGGGTTCACATTCACAGTTGAGGGTCTCCCAAGCCACCTTATGAAATCTGAGGGCAAGCCTTTCTGCCCCCACAGCTCTTACATTTAGCATGCACCAAAACTCAACATCATGTAGATGACACAAGGTCTGCTACCAGCTTCAGCAGGAGCCAGGTTTCCTACTCTCTTGGCTGTAAGGCTTAAATGCCTGGATTGCTGAGCACCAGGAACCCAACCTGGATGACCAACTTCTCTAGGCCACTGCCATTCTGGGACATGGTACACTGGGGTTCTCAAAGCAAATGCTTTTAGCTTTGGTGAATACTTTTTTCGCCTTTATAATTTTAAGGCTGCAAAGTGGGAGCTTTTGCTGGTTCTTTGTTGTCCTCAGGCCATCTTTTCTACCTTAATTTTCTGAAATACTTGGCTTTTTACAGCTAGTGTTTTCAGTGGCCAGTTTCTCCTCTGTTACATCTTTGTAGGCTATAACTTTGTTGGCACTTCCTTTCTTGACAAATTCAAAACACTTTAAATCATTTTTGCTGTACCCTTTATTCTTGATTCTCAATGCAAATCTAACTAAAAGTCTCCAACGGTAGCCAATGCACCACCTCAACATTAAACTACCTTGAAATTTCTTCCACTAGACGAAAAAGTCCACTGTCTTTTGTCTCAGGCACAATCTTGACATGAGCAAAATAAAGAAAATTTGTCTTCCAAAGCGTAGAACACACAATTTGTGGTCTCACAGCCAATGCACTACTTGTTTCTAACTTAAACCTCTTGATCTTGTCTTATTGGCTGTATTTCTATCAGCATTCTGGTCTTCTGGGCTCTGACCAGAATCTCCCAGTAAGTGCAGCTTAAAGCATTCAGGGCTACTTCTTCAGCCAGCATCACCAAACTATTCCAAACTCTTCCACAGGCCAGTTCCAAAGGCTCCTGGTTTGTGTCACCATTATCACACTTGTGCAATGCAGGATTAGCTCCCTCTTGCCTACTGAGAAGGGGCAACACCAGAGAGGGGCGCAGTGGGGATGCCTCCAGCACTGTGGATAGAGCAGTCTCTTCCTCTGGTAAAATAATCTCTTTAGAGTCTAGGAGCTCAACATCCTTAACCTCAACAAGATCCTCTCAAATATCTCCAACATTCTTTCCTGCTCTCCCACCTTTAGTTTAGACACCCTTCAAAGCTAAACAATAAATTTTTGCTGTATTTCAGCCAAATGAATTATGATAACCTGTGTTTGAGTTTCTGCAATCTCATCCCTGAACCTAAAGGAGAGGAAATTCTCTTTCAGGACATACTTAGAACTTTTTAAAAATTTTATGTGTGTCTGGAACTGGGAATTTGAATCTTGAAGTCCCTTATTTTCCTTTATTAATTTGTCCCCATAGTTAGAAGTCTTAATACTTCCTATGGATATTCCGAGTTTTCTTTTTTCCTTCTCTAGTTTGTCCAGGGATGCTAAAAGTAGCCAGCCAGCATCTTTATATTTCCCACTCTGCCAAAGATACTCAAAAGTTTCATAAATAGAGTTGCTAAATTCCTTACATTTCACAAGTGGTGGATTAGGATAATCAATGCACCTTCATCATATATTACCTTAAAAGCATACAACAAAGACTATCAATACTGAAATACTAGAAGGAGAGATCATGGTGCCCTTAAGAGTTATCAAGTTAGAGCTGTCAAATCCAGGACCCCTAAAAGCCACTAATAAATTTCATCTTTACAATTCTGTTTCTCTAGAGCCACTCCTGGCACCAAAATCTGTATCAGTCAATGTTTACTAAAGAAAAATCTAACCCAAGATGTACAGCATATAAGAATTTACACAACTGGCTTATGATGACTAGCTAGAGTCAGGAGTGGAAGAGTGGAAAAGAGCTGTCTGTGCACTGGGCAGCTGAAAGACCTGGTGCCAGGACTGGAGCTCAGTGTGGTGTCTCGTGCGAGTCCATGTTCCGAGGCAGAAGGGCGGCAATGAAAGGCTGAAGCGTCTGGAGGAGACTGAAGATCTGCACTGGGAGCCAGGAGATGATGCCCAAAGGCAAGGCAAAGAGCACCTCTGAAGGAACAGAAGCTGGCCTTCCTTCTTTGCTTCCCTTTTATATCACTCAAGTGACAAGCCACACTGGGTGGGTCTTCGTGTTCAGCCACAGCTATGCTGAATGTCAACCACTCAGACTATGCCAATCCAGTTGAGTTGGGTGTTTCTTACTGAAATTGATACAGTTGACTGTCACACCTACTAGCACTTTATTATGCTATTTATTTATTTATTTAATTGTCTGTCTCCCTTACTTGAGTGAAAGCTCAGTAAGTGCAGAGACCTTACTGTCCTATTTTCTGTTATCTCCCACTATCAAGAACAGGGACCAGCAAGGTAGGTTTTCAAGAAATGCTTTGCCTGTCCCTCTCCACTCCCTTCCTCTCTGCTATGTGCATGTCCCAGCTCCCCAAGATGATCACAAAACACATGTATTACAAATGCGTACAAATCAAATAAAATAATAAGTGTAATATTTACTCGTTATCTAGTAAAACCACATCAGATAACAAAACAAAGATATTTTTTAGCAGCAAGAAAATGGAGATGACAGGAGGATACAGCCCTATTCTAACCCTGGTCACCCCACAGGGTGCAGTTCTTCTCTCTTCCATACAATTGGACAGCACTGCCTATGATTATTGAATTCACCTTGAAATCTCTCAAAATGTATTGGTGGGAACTTTTTTCGAGTAAGCCTCAAATCTATACATCTTTATTGCTCAAGTCAGCCAATACCAGACATGGAAAAAGTGGAGGACTAGAAGACCAACATGTGCTAAGGAGTTTGTGGGTTCTTGCTTGCTTGCTTTCTGT
Source organism: Octodon degus (assembly GCF_000260255.1). Classification (NCBI taxonomy): domain Eukaryota; kingdom Metazoa; phylum Chordata; class Mammalia; order Rodentia; family Octodontidae; genus Octodon; species Octodon degus. The sequence continues at coordinate 1,928,787 of NW_004524754.1, read as the reverse complement.
TTTCTACAGTAGTAGATAAGTTTATTTTCTTAAAGATAAACCCACAGACAGATATCCTGTAAATTACCGTGAAGAAGCTCTTTTACATACTACCTATGTTTCTGATTCAAATTTACATCTCTATTTATTTATTCTTCATTGGGAAAGACGTCTAATGCTTCTAATGAAATTTAACCCTAGTCTATTTAATTCTTAACTAAATAATATACTTTTGTAGCAAGAGTCTTGGGGGACAATTATGACTGTCATTTTGATCATGCATGATTAGGTTCACTAAAAAAAAAAGTTCTGTGCTGTTCCTGGTTTAAGTTTTCTTTTCTATTCTTATATATTTGTGATACATAATAATTATATTAACTTGGTGGAATTGTTACAAATATACATATAGTGTCTGAATGGAACGACATCCAAAAGAGGTACACTCTAGACATCTGAGAGCTGCCACTAATGAAACTGTGATCTCTTATCAAAACTATGTTTGGACACAGAGCCTATAACTGGATGGGTCGCTGAGACCAGAAGTCTACTACTCACTGGTCGTAGCACATGCATGTGTGTAGCCACAGTGGAGAGCTTCTACTTTTCTTCTGTGGCTCCTCTTCAGACTTGGCAGGAAAAATCCACATGAGGTATGGTGAGCAGGCATCCTCTGTTGGCTGTGTTTCATTTTTGGTCTCTCTAGTGGTGGCATCTCACTTGGCATTCCCATCTGGACTTTCTTACTGTCACTTTTCTTTCCTACTGGAGATTCTCTTGTAGACAGATTTTTAAAATGTATGGAAGCCAGTTTTCTTTTACTGGACTCTCTAATAGTAAGAAAAAAGACACTATTATAATCTCAGATAATGACTTCTCTGTGAAGGTATCGTAACATGGATGCATAAGCCCATGGTTCACACTAAGTAGTCAAAATATAATTTATGTAGAAGATATAAAAATCTTTACTGGTGTGCTGATGCGCTACCCTAAGTGAGATTTGGATTAACAAGGAGATGGGGTCATTCGTTGCATAGTACACACAAAGTAAAGATGCTAAAAAACACTACTCTAAAGAAATCCACTTTACATAGATTCATCTGATAGTTCATAAACTTGGTCAGTCACTGGAAACACCGTAGCTTTGCTTGACAGACTAGTATCCAATTGGAAAATGCTGATTTCATTTCAGCAAAATCTGTGGAGGCATTCAAGATACAATGTCTAGAGGTTCTATTGGCATTCAGAAGATAGGCACAGAATGCTGAACATCACATAATACAGGAATTAGTCTTCCCCACATTAAAAAGAATCATACCACTTATTGGAGATGAGTACAAAATTATTTGCACATTAAGAATTATAGTCCAGGGGGCTGGTGAGAGAGCTCAGTGGACTAAAGCGTCTGCTTAGGCAAGTTTAGGGATTGTGATTCAATCCCCAGCACCACATGCCATGCCAGCCCCGCCCCCAGGATGGGCTGAACCGGCCAGAGTTCAGGTGTGGTGGTGCATGCCTATAATCCCAGTGCTGGGGAGTCTGTAAGCAGGAGGATCACCAAGAGTCTGAGCTGTGTAGTGAGGCCCTGTAACAACCAAATATATACAAAAAAGAATCATAATCTAGGATAAACCTCTCATTGTGCAGAGGGAGGAGAAGATCTACATCAGTTCTCACACCTGTGTGCATGGTCTCAGGTTGTACGGGGAGCCACTTTCCTCTCCAGTGCAGCTTGTGCTCATCTTTCTGTACCAGATGATCTCTGTTATCGCTCATGCTAACACACTGAATAAGGGACAGAAAATAACTTATTTAAGAGTGTCCAGAAGCTCCAGTGGTGCAATTGATTAGTGCACAGTACTTATGTTAAGAGTATCAAATAGAAATTCCCTTACAGCATCTAAGTGCTCATGGAAACATTGATGAATGGTTTTGTTGAAAAAATAAATAACTGAATTATCTCAGTAGACAAGACAGAACTAGTTCCTGTTTTCTGGTAGCCCTATGCCAGGCTATTTGCAAATCGTGGTCTGTCCCATCAAAGTTTTGACATAAAGACCATTTTCAGATGAAGAAACTGAGGCTTGGAGGACTTAAAGAGAATTCTCAAGGTCATGCCTCACATGGAAAGTCTAGGAGCTGGAATCGCCCTGGTTTGTGTCTGACTCAAAGCCTTTGGACTTGCCATCCAATCCACTTCACAATCACTGGTTCTTGCTGTCAGAATTGGAAAGACAACAAAGGAGGAAAGGAGGACTTGCTTTCTTCAACAGAACCATTTCCATTTCTGTGGTTTAAAAGTAACAGAAATCAGCTCAAGTGTGTTTATATCACAATGAGTATTTGTAGAGAAATACTGGATCTGGTGAAATCTAAGAAGCTGCACCAGGGCAGAAGCAGGTGACCATGGGTGGACACTCCATGCAGTGTCCATGTCAGTCCACTTGGCTCCTCCCAGTTGACAGCCCTGGTCTTAGGTCCATTCCTAAGAGAAATAATGCTCAGGTTCTCTAGATATCCACCCCAGTCCAGCCAGTTTTGTTCATTGGGTTAGCGTGACCTGGTTGGTGAGCACCTTGGATAGTTACCCACAACTACCTGTAGCCCCATCCATCACAAGACAGGGGCATCCTTCCTATCCTCCGTAACAGCACACCTCTCCACTGTCTCTAATCTTAGTATCTACTTCCTCCCACCAGTGCTTTCTTTGTGAGCAAATTCTCCTGACATATTATAACACATTCTTTTGATTGATAAGGTTTAACACTGCACTCTTCTAAGAGAACTTGCATTTTAATAGAACATAATACAATGTGATCCAACAGATATTGATAAAACCCCAGGCACACTGAGAAATCCTGGATAAAGAATTGTCCCATTCTTCCTTAAAAGGGTTCAAAGATAAAACTTTGCCCTGTGCAAGCATGTAATGGACAGACTTAGTAAAAAAAAAAAAAAAAAAATGGGTTGTAACTGTGGAAAGGAGAGTTAGGGGAGGGAAGTGGCCTTGGAGGAAGGGTTCCTTAAGCCATACCAGGAGCAACTGATTGCCTCACTTCCCTAGCTGTTAGCAGGTGTCCCATTGGCAGTGCCCATGAACCTCACACCACCACGGCAAACCAGGATACTCTCACGGGCAGGGGTCAAAGTGAGTACACAAGGAGAGCAACAACATATAGGTAGGCTCTGGGAAGCAAAGGTATGCCACCCAACAAAATCAGTCTTGTAGTCATTGCCCATTAGGAATAACATCCTTTGGAGCCATTGGGTCCATGTCAGGAAACATTCACCGTAAAGGCTTTGTCTCCCATGGCTGCCTGCCAGGATGGCTCATCCATATCCTGTGGTGAAGTGGAGAAGAGTGGGACAAATTTCACTCTGATCAGGCCTGGAACATTTACAGTGGATGCAAGAACCAGTTTTCTAGCACTAGTTTCTTTGTCTCCTATCCCACTTTGGCCCTAGGACCAACTCAAAGCTTCCCTCTGCACAGCATCCTGGCTACTGCCTTTGTCCTGTCATTTCTCCCGATGCACCTCCCACTGGGGGCTTCTCCAAGGCATGCAGGGAAGCAGCTGAGCTGGGCTTACACTCTCGAGATAGGACTGTGATCCAGACATTTGGATTTCCTTATGATCTTCGTTTAAGAAAAAGGGCTGCTGGATTAATGATCTGAGTTGTTTATATCTCATGAAGTGGTTTATGCTAAAGTGCTCATGACTGATGTGCACATTTCTTTTGAAGCTTAGGTATTTCATAATGATAGTCCTCAGCAAACTGCCTGTTTAATTTCATCTCTGTGCCCATAACAGGCAGTGTGGAAGATATGTGGAGTTGGGGGGTTTCACGTGACATTTAAGAGTATACCACACGAGCAACTGCCCCATCTGCTTCTGTGGGCAACAAGGGGCCCCTGGGTACTTTTGAAAGGGTACTCAAATCATATTTTGCATGATTCCAACCCTCTTATATGGATTGGGCTTTTTAGGGTTTAAATATGATTTATTGAGATTTGGTGAGATTTCAATATACCCTGAATGTGGAATGTGTATTCGGCTGCTGCTGCTGGGCAGAATATTCCATAAATTTTTAACATATCAAATTGGTTGATTATCTTGTCTTCAAAATACTGAATTTGGTTGTACTTTCCTTGATGTGTCCATTACTTATTTTTCTGTTTTTCCTTTAAGTTCTCTTGGCTTTGCATTACTTAGTTTAGAATGCTATTATTAGATATGAATACATGGACTACTGGCTTACTGATGAGTTGATTCAATTATCCTCATCAAACATTCCTATTCCTTACTTGTATTCCTTTTATTGAAGTCTGCTTTATATCACTATAGCCATTCTAGCTGTCTTACGATTAGTATTTGTGGGACTCATAGCTTGTGTTTCAATTTGACTGCTTATAGAATATATTTAGCTGAGTCATCTTTTATTTTCTAATCTGACTATTGCTATGTTTTAGTTGAAGTGTTTGTACCACTTATATTTAATGTTTATGTTTAAATTTATTATTTTGTGTTTATTTTCCATTTGTTCTATGTATTTCTCATGTCCTTTTCCTTCTTTTCTATCATTTGAGTCCTTTTATGATTTCTTCTACAACATTAACTAAATTTACTACTTGTTTTAATTTTAAAGGGAGAGTCACAGTTCCCAATCAACGCTTTAAACTATTAGAGTCTACTGTCAAACACTATGCTGCGTAATATGTAGTCTAGGCAACTTGCCACAGAATATTGTCTTTGTCCCCCCCAACAATCTATGCTATTGTAGTCAGGATTTTTATGTCTACACAGGTTATATGCACAACAGATTACCAGTTTTTATTTAAAAGTGAAGTTTTTAAAGAAAAATCTTACAATATGGAATTCTCAATATACAACATTAGTCACCAATTTAAAAAATCAAAGACAAAATTCAGGTATAATTTTCAGCAGGCCCCTGAGTCACAGATATTATGTTGGGTATAGTGTTCTGTGACCAGGGATATGATATTGAGTATGTTGGACATCCCCAGATGTGAGGCATAGGCCACCATACATGAGCAAACCCTCACAGCTGCTATGCAGCTCCCCTGGGGAGGCACATCCGGGCCTAGTCAGCTGTGTTCATGCTGAAGAGCTATTGCGTGTTTCCAGACCTTTGCCATTACAAACAGAGCTGCAGTACCCAAGCTTACCCAGGCCTTTCCACAACCAGCATAGAGCTGGAATAGTATGGGACTGTTCGTAGGTAAAAACCAAGAAATTTTTCAATGTACCTCTTGTTGGTTGTCTTTCTCCAGTTAAAGCAATCTGCAAGCTGTTTATGGAAGTTTCAAGGCTAGATGTTCAGAATTTCAGGATTTTCTACCAATAGTAACATTGCAACAATTTGGAGGGTATTATTAAAAAAAAAAAAAAAAAAAAAAAAAAAAAAAAAAGAACTCTGTAGCTACCATTGCTTCAATGTCTACTTGCAGAAATAATAGGTGGGTGACCTTAGATGTCCTCTGTGAGGGTCTAAGACAGAGAATACATGATATGATTTCTTTAAGTAGGTCTTAAGATTTGTCCTTTATAGATGAAGATCTCACAAAGTGTACTTCTCCTTAATAAGTGGTCATGTCTCTAATTTTGTCATTTTTGTAATATAGCAAATAAGATATTTCTTCTAGGAGTGACCTTAGATAGCACAGAATTCACAAAATTCACCCCTCTCACTTTCCAAATGAAAAAATAAAACCCAAAATTCTAGGGAGGAATGACTTATTCAGGTAGTATTACCAAGTTGTATTTGAAATCCAGGTTTCCTTATTTCCAGTCCAAGTTATTGATCTGGAAAGAAAATAGCCCAACTGCAGAATCTTTGAGTTGGAAGTGCTTTTAGGAAGTCTTCGAAATCATACTTCTCTTAGCTTCCCATGGTGTATAGAAACCTTGTTAATATTACAGTTTAAGCATGTTCTCTGAAAAGGCAGTTCAATTTGTAGAAAAATATATGCCATTATTGGACAACTTTGATATCTAGAAAATCTCCCTAAATTGAGAACAAGACAAGGGTCCAGTTGGGGTCTGATGGGTGCAGAGTCTAGTGGTCATCCTCTGCTTTGACCTGCTTTTTACTTATGTTAATAGGCTCCCAGCATGCTTGGCTTTCTTGGCAGCTAAATTACTGGGCTGACGGTCAACAGGAAACACCATTTCTTCTTTTTTTTAATTGAGAACTATAAAGCTAGACCTCTTCTTCATCTGTTCAAGTAATTGATTACAGAAATGTATTTGTTAAAATTTCTGTTTCAGCTTTTGGATAAATATTCCTATCTCTCTACAATGTCTGAAACCTCACACAGATTCGATAAGTAGCCCTTCTGTCCTTCTGTAAAATCATTGGAGAAGACACAGCAGGGCTCCACGGGAGAAGGAAACAAGTGACTGTGTCCAAATTGATTGTAACTGTGAATACTCATCCACACAGTACTCAACACAGTCCTTATTTCTCTGTTGTTTTCTGTTTGTTTAAATATGACTATCACAAAAGACTATTAAATGTCTTTTTGAAACAAAGACACTCTATATAGCTTTGGCATCCTTACTGCTGATACCCATTTTTTAAAAAAGATATAGGGTTAGTTCCACATGGCCCATTCTTAGCAAAACCATAAAGACTCTTAATGACCATATCTTTATAAATATTAACTTACAAATCTGCTGAAGGAAAATAGTTAGGGCACCCAGTGCCAAAAATATAATGCCAATGGCAGAAAAATATAATTATTTTGGAAGCAGAAGAAACCAATGTTCTTCCAGCAACTTGCTGTTTCAAACTCTGTTCACAACTCTGATGCCCAGAATTGTGTTCAAGGCAGGCAGGACACACAGACTGTATAAGCCAAAGGGCTTGGAAGGTCTTGGGAGAAGAGGCGGTGGCATCTTCTTGGGGGATGCGGACACCCTCTGGGAGAGCCAGAGGCAGGCTGGGACTAGCACTACGGCTACCCTCCCTCCCTTCCTCCACCCTCCCTCCCTCCCTTCCTCTCACTTGTCACCATTCTGACTGTAGCTCTTGGAGTCAACTCTAGCCTTTTTAATAAGACAGTTTGGAAGAGAGACAAGGCTTTTCAGTCTGCGAGATAAAAATAAAAATGTCAGTGATCAGATTTTCCACATATGGTCTCAAATGATAGATGAAATTTAAAGCTGGCAATTGTCCTGAGCTGGGAGGGCACAGGCCGCAGAGGCTGGAAAGAGGTTTAGAATTTTGCTTTTTTTTTTCCTTCCCAAGTGATAATGGACAGCCCCAAAACACAACGAGTTCTTTCCTTTTTAAGGGCAGTGGAGGTTGGCAGGCCTCGAGCATTAACGGCCGACCTGTTCAGAGGCACTTTGCAGACCCCTCCTCCACTGCTGTGAATAGGTTTTCCCAAAATTCCAGGAGGGAGTCCTCTACAGACTGTCCATCTGTTCTCAGGCATGCAGAGAATCTGGGTAACAATTGCATTTGGGAGTCACCTGTCAGAGCTCCGGAAGAGATCATACTTTTACACTCAGCCTTTAGAGATTTTTTTTTTTTCTCCAAGACAGTTCTGCTTTGGGGTATGGTGAAAGATTAGGAGGCAAGATGAGCATGGAGAGGAAAGGATTTATATCTCAGCTAAGAAAGGTCAGACACTAAGAAAGGTTGTTTTTTGCCCCGACACAAGTAAATGCACACATTTCCAAGGCCAAACCTCAGACAAACACTGACCTGTGCACTGGTGCTCTGGGTGTCAATCCGTGAGACATATGCTTTTTCAGGATTGGGTTGTGTACTGTGGTGAGGCCTGAGAACTTGCAGTTCTGCTGAGTTCTCAGATGATGCTGTGCTGCTGTCTTAGGAGCTGCATTTGAAGACGCTCTGGTCCAGATCACATACCACTCCGAAGAACTCCTAGCAGGTTAGTGGTCATGCTTAGGAAGTCTTATCTCCAGGCAAGACTGCAAGACATAGCTAGCAAAAGGCAACATCAGGGACTGAATCCAGACTTGAATATGCCCCATGACTAGGGAGGGTGAAATTAAGAAGAGGGACAGTCAGACATCACAATCTGCACTGTTGAAAGTGGCAATGGGGGATGGGGCTGGAGAGATGGCTCAGTGGTCTAAGGCACCTACTTGGAACAAGCTTGGCAAAGCATCAGGGACCGCGGTTCAATCCCCCAGCACCACATGCCAGCCAGTCCCGCCCCCTGGTGGGCTGAGCTGGCCACACACACACACCACACTCTCTCTCTCTCTCTCTCTCTCTCTCTCTCTCTCTCTCTCTCTCAAATAAATAAAATAAAAAAAAAAGAAAGTGGCAATGGGATTTAAGAAAATACCGTAAGTGCTAAGAGCATTTCATAGTATCTATAATCCAGTCCTGGCCTTACGGGCCCAAGATTCTCAGCAAGATCTATCAGAGAGAGACCAGGAGTCCTCCCAGTGGCTGAGAAAGCATCTCCTTGCATGAGCACTGTTCCGAGCAGTCAGCAATGCCGCCTCTCCCTACAGAGGTCAGCTCCTCACAGCACCTTTTCACATCAGAGTTCCCCAGCTGAGAGCCCAGCTCCTGAAAACAGACTTACGGTTCAGACCACAAAGACAGTTACCATGCTTGGGAGTTAAGGAGGGTGATTGCTGACCTTTCTGACTCAGTGAAGACTTGACTTAGCCCTTGTTTGGCCAGCAAGGCAGATGGGGTGCAGGAGATTTAGGGCTCCTTCCCTGGAGCAACCAGCCAATTCATGACGGAGACTATTCTTTCTCAGTGTCACGCTGGTGATGGCCTCATTAATTTTACAGTCTAAGTTGGTGAAAGTGCAAGCATGTTAGCAGGGGGCAGAGGGTTCTTCGATCCTTGAGTCAAGATGGTAACTGAATTACTTCATGGCCAGAGGCACACGTTTGGAGAGCTTGTGCTTTCACCCCACTCTCCATTCTCAGCTTCTGGTTCCACTAGAAGAAAGCCCAAGTTAGTACACATTCTACAGAAAAGCAAGAACTAAGTCAGAATAGGGGAAGAAGAGCAAATTCTGGTTCCTGGAGAAAAGCTTTCAGGTTATTTACCATGTTTCTACTGAGCAATCTTTATTTGCCTGTCACTGAGAATAGACTGATAAATAATACAGGTGAGGTTTAGAGTTCTGTACAGAGGCATAACTTAAACAAGTCAGCTCATAAATCATTAATTGTGATGAGTGTTGTGGGAGGGAAGAAAACAGCAGCAGCGGGCACACGTTAACATTCTAGAGGGTCTTTGCTGAAGTCTGGATTTTTTGCCCAGGTGAAGAGTTTAAAGTGAGGTCAGAAAACCTCAGAGAGGTTTAAAGAGTTGGTTTTTTAAAAAAAAAAAAAAAGTAAAGAAAATTAAGACAGTTCAAGAACTTGAGTTGAATAAATTGCTCTGCCGAAGCATGTGCCTCTTCATAAAGATTGGTGGCTTCTCTTCTCCAGCCAGATACACAAATACACCTGGGTGCCTGGCTGGAGGGCTTTGGGGATTACCACGACAGTGCAGACCTACTTCCACAGCATGATTCTGCTTCTTGGGGACTTTGACTCAATGATAGAGAACATTAAATCTCAAAGAAGTAGCTTAAGATTCAAAGCCGTTCTGACGCTGTGAGTACGGGGAAAGCCACACATACCTGGAAACACGTCATAAGATGGCGCCTTCCTTGGGCAAGGCTCACGTATGGCCGCGCCTCCGAGCCAGGCACCCTGACATGACTCCAGGCACGATGACCCCATGGTGTCATCCACAACCTGCCACACCGAGGGCACTTTCGAGGGAGCAGTTAATTTAGGGGGCTCTTCACTCTAAGGTACTAAGAACACCACCAAGGGGCAGGCAAGATAGCTCAGCGGTCTAAAGAGCCTGCTTAGGCCAGCTTAGGCAGGCTTAGGCAAGCGTGAGAAGATGGCCATTGGATCCCTGCACACCACATGCCATGCCAGCCGCACCCCCAGGGTGGGCTGAGCTGTCCACAAAAGAAAAAAAACACCAAGAGAATCACAGTTTTTCCCTTAGTTTAGGATTTTGCCTCAAGTGTAGATCCCACAGAGAAGTAGCAGGCATTGCTCTCTTTGAATACAACAGCAGGAAACGCTTTATTAGATTCTTTCTTCTCTGAGCTAGTTGAAAGCACCAGAGAAAGGCCAGAACCTGGGAAAGTGGAGTGTGGGAGAGGAAAGAACAAGGAGGTCTTGGGAGGCCCCAGGAAAAGGCAAGACTTCTGGAGGGGACAGAGGCGGTGGTGCAGTGCTTGAAAGCGCCTGCTACTCTCCAAACCGTAAATGCTCCAGTAGTCCCCATTGCAAACTGCCAACCTGCTGTCAACCAACTGACAGAGTTCCTGGAAATTAGCAGTTGGCTCACGCTTGCTCCCAGATGAAGATCCCCAGCACGCTGCTTTGATGACCGTAAGTGAGCAGAAAAGCACTGAGAGAAGTCCCCCGTGCAGCTCCGGCCTGCACCACTGGGCTGAGTTCTCACAGACACTATGGAGATCGTCCTGGGTGGAGGGCAGGAGGTGACGCAGGCCCTGGGTGGCCCAGGGAAGCTGGGTGGCACTGGAAGCACAGCAGGTGAATGGTTTGGTGGGCCCCTAATTAGGCTGGATCTTCCATCTGCCTTTTGTCACCATCACGTAGAGAGACAATCCCAGCAACAATAGCATGACACAAATTATGAAATGATTACTGCTCACGTCTCTGAAGCACGCTTCTCAGCATGGGGACACCCATGGGAAGACAATGCCCTGCAAATGCACAGAAGGGAAAGTGACAATGAGAAGCAGGGAGGGTGAGGCCAGCTGTTCCCCTTTGTGAGGGAGGCAGGGACAGGCGGGGTTATTAAAAGCTCCATGACATACTTTGGCTTTGGCGGTGAGGTTATGTCTCAGCCTGTGGGATCAGTCCCTCCAGAGCAGTAGGGACACTGCTCGTGCCGGCCTCGTTGAGTTATTCGTGTCCACAAGGCCTAATCCTGCTACATGTGTTCTCTTTGATAAGGCCCTGCCTTATGTCTCTGTGCTTGACTTTTCACTTCCAGACAAGGCAAAAAGAATGATTCCCAGCATCCGTGCAGAACTGTGAAGAGGTCGGAAACACTGTTCTTATTCTCCTCGTCTTCCTTTCAGCTGATTTCTCCAGGCAACCTGAAGCTACCATACTCCTGCTGTTAAGTTCCCTGGGCTCCCCCATGCACCCTGGCCCCACCTGTGGTATACACCCCCTTGTTCCTTCTGCCCATTGATTCTGTTTTGTTTAGCCCCATGGTTCTTTCTTTCTTAGTTCCTCTAGTGATTGAACTATCTCACATTAAAGCAATAAAGACTGATTTTGACCTAAAACATTACCTCCCACCTACCTGTGAGTGTGTGTAATTTGATAAGGAAAGGACTGAGGGTGGTAGAATGCCTGCTTTCCATGTGGATGGATGACAAGGTGGTGTGGGAAAGGTTTTTACACTCTCCCAAGCCGTGTCCTGGGAGTGAATATGTGATTTCCCCAAGCCAATCCATCCCTGGAACACTGGACCCCCTGAGGTGACAGAAGCTGCTGGCACAGTGTGGAGCCACTTACTTGTAGGCCCAAGTAGGCGTAGCTAGCATTGGTAATGACTGGCCCCTATGCTGGGGATGAAGTGAAGCTCTCAGAGTGGTTCCAGCTCTTTCACTGGGTCCAGAAACCAAGAAGAAAGAGGACACTTAAATGTGTGCCTGGTAAATCCTTTCCTGTGAGAGAACAGTGGGTACAGTGGGAATCAGGGTTTCTCCAGGACATGAGCCTTACATGATTCTCCAGTTCATGACTCATCTTTGTCAGATCATCTCCAGCCTGGCTTGAGGTGGGACACATAGGGCTCTGACGTTTTCTCAGGTTATGTGTGCCCCTCGTAAGCAACCATATAGCTTGTGCCTGGCTAGGCCCACCCCTGCCCCTCTGCTCTACCCAAGCCCTACTCAAGTCAGAGTCACCTGGGCAGGGCTGAGCAGGGCTGATGCATCAGAATGCGTTGAATGATAATAATCATAATAGCTTCCATTATCAAGCACTTATTCTGCCCATTTGCTGTGCACACATATTCATATATAGATGATCTCATTTAATCCCTCCAACCACCCAGTTTTACATTATTATTTTTTATATTACTGATGAGGAAACTGAGACTTGGGGCAAATAACTTGCCCAAGGGCAGACAGGCCATAGCAAGCATATATTGGCAGTATACTGTGAACTCCAATAGTATGGTTTCCCCCAACTCTGTGCCTTGGGAGCTGGCAGTGCCTCTCCCTCTCACCTGAGCTGGACGTACGCCCAGGGGCTGGGTCTGCATAGCCTTAGTGATCCATAGGCATATTCACAGGAGAAGCAAATAAGTTAAGTCCCAAATTCAGAAAAAACAATGGAGACCAGCATATTCTAGATGTTTTTGTGCAGTATTTGGATGTCAGTGTATTTGAAGCATCTGGCTCCCTTCTCACTTAAAAACCTTGATATGCAAAGTACCTAAGAAGACTATCCGCACAGCTGTGAGAGAACCATGTACGTCATTCCCCAAGGGCTCTACGGGGCGCTGAGGTTTGCAGACAGCTCCCTGTGTCATCATCCCCTGAGCATTTTATGGCAAAGCCTCCACGGGTGGTGGAGAAGTAGGGAGCGCGTCTCCGTGGCCTTACCTAATTGCCACTTGTGAGTCAGAGGCTTGGGCCTGTGATTTGTTTCCCAGCAGGCGTAGAACTGAGGTGGTTGATACAAGAACAAGAGAAGCAAGTTCGGAACAGAGCTGGGCCTTGTCTTCCTCTCTTCTTGCCTAAGAGCACCACCCACTTCAATTCTGAGCACAGCCTTGGGATAGAGAATAGGCACCAAAGACACAGCAAAGCCAGAAGGCTAGAGCCACAGGGGAGTCCGGATTTTGCCTGGTCCATTTAGTAAGTGCTTAGTACAATCTTGAAGCCTGACAAGTTGCACTGGGCTCTGGGTGTACAGTAACACGTATCAGAATCTGTCTTCATCGTTAATGGGATTATTGTCAAGGTGGGAAGATAAAAGTTTTAAATGAAATTATATAAACCTTGGTAATACCAAATAACAGAAACCACACATAGCACCTAAAAGGATTACAAACTTACGTTAAAGTGACAGAGAACTCTAATGCTGGGTGGAATTTCTTGGAAGCAGAGCCAGAGCAGAACCAAAAATGAGGGAGATTGTTAGAGCAACAGTGGAGGATGAAAATTAAAAGTGAAAAGGGCTAGGAGTGCAGAGCAATGGCAGAGGCCCTGAGGTTCCATCCCCGGGACCAGGAGAAACAAAACAAAAAAGCAAGAAAGCTATGGGCAAAATGACTAAATCCATTTATTTACTCCAAAGGTACTAATTCTACTGTTTCGGAAGGGTAAATTGCAGTGTATCCTAAAACGCTCCCCTCCAGCCCTTCTCCCTTTCTCTCCCTTTTTGTCACTTCAGATTACTAAAATCTTTCTCATACTTTTAGACTTCATCTCAAGTCCAAACTTGTCCTTGCAGCCTTTCCCCCAAATTCCAGACCAAGGTGAATTTTATGCTCGCTGCATTCTTACAATAGAGTCACACCACACCTTTGAAAATTAATTACAGGCTGCCTTATATTGTTAGCTAATGATTTTATTCATATCCCTAATGAAACTTTAAGCCTCTTATGGGCAGGGCGTCTCTTACATGCCCAGCACATTGCTAAATGTGTAATGGAAGCCCAGAGGATGTAGAGCGGACGCCGTACATGCAGGGCCACCAGCTGTCTACACCATCTGAAGTTCTTCCAGGCCAGAAGCAGCACGTGGCATGACAGAAGAGTTGGGCTTCTGTGAATTCTTGTTTTGACTAGAACAACTGCTCTTTGTTTTCACAAAACATATAGGATCTTCAGAAACACCTCTAGCCTTCTCATCTTTATCCTAATATGTTAGGATCCCTTTGCCTGCTCTTAAAGACCTTGGGATGCCTTAAGCCTGCAACACTTCTGCATTTCTTCAGTGGCGGTAGAAGAAAGCTTTAATCAATGCATTGGATATTTCTAGCCCAAATTTCCACACTATGTTGACCATCAGTATAATTATGACTCTATCCTTGTATTATTTATGATGAGAGAACAATTGTAAGCAAGAGGATACTGTTCAAAAATCAAACAAGTAAACAAGAAAGAACAAAGGAAGGGAACTGGAAAGAGCCATGGCCCACAAATCTCAAGAACAGAGGTGGACAAGGATAAGCAGACATTTCCCTAAGCTACCCGCTACAGTAACTTGTCTTGTCACACACACTTTTATCATTGCTTACCTTTCTTGTCTTCTACCCAACCCCTGCCTGGAACTTTCTAGGTTGGCTTAAATCATTACTGCTTTACTCCTGGCTCAAGGCCTGAAGGTGGCAAGAGAGGAAACATTTTTCTTAGAGTGGGAAGAGCCTGGGCTTGGATGAGAAGAGTATTTTTCTGTGTATCCATTTCTCACGGTACTGAGATTCCTCCTGTGGACCCTGATTTTCAAACAGACATTTAGAAACAGGACGAGTGTCTGTATTTTGTCCTCACCCTGATGTCATCAAACCCCTTAACCATGTGGTTATCAGCACAGTGCAAGAAACAGGTGAACATCATGGGTCCAAATTTTTAAAAATGTCAGCCTGGCCCCTTAGTCAAAAAGCAAAGGACACACATGAAAGAACTGAAGACAGGCTAGGGAGATAGCTCTGAGACCTAAGAGCCTGCCTGGCAAGTGCACAGTCCTGAGTTCAATCCCCAGTCCCTGGGAGTGCTCTGCCAGCCCAAAACATAGGTCTGTAATCCCAGCACTGGGGAAGCTTAGATAGAAGCATCACTATGAGTCTGAGCTGCAGTTAGACCCTGCAGATTTTTTTTTTTAAAATCTTATGGGGGACAGTGGTGTTGGATCTTGCACTTCAGATTCTTGTTATGGGGAATGTATATTCAGAGGTCCTAGGAATCCCAGTGAAGATCTCAGCTTAATATATGAGATGTGATCAAAACATACGCTCTGTTTAAATTTAACTTTTAAAAATGTGTCACTTAATGTAATAGATTTTTTTTAAAAAAAAGGTAAACATTCACTATAGTTTTCAATCACCTCTTGGGTCATAGACATTTTAGGACTGATCAGCTAACCTCAAACCTGGTTAATCTTCTGTCAAAGCTATTAAAGGGTGGAAGGTCCTGAGGGTCTGGATCTAAGAGAAGGTAAGACTTGAAATTGGCTGAGCCGAATGGACTCTAACAACCTTTGTGATTGTGGAATTAAAGTGGGCAGAGAATGATCATTTTCTAGACAATGCTGTGTCCAAGGAGGTGCAGGCAATCAAGAGGCTGGTCAAGAGTGGCCCTTGAGGTGAAGCCACCAACCCTCCTTGGTGCCATTGGTAGGCCTCCTCGCTGCCTCCAGAATTGTTCCCTGCACTCTGCTGCTCAGTGGAGTAGCATGAGTGACTTTACAGGGAATCAAAGACCTGGACTCCCATTTGGCACCTCCCTCTGCCCAACCATCTCTGGAGGATGCAAGGAGAAACAATCCCATGTCCCATCTGTAGCTGGGAGAATCTTCAGTGCTGCTGCTCTCAGCAGCTCTCAGCTCTGATGGCCACAGAGTGATGCAGTGGAAGCTTCCTGCCTGGCTTCCAGTCAGGTAGAGGCAGACATAGAATGAAAGCTCTGGCATGGGGCAGCTTGTGCTGCCTGCCAGAAGGGGCTGTAAGTTGTACAGAAGTCATACAAAAGTCCTGTTAGGAACTGCTCTTGGGGTGAGCCGTTGTTTCAGAGAATCACAATGCAGGAGTTTTTATATGCAGCTCTACAAAATACATAAATTTAGCTGGGGAATATATTCATTCACACTTTTGAAACAGTAAAATATTGTATATTAAGTCTATTGATTCCTTTATGTTGCCTGTTTTTCTCATGTTGTATGTTTTTATGCCTGTGATGATTTTTTTAAATTGAGATATAATCCAAGATGATATAATTCATCTTCTTAAAGTACACAATTCTGTGGTTTGAAAAAAATCACAGTTGCACAACCATCACCACTACCTAATTCCAGAACATTTTCATCATTTTAGAAAGAAATCCTATCCCATTAACAGTCACTCCTCCTTTTCTCATTCCATCCGGCCCCATGCAACCACAAATATACTTTTGTCTCTATGGATTTGTCTACTCTGTACATTTCATATAAATGGAATCATACAATATATGTCTTTTAGGATAAGATTCTGTCAGATTGAATAATATTTTCAAGATTTGTGTGCACTGTAGAATGTGTCACTGCATTTTGTGACCAGATAATATTCCCTTATATAGCTTATTTTAAAATTCTATTTATTCATTGATGAACTTTTGAGTTGTTTTTACTTTTTGAATGTGGGCAACTATCTACATATTTTTGTGTCAACATGTATATTTCTTTCTCTGTGTATATCTGGCAGTGGATTACTGGATTATATGACAATAATATTTCAAATTTTGAAAAAGTCCCAAACCATTTTTCTAATTAATTACCTCATCTGAAAATACTTCCAACAATGTATAGGTGTTCTAACTTCTCCACATCTTTATCAACACAACACAACAGTCTCTAGATTTTTAATAATTATATGTAATGGTTGATCCATTATATCAACTTTAGAAGTCTAGAAGCTTAACTAAGCAACTCAGCAGCTCTGCATCCTAGTATGTGGAGGACATGTTTTACCACTCGAGGATGTTGCTCATTGTGTCAACTTCAGAAGTTTAAAAGTTTAACTAGGTGACGCAGGAGGGGGGCAGGGTCCTCACTTTGTGAACATCCCAGCCTGTGCAAGAGGAGGGCACAGAGATGGGGTGATTGTTGTACCACCTGAGGGCAGGCAGCCTGCTTGGAAGATAAGGGAAGAAGAGAGGCTGCTCCCCGCCCTTTGCTCTTATTGCTTTTGCTGTCTTCTGCTACCTCCGACTGTTGCCCAGATGTCAGGCCAGCCTGCTTTGGATCCAGCTGACTATGGACTGAAACCTCCACAAACTAGGAGCTAACTAAGCCTTTCCTTCCTTAATTTTGGACATCAGGTATTTTGTCTCAGCAACGAGAGCAAAGTAACCAAGACATTATAGCCATCCTAGTGGGTATAAGATGGATCTTTTGGGCTTTTGATTTACATTCCCTATTGGCTAATGATGTAAGTATCAATGTGCTATTGGGCAATTATATATCTTCTTTGGAGAAATGCCTAATTAATCATTGGGCTTTTAAAAATCATATAATCTCTTTATTACTGCTCTGATTTTGAAATCAAATTCAGGTGACATAACCCTTTCCAGGATGGTGACATCAGTATCAGATTCAAATATCTCTGGGACATGAAGAGGATCACCTCTCGGCAAGCTGTGGTCCTACCTGGAGGTGGAGGAATAAACATCAGATGACTTCTTAAATGTCTGTTCATTTTTTTTATTTTCTTGAGAAACAAATAGCAATGAAACAGTTTCAAAACTGATTAATAGGACATTTTCATTAATTAATACATTGTACATTGTTATCTTCTTAGTAGTTATCCATAGTACAAGATGCAGACAGGATATCCTGTTCAAACATTATTAGTACAAATCTTAATTCTCATTGAATTAAGCGAAAGTAGCTGCATATATCTATCCTAACTATTCTGTATAGACAGATACAAAATTTTCCTTTATTTGTATCCCCTTTTTTGTTTAGTCCTGTCAGAGATGGGTATTCCATTGGCATCTAAATACTATAGGTGCATGAATTCAGCAAAATAATTCAACACAGTCCAGCAGTCCACAATAGTAGGGGGGTTATCCATAGAAGTAGTTGACTTGAGCCTTTCACAGCTCAGCATATTAATATGGCTTTACCTTATATACCTCATTTTTATACTTTTCTGCTGGATGGTTAAGACCAAGATAAAGCAAGACCTATATAACAAGAAATGTAACTTTTGTATCTGATAAGGTCAGTCAAGTACCCTGAGGATTTATCCTGTAACCCTGTACTGCAGTTTGTAGATCCTTTGTCAGTGTCAGCCATGTGGATGAGTCACAGCCATTGCTTGACTAATTTACTCTCTGTGAAAGCCTGAGAGAATGTTTTCTCTCCATGTGACTCTCCTTAGGCACACTCTATGTCATCGATCATGTTGCTCTGTGACCCCATAATCTCCTTGATCAGAAAATTTGGGACACAACTGAGTTGCATGTTATAGTATAAGTTCTCCTATGTCCTCAGTCTTCACTGAACTTGAAAGGCTAGGGCCAAAATGTTGTCTGTCTTGAAGCCCTTCCTTTTCTATAATTTTTAGTCTGCAAATTTAAGTTGTTAAACCTGCAAAGAGAAGCTTATTATTATTACCCTACAAAAAAGGCAGGTGAGCTTAATCTCACTATTTATCTGAATATCCAACATCTTAGGCAAGACATGGAACAGGTATTTTCCATCAAGTATTGATGTGTTAAACTTTAAGCCTTTACAGAATATGGAGAAAAAAAATTTTAATGAAAAATATTTAAAGAATATGAATAAACAATTACATACTTTTACACAGAAATTTAGAAATGGGGGCTGGGGAGATAGCTCAGTGGAATAAGTGCTTCCCTGGCAAGTGCAAGGGCCTGAGTTCAATCTCTGGTTCCACAAAAAAAAAAAAAAAAAAAAAAAAAAAAGGGAAAAAGAAAAGAAATTTAGAAATCTAACCATATACAGCATTGTAGCAGGACAGTCCTATGACATTTTTTTTCTTGTGCCTTTTTTCATCTATTACCCTTTTTAAAAATTACATGAGAGACAGTATGGTGATAATTGGTATGTCATGACAAGAAGTACGTATTTAGAAGACCAGAATGACAGGTATTTCAAGCATGACCCTTCTATTACGCATTGCTATCTTCAGTGCAGTTGCTTGGTTCACAGGTATCAGCATATATAGCTAGTCAGGGTGAGAATCCTGCCAGTTAACTGCTAGTTTCAAAAACTTGTTGATGTTTCCCAGGATCATTGCCTTACCCATCTTGTGTGTATCAATGTATGGCTTTGCCCCTGTCATGTTTCCTGGCTTTTCTCCTTGCCCTCTCCTCGTTGTCCAATCCTCAAGTTCTTGCTTTTCTTTAAGTGTCTTTTCTGTCCAAAGAGACTATGTGATAAGATTTATTTGACTTCAGAGACAAATAAATATTCATGGACAGGTAGCACACTGAGGCCATGAGGAAAAGAATAGTGGCAGAGCATGTCCTTGATCCAAGTAGAGCCTCCACCAAGACCTCTGATGTAGACTAGCACCTACGTTCCAGATTCTCACACTCAAAATGTGTATTTGAGAAGCGGCCAGCTCCCTATGTTAGGTCCACCAGTGCAAGCCCTGTGAGCCACAGAACAAGCTCTCCATGGCCCTCTGCCTCTTTAACAATAGGACCTCTTCCAGTACCAAGGTTCTCTAAAGAGGGGAAAGACTTTTTCTCTCCTTGAACTCTTAAAGCAGAAGAGCAGAGGAGCCTGGAAGAGTCTTCTCTGCAGGTCTTCAAGACTGCGAGGGCCTCTGTCTGCCTGCCATAGCTAATCCCCACTGACTCAGAAAACAGACTGTACAGGTTGAGTTCTAGACCAACACTGCTCTGCGTGGGTGTGTCCTCAGCCAGGTCACTGGGAAAGCCTGGGCTCTGCCCCCAGGCAAGTTTCCACACTAAATGGGTTGCATATTTGTAAGTTTCCCGTGTGCAGGCATGTTCTGCTTCCTATTATCTACTGGCCAACACAGAGCAGTGGTGCCAAGTGGAAAGAAGGGAAAAGTTGGACACACCAAAAGAAAATAACTTGATAATAGCTGAACTTCCTAAGATCAAGCCAGGAATGCCCCTCCTCAGTACCTAGGAACAAGTGGAGAAAGAAATTTGTGGCACGTAAATGCGTTCTGACCACATCTGTACGTCCCCCAAGCCCAAGCCCTAGCCTGGTGGGCATATTTGAGTGTGCATGTTTGAAGTGGGCTTACCGTGAGAGACTGTTTCTTGTGGTTTTGCCTGCAATGCAATTAATGTCTTAGAGAGGAGAATCCAAGGTTCTTACATGTGCACTCCAGGCAGTCAGGGTGAAGGACAATTTTGGAGCTGAAGATGAGGAAGAAAGCTTTCTGAACCATGCATCTGTATGAGTTCTAGTGTTATGAGGGCTGTGCCCACATCACTTCGGCTGGGAGCTGTTCAGCTCTTGGAACCCATCAAAGGCCAAAAAGAGGAGGAGGTCATATTTTTAGGTGCATGCACACATGGCACAATGCATCTCGAAACAGACACGGAAGCTTGTGAACCGTCAATGGGACATTAGTGAAACTCAGCCAGGTGAATGCCTCCTTTGTTTCTCCACCCAGTAAACCATCCAGGAAAGTTTTCATTTTGACTACTCCCCAACAGGATTGGTGAAACTTTCTATATTTGTTATGGTTTGGACCTAGGTGTCCCTCAAGAGCCTCATGCGCACAGGGGTGGGACTTGTGGAAGGTGATTGAGTTAGTTGTTGTAGATGACACTGTTATACGTGGGACCTGTAACCCAGAAGGGGATATCACTAGGCCGGTAACCCAGAAGGGGACATCTCCCTCCTCACTTCCTCTTTCTCTTTCTCTCCCTCCTGACCACCACGATGTAAGCAGCTTCCCTTCAGCAGACTCTTCATCCTGCCTTCCTGCCTAGGAGCCCACCTTCTGTGGGCTCAAGGCCTGACTCAAAGTGAGCTCCTCTTCCTTTAAGTTGGGGATGTTAAATATTATGTCCCAACGAGGACAAAATGACTAAGACCAAGTTGATAGAAATAGAAATGAGACTCCTAATTAATAAGAGACTGAATAACAGCATAGGTGATGGCAGGAAACCATAGTCCAATGTGCTATGTGAACTTTCTAAAGAACCTTCTTTAGGAGAAAGAGGTAGACCTCAATTTATACCTGAAAAACTTTGAAGTCAGCATACTATGGGATACCTCCATACCCATGACTACCATGGCGCAATGTGCAACAGCTGAGAAATGGTGCCAGCTTAAGGCCCATCCGCAGACCCACCCAAGATGACTGGGAGGAGGCAATGCGGCACACACAAACACAGCTGCATGGCATCCAGTGATAAAGAAGAATGAAATAATTTTATTTGAAGGAAAATAGATGGAACCAGAGATTGTCATGTGAAACAAAATAAGTCAGCCTCAGACAAGTTTTAGATCCTTCTTCCCTACGTAGAGTCAGAGTGAAAAAAGCCAACGTAAACATAAAAATGAGACTACTAGACAAGAGAAAAGGGAGCAGGAGGGTGGAAGTAGGAGGAGGAATGGGGAGTGGAGAAAGTCAAAGCATATGACATACACAGGTTTAAAAATAATCACAATTTAATCCAATATTCAGTATGGTGGATCAGCAGTAATTAAAAAATAACACAGAAAAAAGTGGCCAATGGTGTCAAAGATCCCTACTAGCAGTGTGCTCCAGGAGTGCTCCAGGAAATGTGCTCCTACAGGACCCTGTCTTTTCCCTTCACAGTTGGATATAGAGGATGGAGAACTGTAGCCACAGGAAGGGTTACATTTAAATCAAAGGAAGACATTTCCAACAGCTTGAGGTATGGGTGACAAAACTGGGGCTCTTAGGGAAGCTTTAGAATCTGATACTTTAAACGACGACCCCTGCCTATGTGAGGCGCATATAACTGGGGAGCCCTGGAGTTAAGCATCCTGGATATGCTTCTCACCCTTGGTCGAATTTTCTCCCTAGTTAGCTCTCCACACCTTCAACTGCCACTTCTCTTTGCTTCACACCAGCCTATCACCCTTCTTGGTGTCATGTCACCTTCTGCTGTCTTTCCACAGCTATTTTGCCCCTTCTGTCATTAAGCCTACATTCCTCTTTTTCAGTTCTCACTCCCAAAACATGCCTCTTTTGGTCATAATATTTTCCTCCCATCCATTCCTTCTGCTGGAACTGTGACTGTTCAGAAAACACTTGCCTCTGCTTTTGTCCAGATTCTTTTTTTTTTTTTTAATGTATTTGGTATAGGGTCTCACTATGCAGCTAGGACTCACAGTGATCTTCCTGTTGTCAGCTCCCCACCAGCACTGGAATTGCAGGCATGCACCACCATGTCCAGTCTTGGTGGCCAGCTCAGCGTACCCGGGAGCAGGGCTGCTGTGGTGTGTGATTGTCCAGATTCTTAAATTCTATGAATTCAATCTATTCTTCCAGCTCAATGAAATTACTTTTTCCTTCTTGAAATCTTCTCTAAACTACCTAGCCCTTCCTATACTCAAGCTCCTTTTTCTTCATTAAGGCTGTATCAAAAACAAACACGTGGTAGAGATACAATGAACAGCAACAATAACAACAAAGGTCTTAATAATGGAGCTTAGAGTTTAGCAATAGCAGACATACAATGAACAAATCAAGCAATAGATATATAACATGTTAACTAAAGATGGCACACAGTATGTGGGCTATGAGCTGCACACCCAAGGTGGTGTTCCATGTAGACTATGACATTTGGTTAGGGACAGTACTATAAAGAAAAATAAGTAGATAGGGAGAGAGAGAGAGAGAGAGAGAGAGAGAGAGAGAGAGAGAGAGAGAGAGAGGCAGAGAGACAGAGACAGAGAAAGGGGAGAGACAGAGGGAGAGAAGGAGAAAGGGAGCGAGACAGAGACAGAGAGAAAGACAGAGGCAGAAACAGAGACAGAGACAGAGAGAATGTTATGGGAGGTGTTTGTGGTCTAGGGAGGTAATCTCTGCTGAGATACTCTTTAAATAGGCCTGAGTGAAGTAAGGAAAAACCATATAAATACCTTCTAGATAGAACAAAATAGCGTTAGACCCTGAAGCACCAGGCGTGAGTCCCTTGGGTTGTTTGTCTCTGCCACTTCCTTTGTCCACACTTTTACCTGGTCACCTAGCTTTGTTCATTCATTCAGTAAAAATTCAGCAAGCATCCATAGTAGTACCATGCAGCATGACGATTTCCCTGCTGTTTTCTCACCCCTAGGATTACATACCACTTCCAGTCAGATTATGGAGTGTGCTGAGAAAGTGCAACAGAAGTCAAGTGGGCTGCAGTCCACTGAACACATCTTAGGAATCCACTGGCCACCCAGCCCAAGCTCTCAGCATGGACAGCATCTTGGATGAGGTGCTACAACCATCCCTAGCTTCAGTTTCACCATAAAACTTTGTTTCCCATTTATGTAATGCAGAGTTCCAGTGAGAATGGTGGAAAACAGGAAGACTCAAGCAATGACCAGTGAATCGATACATGGTAACCAAGTCCTGAGGGAGAGGGACTGGGCTGAGGCTCCAAGACAGGGCACACACAGAGGCAGTGCTCAGTAAAATTGGAATGTAATAAGTGCTTGATTACTGGGGCTACAGGAACATGCTGAAGGAATTGAGAGGAAAGAAATCACTGTGGTCTGATGTGATTGGAAAAATATTCAGAAAACATGGGGCTTAACAATGTTGTGAAGCAGAGTCAAAAAGATGAAAGGGTAAGACAGACAGATGGCAAGTTCAAGGGCCTGGAGATGGAGCAGGGATGACACAGATGGGAGCACTGAGGAAGTAGACTGGGGCCAGAGGTCCCACCAGAGAAGCTTAGCTATGCCCATCAGGCCTGAGAGAGCATCCAGACAGCAAGTTTAGGGGCTCCTTCGGGAAAGTGTGAAACACCTTCTACTCCCACACTGTCCCTGAGCTGCGCTCATCGGGATCTCTTACACAGTGGCAGCAATGCTCCTTCCTAAGGCAAAAGTCATTGGCCAGTTACAAGGTCTCACATGTGAGCCCTCACCCAGGCAGCAGGCCCTGCTAGTTCCCGTCCACCTCCTTGATCCTCGCATAGTACCTGCCTCATACAAGATGCTGCAAATTCTTACTCAGTTCATAAAAAAGAAATCAGAGTGCCTAGTGCCTCTTTCACTTGAGCTTCAGCACCCTCTGGGGCAGGAAAGAAAAATATTCTTATTTCTTCTTTTTACAGATGAGAGAAGTAAAGACCAATCAGGGCAAACAATTTGTCCAAGTTTCCTTAAGTACTGTGTTATTGACTTTGTAGTTAAAAAAAAAAAAAAGAAAGAAAGAAGTCACTAAACTGGAAGCCAGAAGACTAGGAACTAGCAAAGTGAGAGCATGGCTTTGCATCTGTCATCTCTTCTGCACATTCGTTTATCTTGCCCATTAAAGAGATATAGAATCAAATTCTGTTGATTCCAAGATTGTCACAAATGCACCTGATTGTCTTTGAAGCCAGACCGCATTTTATTTTGCGGCATTTCTCTTAGATTCCATGAAGTAAGGAAACCTCTGTTCTGCTTTTTGGAATGTGAATGCACACATTCTTTAGAAGATGAGAGATGCTGTGCAAATAAGGAAGGCTAGTGAGGCGGAGGTCATCGCTGGCCTCCCTCAAGATCTGCTCCCACAATTCCTGACCATGGGGCAAAGCCAGCCCGGAAGTGAGCTCTGCGGGCAGCCCCTGAGCAGGCCTTGTGAGAAGGAGAAGATCAAATGGCATTATCCCAGCAAGCAGACACGGGCATCACTGAGACACCTGGTACAAATCTGTGCTATTGATTAAGGGACTTAGTGGTCTGAGAATCTACGAAAAGATAAAAGAAAGGAAATGCAATCATTTTCCACAAGCCCAGACACAGATCAGGCATTCACCGACTTCTTTTCCCTGTTTATGCATTCCTGTATCTTCATGGGGCTAAGTTCTAGGGAGACTCCCTTTTGACACCAGGCCCCATCCTCCAGGCCACTACACATTGTCCTTTGACTTCAGCAGCCAGTGGTCAGACCATTGCACAGGGGGCTGGCACTCCCCGCTGAGTGCTGTGGACACCTTGTGGGTTAGAGTTCTAAAACTGCCTACATGTCTGTAACTGGCTCCTGCCACCCACATTTTTGAAAAACAAACAACATCAATAACAGGTCAGAATAGGAGTTTTTGTGGAAGAGATGGGGGTGGATGAAATGAAAACCAGGGCTGGGAAAAAGGTAAAGCAGGTGGGGACCTGGGTAAACAATGGGGCAGAGCTTAAGGAGGAGCACACTGCCTGGAGAACACTTGAGTACCTTCTCACGTTTCAGATTTGCCACTCTTCCCTACTAAATCTTGGACAAATCATTGAATATCCCTGCACTGTGATACCTCTACACACATAAAGCACTAACTGGTTTTGTGCTGAATTGTAACACTTTCTGCAGCACTTAATTTTGAATCTCTCTACACATACTTTGTCATTTCATTTTCTCATGACTGATTGATATTTTATTGTTATAATCATTATAATGGGCCATAAACAGGCGGTCTCAAGAGTATAACATGATGAGGAGCCTACTCACTGACAAGCAACAGGATGCAGCTACCTAGAAATTAGAATGCTGCAGAAATTTAGATTTTTCTTTCTATTCTTCTTATATTAAGTTTTTAAGTGTTAGTGTCCTAAGTTTAAAAAAAGAAGATGAGAATTCTTATCAGCCCGCTCTTAGAATTACATCAGCACAAGAGTGGCATGTCTCCATGTTAGGGGATGTATTTATTTTAAAAAGTAGGCTTCAGAGAAGTCAAGATGGTCTTTTAAATGGTTTAAATGGTTTTCAGAACTATTTAAACAGAAAAATAGAATGGCCCTGCATGAAAGAGGAAAACAAAATGAAGTCTTGCTATTAGAACAGAATCAAAGGGAATGAGAGGATAAACTGATTGGCAAAGGTTACATTTCATGGGATAGTCCATTGCCAGCATCGAAACTGGAAGTAACATGACCCACCACGTTATTTGTCAATTAAGTGAAGATGAGTTTAGGAAAGCTTTCTAGGATGGTGGAATAAGAACTCTGAAAATATGCTCCTCCATAGGAGTGAAGAGAACACTTCATATTGTGGAAATTAATTTGAGGAGGGGAGCTCTAGAAATTTATCAAATGCTTGTGACAACCTAAAAAGCATTCATTTCCTTAGGAAAAATGATTGAATCTCAGGCTGTGATAGTGATGGTGCTTAAAGTCATCTTATTTTCATCTTCCTCCCCAGCCACACGGTAGCCCTGACAACCCCAATCCCTCAGTCTCACAGAAGCCAGGCCACCACCGTTGACTAATAGAGCTAGAGCCGCCTTGAAGCCCTGGCCTCAGAAGTTGAGGTTTCCTAGAGCAGCCCAGGTCCCATTCACAGAACTAATCTTCATTTTATCTGGCTCACAGCTAACAAACCTGATCTAGAATATTTTTATTATTCTTTTTCCCCAAGGAGGCACACCATTCCTGGAGGTACTACAGTACCAGGTTGATGTGTGGAGTGGACAGAACAAGCTCATATTCCATCTTCCACCTCCAAAACTCCATTTAATGTTCTATCTGTTCTCAGATAGAGGAGATATTAAACTCATAAGAACAGATACTACACTTGATCTTAGACAAAAGGCCGAGAAGCAATTAGAATTTTGGGGGGAGGGGGGTGGGAACCGGTGATTGAACTCAGGTCTGAGCTTGTCAGGGAAGTGCTTATTCTACTGAGCCATTTTCCTGGCCGCTAGAATATTTGTTGAAAAAAAAAAAATGTGGCAACTATTTCAGATTCCTAAAGTGGCCACATGAGACAAGCAAGCATAAGGTTGAGCAAAAGATCTCAATCAAAATTCTGCTAATAAGATTTCCACACAGGCGTTGCAAAGCTCCTCAGAATTCCTACTAATATAGAGTACCATGTAGTGTAGAGCTGTGTACATACCCAGGATAAACTAAGAAGGCATTTACAGCTAACTTTTGCTAACACAAGGCTCATTACAAACAGGAAGTGAAGACTAAGGCAAAGCTAAGAGATAGCCAGAGTCCAGAATCCAATTCTCCCCCACACAAAAACAGAACTTAATTGAAGTAATTGAAGGATATCTATAATTACTGATACTGAGCTACCCAACAGAGATTTCAGAGAGTTCATCGTGAAGATAAAAGAATGAAGATATTATTTATCTTTCAAGAAAAAGAATCTTGAAAGACACTGGAGAAAAGTACTGGAGATCGTGTACAGAGGATCCTCAATGAGATTAACATTGGCATTATTATCAGCAGCCACGGCATAGGCAACATGTTGAAAATGTTGAGGGAAAATGACTGTGAACCAAGATTTCTACATCCACCAAAATGATCTTTCAAAAATGAAGGCAAAATTAAGTAAATAACTGAAATTAGTGAGTTCACTGCTAGTAGTCAGGCCCTACAAAGAGTATGAAAGGAGTTCTTCACACTGAAAAGGAAGGGCAGCTAGTAGCAGATAGGAAGCCAGTCCAGACACAGAAAGACTACGGGGAAAGGTAAATTTGTGAGTAAATAGAAATCAGTGTACATATAAAATTGTACTGCTTTTTGTAACTCATTTTCCTCTTACCAGATTAAAAACAACTGCATATACAATAAGTATAAACCTGTGTTAGTAGGCACACAAGAAAGGTGCAATTGTGACAACAGAAGAAAAGGAAGATTTAATTAAAAAAGGAAAATAGTTTCTGTATACTAGTAAAACTAAGTTCACGTTAAAATTGCTATAAATTAAGATAATAACTGTAATTTGTACAACCACTAAAAAAACTTTAAAAATTCTAACAGAAATAAAAATATAATTAAAATATTACCTTAACAGATACCTATTTAATACAAAAGATACAGAAATGAAGGAATAAAGAAGCAAAACAAGGCACAGAGAGCAAAACAACAGACATAACTCACCTTAACAGCAATTGTAGTAAAGGTAAATAGACTAAGTACTTCAATAAAAGAAAGCAGCTAATAAAACGATTTCTTAAAAGTTCTCTTGGGGCAGAGGAGATAACTCAGCGGCATAAATGCCTGCCTGGCAGGCTCAAGGTCCTGAGTTTGATCTCCAGTACCAAAAAGAAAAAGTTATCTAACTATAAGTGCTGCCCAGAAGGGCACATTTTAGACTAACAGTTTGAAAGTAAAAGAGTAGAAAGTATATCATACAGCCAGTAACCAAAAGAGACCTGCAGCTTCCATACTTGCATAATGAAAGTAGACTTTTTAAGTCAAAAGTTGCAGATGAAAATCTCAATTAATCAGGAAGATGTAACAATTGAAAATACATGCACATCTAATAACAGAACCCGCAAACACAGGGAAGAAAATGTATCATAATTGAAGGGAGAAACTGAGAACTCAATGATAATAGCTAGTGTTTAATACCCCATCTTCAGAAAAGCATACCACAGATGTGAAGAAGACAATCAAGGAAATAGAACACCTGAATAATACTCTAAACCAATTAGACCTGAGAGCCACCGATAAAACATCCCACCTAAAATTAGCCAGTACATAGCCTTCTCAAGAGCATATGGGACTTTCTATAGGATAAACAATATGGCATGTCATAAAATAATCCACAGTAAATTTAAAAGTGTTTCAATAAGTCAAAATATGTGTCCTTCATATACAGGAAATAAAATTAGAAATCAGAGGAAATTTAATTTTTTTAAATCATGGATATGCATAAATTAACACTACTAAATAAATAGCCAATGATGCTGTTATGGAATGAACGAATGGTGTCCCCACAATTCCATATGTTGAAGCTGTAATCAATACTTTGGGTATATTTCAAGAAAAAAGTCTTATAAATATTATCAAAGTTAACTGAGATCATAAAAGTGGTGTCCTAATGTTATAGGACTGGAGTCTTTTGTAAGAGATGACAAAAAAATCACTTTTTGTCCATTTGAGTATAGAGAAAAGGCCACAGATAAGGGTAACTTCCAAATAAATATTAAAAATTATATAAATGTAAATACATTTTGTTTGAAACTCTTTTTACTCTAATCTGAAAACTTTTCCTCTTATTGTGGCCCTCAGCCTAGAAGAGATATCTCCTAGAAGCCAATCCTGATGGTTCAGTACCTTGATCTTACACTTTTAATCTTCCTAAATGGATAAAAACAAAATTATCTGTACCTTAGTTGCTTCCTTATTTCTGGGACAAAATACTTTGCACCCACATGTGGAAGGAGAAAAGTGTTACTTTTGCTAGCAGCTTGTAGAGGTTTCAATCCATCATTAGCTGGCTCCAAGGTAAGGTGGCATCGCAGAGTGGGATGGAAGAGAAGAAACAGTCCACAGCAGGGCAGGCAGGAGGCAGACCACCTTGCACCTGTTTCTTTTTTTATTCAGGCTACAAGCCTATTGGTTGGTGCTAAGCACACCTATGGTGGTCTTCCTTCTTCAATAAATGAATGGTCCACATGCAGAGCTACACTACATTAGTCAGTGGACAAATCCAGTGTCATAGCCACTCCCCAAAGCCCCACCTATGGGCACTTGAGGCTTTGAGGCAGGGGTACCTAGATATAAGTTATAATTCTGTGATTTAAGCTACCAGGTCTGTGGTACGTTGTCGTGGCAGCCCTGTTAGACTAGTAGAGGGTCAAAGATGAAGCACATGTGAAATGTGAAAATATTTTGAGGTTAAAGAGAACAGAAACACAGCATAGTTAGCAAATGTATGAAAATGTAACTAATGCATTGCTTAGGAGAACTTCAGAGCATGAACACCTATCCTAAAAAGAAGAAAGATCTCAAATCGTGTCCTAAATGTCTGCTTTGAAAAACTAGAAAAAGAAGAGCAAATTAAATATAAAGCAAACAGAAAGAAGACAAGAAGAAAACTTTGATAAGATAAAAATAGAAATAATAAAGAAAATAAATAAAATCAGTTTATTTTAAAAGTTGACAAAACTTTGGCTAAACTGACCAAAAAAAAAAAAAAAAAAAAAAGAACATAGAATCAAAGAAGACAAAAAAGAAAAAGAAAAAGAAAGAAAGAATCAAGTCACAAAAAAAAAACAGTAATGTGAAGCAAAAGAGCAGACATCTTTATCACAAATAAAATGTATATATTATGAGGATATACTATTATCTATACTATTACAAAACAATAAAATTCCTAGAAAAAGACAAACTGACTTTAAAAATCCAGAAAATCAAAATAAATTTATAACAAGTAGAATCTAATTAATAACAAAAAAGTAAAATTTCCTTTTAAAATTTTCATACCTAATTAGCTTTCATGGTGATTTATATCAAATATTTAAAGATAAAGTCACATCTCTGCTTCACAAGCTGAAAGCTTGCAAGACTAGATAATATTTCCCAGCTCGTCCCATGAGATTAGTGGTTTTCAGCTACCACGTCCAAGCAGATATCACAAGAAAAGTAAAGATACCTATTCTCTGTAAATGTAAGTAAAAAGAATTACTAACACAACACTAGGAAATTTAAAATGTTAATATAGAAAAAGGATTATACGTCATAATTATTGCAGTAATATAAAGTTAAGAGAATATATAAAAACATGTTAATATCCTATCAATAGATTGATACAAAAATCATGTGACTACATAAGAATCTCTACAAAATCTGACACACTTTCATGCTGAAGTAGTGGACAACTGAAGAATAGAAGGCTCTTGCTCATCTGGACAAAAAGCACTGAAAAGCCCCACCGCGCACTTGGCGCCTCGCTGTCCAAGAGGAAATATTCTCGCACAGATCAAGGACAAGTCCCAGCCCAGGCGCAGCGTGGGCCGGACCCTCTCCCAGCCCCTCGGGCAGCCCCCCACCACTCCGCAGTGCCTCCCCCACCCCGCCCGCCGAGTAGGATTTTCTGCCGAGTTCCGGGAGCCCCCAGACCCAGT